>NC_056578.1:9101588-9416588 GCF_018340385.1 Cyprinus carpio | reverse complement strand
TCAATATTATGTACGCCTACTACATTTTTGATTTTATAAGTTAAATGAGGGTGTTTTGTTGTATTTAGTATACATATATATACCTGTTCAATTTTGCCACTGCCACCCTAATTGAGATGAAAATAAATAAATATTGCTCTGATTAAATTATACCTTTGGTGAGTATATTTTTGGTTATAGCTTAAGATCTTAACAAGCCTATAATTTAAATACTTAACAATTAACAAAATACACTTTTTGAAAGGAGCTTCCAAAACACTGGTTAGGCAGATATGTTGTGAGACAGCGAGGACTTGACGGAAGAAAAAAACTAAGTTATAAAGATTTGAAATGGCATAAAGGTGAGTCAAAAACTTTATTGCAAACGTGTTCTAAAACATCTGACTGTGACCAGCAAAAGAAAGCAGTTACACTTTTGCAAAGGAGATTTCTTTCATTTTAAGTATTTCTGATCCAATGTGCTGCTGGTATATTATCAAAGCTAATGCACATAAGTCTTTACTTTCCTGAACTAACTGTGCCTAGGCAGGCATGCATTTAGGCCATGTATCAGTGTGCCTCACATTAACTGTATGCAATGCATCACAGCTTCATGGTCCATGGCCAGAACTGGCAGTCTAAATATAGGCACAACAAAAACCCTTCTGAGCTGTATCTACATTCAGCACATCTCTACCCTCCATCCACTCCTGAGCTCTAGCCAAAATGAAAATGAGCATAATTAGGTCCCATGAGGTAGAGAGCATTAGACAGAGCAGCAATAGTTGCATGGACGCCAATATCTTTTGGTGTTGGGATGCCAAAGTCACTTGCCATGCCAAAGGCTGCAGTGAGCACTTGTTTGGAAAACCTGCATGAGATAACTTCCTTAACACAGAATAGCAGGCGATTCTGATTTCCCGCACTTATCAGGGAAAACAGGCCCAAATTTTGCTCTCTGTTGAGAGGAATATATCAAAAAAATACAGCAATGGTCATCGATGCAGCAGCATGTCCGGCTGCGAAATTAAAACAAAGAATTTTCACATTATAATTATAACATCTGTTATGTTTTTGCATGTTGTTAAGAGCATTTAATGCATCCTTGCTTAATTACAGTATTAATCTCTTTTAAAACAAATAAAAACAATTTTACTGACACCAAATATATATATATATATAGGCTATAGCTTACACTGAGGCAGAGGAAGACCAGGTGAGGAAGAAGCTGACAGTACAGGAAGTCATTGGGAAGCACAGAGTGTGACACAGGAGACACTGGCAGTGAGCACAGCAGAGAAGAGAAAGAAACAGAGAGGCAGTACATGTTTCCACTGTTTTTGAACAGGTGAAGCTGTCTGCTCTGGTGCCCTCACTAGGTAACAAGATTACAGTCACAAACTGGAATGAAAGAATTATTGTTTAGGGGTAAATTCGTTTTTTAGGTTTTCTCAGCATATTTCATCTACTGTTGAGTAGTTGTGAGGGGGAGATTAAGTTTGTGTCTGTGTCTGTGTCTGAGTGTGAGCGTGAGCGTGAGCGTGTGCGTGTGCGTGTGTGTGTGTGTGTGTGTGTGCGTGCTGGGGGGTAATATGTATAATGAGCATTCCCTTATTGCGCTGAATTACATTATTAATATTGCTTCATGTTTCACCAGATCCAAACCTCAACACAGGACACAAAGTATTTCCTTGGGACCCAACAGCCTGAAACTTGTAATGTTAAAATACAAAGCTTTAATTGTAAAAATGTAACATAAATGAGAACAAGCATAAGCATATGTTCTTCTTTCTCATTAAAAATTTATTTTCTGATAGTACACAAATTGTATAGAACACTTTCTTTGTATGTTTAAGAAAGACATTGAAGTTAACTGTTTTTTTTTTTTGTTGTTGTTGTTTTTTTACTTTGCACTTACGGTGCCCAACATTTTCTGGCATTGTAGTATAAAAAGTTTTGGAAAGAAGTGACTGTGTTTATTAATGAAAAGATACTCAAATTTTGATTTGCACTTTGAAAATGTCATTTTTGGATATTTAAAGTATGATAAATTAATCTGATTAGTCAGATATCATTCATTCATGGCCTCATGGGATAACCGTAGGTCATCCAGGTACTTTTCTCGTACTGTTTTATGATTACTGTGGCTCCATACTACTCTTTTTACACACTGTTTTTGGCCTACTATATAGTAGAGATTTGATTATGATTTGATCACTGATGTAAATGATTTATTCAAAACTATTGTTTCTTAACCAAATAAGCATTTTTTTTGTATGAATATGTCATTGAATTCATTCATTCAAACAATTTGTTTTTAAACAACTTTGGCTCCATCGTTGATGAATAAGAAATAGAAAAAAGAAAAACAATTAACTGGTCTTTAGCGATAACAAACATTGGAGACTAATCTACAATTTTAAAATAATTTGGTGTCATATAAAAATTCTTTGACAGATTACATGTAAACACTATATTGCTTTAAGCTTACCACTGATGCTGCAGCCTTTATTGGACAGGTGTCAACCCAAGATTTTCACCAGCCACCACATTAAAAATAAAATAAAATACTGCTGTCTATGACTTGTTGTTGATTCCTTGGGGCAAAACATCAGCAGCAGCAACAGAGCAGGTATGCCTGTCAACAAGCCTTCTAGTACTATATCATGTAGCGCTTTCTTTTGTGCACTCAATATGTCTTGTCTTGAGTTGAGCAATACATGGCATATCCCCTGATGAGCATTCTAGCAGCCCATTGTTGTACGGGAAGCTTTTAAATAAAATACTGGATCACTGTTCTCTTTTGTACTGGCAGGAAGCCCAAAGTGCCATACAGCATGCAAATCTGGGAAACTTTCGGCTGTGAAAATAAAGTGTGTTTAAAGAACGTCCCATCTGGGGTCCGAGTACATACATGCTGTTGATCATAATCTGCAGCTCACCAGCTGGGATAGCAAATATAGTGTGTGTTCACGCTCAAGTGTACACTAACTTCCTCTAGTTCCCCACGCCTACAATAAGTGATAGCAAACTACATTCTGATTCAAATTAAGTAAGGACGGATATGCATTGTGAGAAATCATGTAGCCCAACTGTGAAATAGTGGTTCAGAAGAGTTGCGTTTCCATTGTGGTCCCTGTGGGACACATAAAAGCAGCTTTCTGTAAGAGTTGAACCTTTTCTTTTCACTATGCCTGCTGCTTACACTGACCCTTTTGAACTGAACTGAGGTGAAACACATACAAAGCTACTGTAATAAACAGCTAAGTGACTGATTTCAAAGGTTTCACCCAAATACTATAGTATTGCATTACACCGTCTGTAAGTCTCCTGTGCACTTGCTGGCTTTGTATAGTGTTTCAAATTAGTCTTACAAGGTTTTATTATATTCAGGTTGCTGCCTTAAAAGTTAGCTGTATGTATACACACACATAACAGAGACAAGTAATGTAAGTACGGTGTCTGAAGCTGGATTATAATAACAGAGACGTTTAAAATAAAATAAAAAATAGTGACAGTGACAGTGACAGCAGTCTTTCTGTATAATATACATCAGGTTGCAAGCCATTGTAGAATCTCACCTGACAAGAACCGTACATACTTTTAACAGGATAAGACATTTTACATTTAAAATCTTCCTGCTGTATTTCAATTTCAATCTCCATATCTACTCAGCTCATATTCTTGAAGGAAAGAATGAAAGCATGAATGTCTGACAGATTTCATTCCATGATATTATATGAACATATATGTCTGAGCTTCTGTCAAACGGCAGCTGAAATCTTTTCCAGCATGTTATGCAGCAGGCATTTTGTAATATACAGGTTTGTGCACTGCATCCACAACTTTGCAGCCTAGGTCTTTACCCTGTTAGTTTAAAATGTAATCATTACTAGCATATAGTGTGCACAAATTAGGATTTCAAAGAGAGAAAAATGTTAATTAAATTGGATCTAAAAATAGTTGTGTTGGTAAGGAATTTGTGGCATGTAGGATTTTACGTGACCTAGAAAAGGAGGATCAAAGGAATTTTGTTCATGGATTCAAAGTGTTCAATATTTCATGGTGGAATAATGGCGTCTTGAAAGTCAAGTCTTGTGATGGCAGACGAAATCTGTGCAGCATCGAAAAAAGTGTCACTGTGGGCGGCGTCGCACTGCTGTCATACTGCTGCTGCTGCTGCTGCTGCCATTAAACTATATGTAGATTTGTTTTTACCGCCTTGAGAAACAGACACCAATTTAATTTGAACTGTCACATTTTTTCACTCCCTGTCCTCATCTTGCACTGATAATTGAGACAATCAGTGTGGAACAAAACAGGCTACAGAAGAGAAACTATGACGGAAATTATTTAAAACCTTTTCTTTAGAGACAAATAAATTAAACATTTGTGTTCCCTTGTAGTCACAAATTTTATTCCTTAAAACCACTTTTAAATCAGTTAACTGAGATAGTAAATGCTGCACAATGGCAAGTAGCAATATTAGATTATTTCAGGCAAATATCTCTGAACCAGAAACAGATTTCAGAGAAGAGTAGGAAGAGCGAATTACACAGGTAAGATGAATCAGATTGGTAATGTTTTTTATGTATCGCTCTCTACAACATACTTGATATCATTAGCCTTTGGTTTGACAACATTATCAAACAGCTAAATAGTTGCTAATGTTACACAAACCATGTTCTCATTCGCCATCTCAGACAGCTACCTTCCAAATATCAACATCTATCTAGCCAGTGATATGAAAAAAACCCAATGTCAATGTGATTGGTTACATTTTTGTGATGACAGAAAACAAGTGGTGGTTTCAAACTGCATTTCTAAGCATTTCAGAATCAGAATCAGAAAGAGCTTTATTGCCAAGTATGCTTGCGCATACAAGGAATTTGTTTTAGTGACATAAGCTTCCAGTACACAGAGACAACAACACACAGTCAAAAAAAATAAACAAATAAATACACATGTAAATATAAATAGACAAATATTGAAAAATAAAGCGAAAATAAATAAATTGTATGAACAGTTGTGCTATAGATGATAATGGAGTAGAATAGAGTGAGATGCAGGGCTTTACTGGGATGGAGGTGGTAACAAGATATTTTATTGCATAAGTGGGGGTTACATTTAACTGTTCATGAGGTAGATTGCCTGGGGGAAGAAACTGTTCTTGTGCCTGGCTGTCCTGGTATTTGAGGCGCCGGCTAGATGGAAAAAGTTCAAAAAGGGGATAACTTGGATGTGAGAGATTCCAGGGTGATTTTCTGAACCCTTTTCCTCACTCTGGATGTATACAGTTCTTGAAAGATGGGCAGGGAAGCACCAATAATCAGCAGTCCGAACCGTTCACTGTAGTCTTTTGATGTCTGATTTTGTAGCTGAACCAAACCAGACAGTTATTGAAGTGCACAGGACAGACTCAATGATGGCTGAGTAGAACTGTTTCAGCAGCTCCTTTGGCAGGTTAAACTTCCTCAGCTGGCAAAGGAAGTACAACCTCTGCTGGGCCTTCTTAACAATGGAGTCAATGTTATTGTCCCACTTCAGGTCCTGAGAGATGGTGGTTCCCAGGAATCTGAATGACTCCACTGCAGCCACAGTGCTGTTCATGATGGTGAGTGGGGGGAGTGCAGGGAGGTTTCTCCTGAAGTCCACTATCATCTCCACTGTTTTGAGCGTGTTCAATTCCAGGTTGTTAAGACTGCACCAGACAGCCAGCTGCTCAATCTCTTGTCTGTAAGCAGACTCGTCACCATCCTGGATGAGACTGATGACTGTAATATTATCTGCAAACTTCAGGAGCTTGACAGAGGGATCTTCAGAGGTGCAGTCGTTGGTGTACAGGGAGAAGAGCAGTGGGGAGAGAATACATCCCTGAGGGGCATCAGTGTTGGCGGAGCAGCTGTTTGACATGAATTTCCCCAGTCTCACTAGCTGTTGCCTATCTGTCAGAAAGATCGTGATCCACTGACAGATAGAGCTAGGAACAGAGAGGTGGGTCAGTTTGGTCTGGAGGGCTGCTGGGATGATGGTGTTGAAAGCCGAATTAAAGTCCACAAACAGGATCCTCACATAAGTCCCTGTTTTGTCCAGATGTTGCAGGATGTTGCACCATCTGGGCTTGGTGCCTTTTTTCTTTTGTTCTTCCTGAAGACCTGGCGCACATCATACTCACTAGCCGCTTTTCCACTGTTGGGCCAGTGCTTTAAACGTGCCGGGCAGGGCTAATAGCCTCGGACCTGTAGCACTGAGGCCAAAATAGCACTGCGTTTCCATCGTCGGGGCAGAAGCTCCACTGCGCTTCCCTAAAACCCGCCCTTAACACACCTTTCAGGAACAACGTCATGCAACCCCATCATTTCACCAACAAAGAGAAGTTATCAGAAAACTGCTGTCAGTTATCAGAAAAATGGTGCTACTAAGAAATAAGTAACAGGAACTAGCAATACACAACGCAATCGATCATCACAAAACGAACACGATAAAAGTGGCCATTTGTTTGCATGCTTTGTTAAATATTTAAATCCAAAAGCATCAATGTTTTACTATAGTTAGTGATACATTGATCATAATGATTAATTTATCAGGATAGAAAATTAGTCACACAGAAATAAAGCGTTATGAACATAGAATGCTTATTCAGTCGAGTCTGTTTCTTTGTAGTCTCAGTAGCCTATATACATCACATTTAGAAAGAATGATAATTTCTATATTTTTATAAAAGCTCCCAAACAAAAACCAATATTATATTTTTATGACATATGACATATGTTACTAAATAAATACACGATTATGATAGAGAATAAGAAGCTGACGTCTGATTTCTTCAAGCGGTCACATTTACCTATGGTATGGTGGTAACGTTAATGCCTAGCGTCTTTTGCATTGCTTATAAATATTTCTGCCTGGTATGGTGATTATAATCCACATCGGATCAAGATATTTCAAAAAAGTGAGTTTTGAGCTCAACTTATTTTAAAAAGTTTTTAATGCTGGTGTTATAGCTGTTAGCTTTCTGAAATGATCCGCGGCGGTGACGCTCTCCAGACGCAGAGAAACTCCGCCTTTGTTCATAACCACTGGCCCCAGCTGGCTCACTTTGGCCCAAGGTTTTTCATGCACTAGCACGCCCACTTTTGGCCCAACAGTGGAAATGCGGCTATTGATTTGAACTGCAGGAGGGGGGGAGAGGGGGATTGCAGGAGGTGTTAACAGTTGTGTAGACTAGAGATGGTCAGAACGGGTGTGGGGGCTTTCAAATCTACAATAAAACTCATTCAGGTCATCAGCAAGTTGTTGATTCACCTCAGTGCAGTGGGATGGTGTCTTGTAGTTTGTGATGGCTCTCAGACCTTTCCACACTGAAGTTGAGTCATTGGAAGTGAACTGATCTTCCAACTTTTTAGCGTAGATCCTTTTAGCCACTCTAATCTCTTTATTCAGTGTGTTCCTGGCCTGAATTTACAAGTCTCTGTCCCCATTTCTATAGGCATCCTCTTTGGCCTGACAAAGATGTCTGATTTTTGCTGTAAACCATGACTTATCATAGGTAGGAATGCATATATCCTCACAGAAACTAATATAGGATGTAACAGTCTCTGTGAGTTCGTCCAGATCAGTGGTAGCAGCTTCAAAAACTCTCCAATCAGTGAGGTTGAAACAGGCTTTTAAAGCCCACTCTGTTTCATTGGTCCATCTCTTTACAGTCTTTACTACAGGTTGAGCAGATTTAAGTTTTTGCCTGTAGGTTTGTTTAAGATGAACCAGGCAGTGATCAGAGAGCCCCAAAGCTGTTCGTGGAACAGAGTGATATGCATCCTTTATTGAGGTGTAACAGTGATCTAGTATGCTACTGTCTCTGGTGGGACATGTAACATGCTGTCTGTATTTTGGCAGTTCACGGGAGAGATTGGCTTTATTAAAGTCCCCAAGAATGGTTAAAACAGATTCCGGGTGTTGTTGTTCTGTCTCTGTAATCTGATCAGCGAGTTTCTATAAAGCTCAGCTCACGTGCACTTGCGGAGGAATGTAAACATTCACGAGAATGAACGAGTGAAACTCCCACGGCGAATAGAACGGCTTGCAGTTCATCTGGTACACTGCAGGAGGAAAAGCTCAACGGTGGTGTTGACTGATTTATTTGCACGTTTTGCCTTTAAGCATATTAAAAACACCAGATTTTCACCACGGGGGGGTTAAAGTAAAAATATTGTTATTTTGAAAACTTAACTAAAATTATGGCATGTTTTGCCTCAAGAATCGGCGCTGGATCAAATGAAATGCTACGTCAGTTTAAACTGGCTCAAACTGAACAGACGCTCTAGTTTCTTTCTATATCCATATCATACAACATAATAATGCATTATGCTGCATTAAGCACTGCAGCTCCTTCAGATGAACTTTAGCTATCGGAAGGCTCTCTAATTATAAGAAATATTGCTTGTTTTGACCTAGAAACCTCACCATTAAAACACAGACTTAGGCACATTTCCAATTAAGAAAGCAGCAGGGTAAGTCAACTCTTTATTACATTACATTGAGGGATACATTTACTGATTATATATATAAAAATAAGCTCTGTTCAAAAACAAATCTTCGCTGCTTCTATAGAGCTCCAAGGCATTGCCCTCTTCTCATAAACTCTTTCCCATCACCCATTTAGTGAGCATCCATGTTCAGAGACCAGGCTAAGATGGAGAGATGATCTCAAACCTCATAATCGAGCACAATAATCATTACAAATGATGGCACTGGATCTTATTGATTAATTTTTATTAATTTAATATGAATGGATGGAATATCCCATGTTATTGTACGTGTATTATCACTTTTCATGACCATTGGTACAGGCAAATCTCAGACAGTCACATTTCATTGTAATTTTAAAAGAAAAAGGAGAATAAATCACATTTTGTATTAAGCAAATGAAGCCTGTTTTAGGACCATTAAGGGTTATTATTTTCATTGTGACATTATGTTCGTGGGAATTAAGCACATTTCCCTCCAAATTCTCATTACAATAATGTGTCTGGATGTTTAACTTTTGAGGGTTTTTTGTTGTAATTATCATTATTCTCAGCTGTGATTCTCATTAGATTCTCATTACTGTAATATGGTCATATATTGTTTACTTTTTTACTGAATAAATACATATTGCATTGACAAATACACACTGATATATAAATTTGCATTATTCGTTCTTAATTAGATCTTTTTTAAGATGAGAACTGCCAGAAAATTATATATATATATATATAGCTTCTGGCTATTTTCTCTTCTGCAGTTTCTCTCTGTACACTACAGTATGTCTAACACAGTTATCGTTTGTCTCCATGATTCATCACAAGCTAATTAAAATACAATCACCTTAGAAACAAACTTCAAAAGCTTGAACAGCTCAACCCGAGCCTCGTTTTCAGATCTCAAGCACTTCCTTTTTGAACCTCCTTTGCTCCCACAGGTTATCAATGCGTCTTTTGATTGTTGCCTTGGAAGGTGCTTCATTTATATTCCTCAGTAAAAGAGGGGCCCCCGCAGATGGTTCAGAGTAGCCCGCGTACACTGATCTACAGTCAGCTTCCCCAACAAAAATCCCTATTATAGCCATTACAAGACAAACAAACAAATTTGAGCATAAATTTCCTTTAAAGGACAACTTCCTCCAGCACTGCATGGACATCAGGTGCTGCAGGGAAGAGACAGGGTCAGTGCCATTACAGTAATGCTTTTTCACAGTAAAGAGCCAAACCCTGATGTTCTTCTTAATTCTCAAATGGCAGTCCTGACCTACTTAACACAAAAAACGGCTTCATACAAACTTGATGATGTGCTTGCAGTAAGTCATATGATAAGTTTCAAAAGCTATTGCAAGAACATTACAAAACACTTGTGTTCTCTTTTGAATAAAAACTTGAATGCATTTTATATGCATCGCAATAAGAGATACATAAACTTCAGTCATTTATACTTGAAGAATGCTTGATTTAATTGCAATAGAAATAGGTTGATTATAATCAGCTATATATACTACTATTTATAACCAGACTAAATTCAATCTCAGTGAAAAAAATAATAATAATTTTTTGTTCAAAGATACATTAGATAACTTAAATTTTTGATTGAGATTTTGATTCAAAGACACAGTAGGTAACTTAGAGAAATATACACTAAATACATCCATTTAGCCTCAGACCAAACTTAATTGAACTCAAAACTAAAAGATTTTGGTTATAAAAGCTTCAGTGAGGAAAACAATCCTGCTCTTACACAGAATTTCACACACAAAGAACAGACACTTTGCCTGAAAAACTGAAACTTTGACGGATCCCCTCCATTTTCTGAGCCAGCAACTAAATAAATCATGTGTTCACTGAAATAACACTGTCATGTAGCATGGTATACAGCCAGCCATGAAATGAACAAACAGACAGACGGAAAGATATAGTGACAGCAACAAAAACAGATATATATCTCTCGTATTTTATATGATTATGTAAGTTTTATAACAGATCAAGACTGTAAATTTAATCACCCAGTTTGTAGGAGCTGTCCAGAGTGCTGAATGAAAGAAATCTCTGTAACCTGTTGGTGCACAGCTGCTCGCTTCAAATCATTCATTACCAGCCTTACATTATCACTGCAATCACTTCTATAATATAAATGCCACAACAAAGGATTTATGTTTAGACCTGAATATTAATGAGTACCTGCAAACAATCAGTTTAGAGCAATAAGGGTAGAGTGGACAATGGGCTACTAATTCCAATGTCTGAGCTTGCAGTCATTTCAAAATTAGCATTTCCTTAAGGAGGTTTTATTCAATAATATTAAAAAAAAGAGAACGCAAACAGATTCTTACATGCTTTGATCATTCATGAATGCAGAAGGCACGACACAAAATTGGCACCAAACCGGCATTAGCATCATCGATATCCTCAATGTTTGATAATATGCTAAAACGCTCTCCAATAAAAGGGAACAAATCATTATTTGGTGTCTTTGAGATTGTAAATCTCTAAATCAACGAATTAGTTTTGAAAATCATATAATACAGAATAAAAGTTGATATAATGGTGCATATTTGATATAGAACTCAAGTTTGACTATACGAGGAAGTCGCGGCGAAATATATATTTATATATCAACATTTTGCGCAGTAGAAGAGGGACGCACAGAAGCCCACTTACATGGACGTGATGTTCCTGAAGAGCTCTTCAATGTCATTATTGTTACTGCCATTGCTCGCCGGATCTTGTAGAGCGAGTAAAGGGAAGAAATTTCCACTGTCGGACTTATTGCAATAGATCTCAATGGGCGAACAGCTGCATGTTAGTGGACAATCGAGCATGGAGCTCCAATAACCCTGGAAGATGCTTGAAAGAAAGAGAAGCCTCCAGATGAACACTGGAACCGCAGAATAGAACCATACATCCATGACTTTTGGGTCCAAAACGACTCGACGTCTTCCAGGGCTGATGAGGATGGTGATGATGAAGATCGCTAATGAAGATATGAGTGTTAAATGTCTAAACGCGTTGGCTACATAAGAGTGCGCGCGCCTGGGAACATCATATGAGGTTGGAATCGTGATCTGGTCGCTTCATCAAAAGAACAAGTGTAAATGCCACAACTCGCCTCGATTTTCCATTCCACAGTCCATCATAGAGATGCTCTCAGTGTCCAAGCCGGAGGAAAGTACTGCTGAACGCGGCTATGCTCCGGATGACGAGTATAAAGTCCCACCTACTGGACAGAATTAAGACTGACACCTGCAAGAGGAGGAGGAGGAATCAGATTCCCGACCAACAAAGCCTATTATGTAAGACCACTGCGCAGAGAAAAAAAAAAAAGAGAGAAAAAAAGTCGTTTATTCCAGTTTAATTAGTGATGCGTTTTCTTTCCCCTAAAATTAGTTATGTTCAAGTCGTTTTCTGTCGTTGGCTTTGTGTCATGGTTTTAGTATGCATACTACACTGGAAATTGATTTGTGAAGTAGGAGAACCATGCATATTTCAACTTTTATTCTAGTGCAATGAGTTTACCCATAGACTTCCATTGCAAGTGCGTTACTGTAAACACGCTTTTTGATTGTTTTTGTAAATTAAGAGTCTGGATTATTGTCCAAATTGTTGTACTGTAACCTAAAAATGTTTCCATGTGGTAGCTTCCATTGAAATAACCTGTTTTTATTCCAATGTGACCGTATCAATCTGACAATGTTGAGTTCATCAATAAAAGTCACTTTAATGGTCAGATCAGGTATAAATAACTTCTAGTTACTACTATATTAAGTGAATCCTTCGTGGAATTGCATGCAGTCTGAAGTCACGGGGTGCATCAAAAATAATTCATTAAAAAACATTTGTTTAATACATATTATTCAACACATTCTATTAAATGTGTCAGTGTATACCAGATGAGTGCTATTGTTGTCTATGAGCAAAGAGAGGAGAACAGGGCTAATTGTAGCACTGTTTGGTTTTTCCTTGCTTACTCAGACTATCTATGTAAACACACAGCAAGCAAGACAAACAAGTCGATAAGGAAAATGCATATTTTAATAATTTTAAACCCCAGAGAGACTTTTTTAAAATGCATGACGACATCAGTGAAATACAACTAGTATAAAATATATTCTTCATGCACATTTTCATATAAGCAGTTATGGCAATGTATTCTGGGTTGCCCTCAGAGTATGGCAGTACTTGACCCACTAAAATTAGCTTTCACAGCTCAGAGCTCGTTCGCTCAATGGTGTGTTGTCTTGCATTTCAAGTTACAGCATCTTGACATCATAGAATCGGAATTTGTTTTGTACAGATTTATTTTATTTATTTTCCAGTTACTGGTCCCCATTGACTTCCATAGTATGGAAAATACACTGGAAGTCAATAGGGACCAGCAACTGTTTGGTTACCAACATTCTTCAGAATATCTTCTTTTGTGTTCAGCAGAAGCAAGAAATTCTTACAGGTTTGGAACAACTTGAGAGTGGGTAAATGATTACAGAATTTTCATTTTTGGGTGAGCTGTCCCTTTAAATTCAATATACCACAAGCCTTATGACTTGGATTTTACACCATTGAATCCATCCACACCCCCTGGTACTGGTCTGAAAACCACAGTTAGACTAAAGCTGCATCATCTGTTCAGCAGGAAGAATTGCTGGTTGTGCCCTGCGCTTTATTGTTAAAATCCCGGAAAAGGGCAGGCAAGACCATCAGTGACCCTCTCAACCTGATCATTACATTTTTAAGCACTGCCTTCCAAGAAGTAATTCAGAGCAATCAATGCAAAAGCAACCAGGTACAAAAATAACCCTCACGGGAAATTTTAATACACTTAAAAAAAAAAAAAAAAAAAAAAAAAAAAAAAAATGTTTTTGTATTCTGGAAAACACTTTTGACTTCTGCAGCTGCGTTCAGCAGTCTTTTGATTTATTGTTAATTTGGGGAGTATTATATTATATTATATTATATTATATTATATTATATTATATTATGTTAAAGTATAAATACGTATTAGTACTATAAATGCAATAAAATACATAATACTAAAATAAATATGTAAAATAAATATTTTATGACAAATAATACTGTTGCCCCAGTTCTCATAAAAATAACTAATAAAATAAATAAAAGTTCTAATAAAATAACTTGATCCAATTTATTTTTTTAATTAAATAAATATTTTATTTCAGTACTTTTGTACTTTCTGTAATACAGTGACAGTTAACATGTTACAGCATTCAGAAACTACTGAGAATCACTACTAAAAAATTGAAAATGAAAGCTTTTAGATTTATTGCAGTAACAAGATTTTGAGGGGAAATGTGCTTAAAAAACAACAAAAAAATAATGCCACCAAACAAACAAACAAACAAACAAACAAAAAAAACAAACCAATAAATAAACACAAATGAATCAATCAATCAATCGATCAATTGTATATAAATTCAGATTTATTTTCTTAATGCAAAATATATTTCTTATTCTTTTAATTTTTAACTGAAATGTGGCCTTGTCTTTGTGAGATTCACTGGTATGCATATGAGTTTTGTGCAGTTTGTATTTCATTCATATTGAAAGGTGGTAATGCTGATTAATAAAGATGCCTTTTTTATTGTGGCCTGACAACAATCAACTGAGATTATTTTGAAACATTCAAGCGCAATCCAGATCATTCAAAAGGGGTGAAAAAGTTTCATGCAAGGTTACAGTGTCATTTAAACTGACTATAATTGAGATAAAAAAAAAAAGAAAGAAAAAAAAAAGCTTAAATAAAGTATTGTGGTAAATGGGTCGAAAGTGAATGGCAGAGGTTTTTTTTAAGTGCCACAGTATTGTTAATGAGGATTACATAGGGGAAATAGTGTAGTGTAAGTAGTTTTGTTTGTTTGTTTGTTTGTTTGTTTGTTTGTTTGTTTGTTTTGTTTTTTGAGCCACACCTGAGGTGACAGAGTGCCCGAGGATAATTATGAAGAGCTGTCAAACCGACAGCTGAAACAAGGCCAGGACTTTCACTTCAGCCTTAAAGCCTGTCAGCATATCATACCATCCCACCACTTACAGGCCACGTACACACTGTAAAGATTCAGGAGTCATAACTGTATTTAAATACGGGATTGAATCCCCTAAATTACCGTTTTGTGAGTACAGAACAGAAGTCACTATCGAAACTGCGATGATTGAAACCATGGTAACTATAGCAACGTTCTGGCGTCTTGTGCATTTGGTATCTTGACCGAAGTATCATTACAACGACCAAAGACTAGTTAAGTTTTAACTAAAGGCTGCAATACATTGCACAACTTTTACAATCTGAACAGATTTTAAAACACTAGGCATCACAAACTTAAATGCTGTGTTTCGTCTGTGTTTGGTAGGTTGCTTTGCAAAGTGCACTTTTGATAGGTTGCCATGTCCACGTAGTGTATAATAAGCAATGCTTCTAATTAAGTCTTTTTTTGTTTATTTATTTATTTTAGAATGAATGTCAGTGGTTACCAAAACAGCTACAATCATTGTTCATAATGTCGTCTTTTATGTTCTGGAAAAGAAAGAAAATCATACAGATTTGAAACGACATGAGGGTGAGTAAATGATGACAGAATTTTCATTTTGGGGTGAACTATGCCTTTTAAGCGTTTGGATTTAAGTTTATGATGGGCTTGTTCAGCTTAGACAACACAATAAGAAAGATTATTAGTTGCTTCTCATGTGTGTGTCTGTCCAATATGCGCAACGTTTAACATGTCATGTGAATGACCTCACAAACAAACAAACAAGAAAATTGTGATTGGGAGCCAGAGGTGTGATAGCCAAAACTAGCCCACATTTAGCTCATTTAATTCTTTAAGTGCTGTGCTTATTTAATGAACCATACAGCAATGACTTCAGTCCGGAATTCAGTCCAATTTGGGATATTTAATTACAGTTTGTTTACAGTTGTTTCAGACCAACATTCCCCCTAACTGGATGCCAAGAGCAGTGTGCCTTCATTTGTGAAAATATTTTAGTGATGCTAATGAGAGTCCTGCCCAAAGAAAACCCTCAGAAAATAAATATGATGTGCTAGATCATAAATGAGAACTGTATGTTGTGTTATGCTGTGTAGTACAGCTATCTAATCTGGCCAACTTTTTATACTATTAAAAATGTGACTTCTTCTTAAACAAATTTTACAGTACCATGATTACTGAACACTGTGATATTAAACTATACTAAAAAAAGATACACACATATACAGTTTGTCTTTCTGTGAACACGAATGCTGCCATAGGCCTATATTATTTCCTTTGTATTTAACGTGGCAGTTGTCACCGTATCATTCAGTTTGGGCTTTTTTTGTCCTTTTGCACGTTTCTGTTCTTTGAGTTAATTGTGTTTTTCCGTTCAATTAGTCAAGTCTTCTTGTATATTTAAGTTGCTCTCTTTCTTTTCATTGTTGTCAGGTCTCGTCGACGTTATGTGTGTTGCTAGCCTTTCCTCTGTTTGGATTTACCCTCTGTTGATTTATTAAAGACTGCCTTTCTTCATCATTGTGTTTGTGTGTGTTTATCAACACAGTAGTGTGACAGCAGTCTTAGGGCTTACACATTATCCTCCAAATCACCTGTTGGAGGTCTGGTTGTCATTTTAAACTGCCATCCTCTCTGGACTGAGTAGTTATCCAATCAATCAAACAATCGATCTTCTCCATCTGTGATGGTGCAACATTTTAAAGGGATACTCCACCCCAAATGAAAATTTTATCATTAATCACTTACCCCCATGTCATTCCAAACCCGTAAAAGTTTAGTTCGTCTTCGGAACACAATTTAAGATATTTTGGATGAAAACCGGGAGGCCTGTGACTGTCCCATGCTCTTTTGTATCATCCGCACCACAAGGATGCGCTGTTTCTGCGTGTATTTAGACTGTTGACAAAGGAATTGTTGAATAAAGTTATTATTTTTGTTTTCTTCGATTACAAAAATAGTTCTCGTCGCTTCATACAACCAAAAATTGCACGTCATTTGGCAGATGGAGTATTCTGATGACGACTTTCATACCTTTTATGGACCTTGACACTCATACTAATTAACAATCACAGGCCTCCCGGTTTTCACCCAAAATATCCATCCAAAATATCCGAAGATGAACAAAGCTTTTACGGGTTTGGAACGACAAGTGATTAATGACACGATTTTCATTTTGGGGTGGAGTATCCCTTTAAGCCTCAGGTTAAAAAGGTTCAATATGTTCCTTTATCAACATGTAATGATTTGAAAAATTATGGCTTAAAGCTAACAAAGACTTCACCTTTTATAATTAAGGCATTTATTGATCTGATGTAGTTGAACAGTAATTTGAATGCTCATTCAACAAACAGACTAAAGTGTGTTGCGAACATTGTGTTATAAATGTCACATATATAAATGTCAATGCTATATATAAATGCTATATATGTGACATTTTACACAAATTGGATACAAATTAATGTCCCATAAATTAAGAGTCATAAATTCTATCTAGATGTTATATGAACTATTAACAATTAAATTAACACCTTCCTTTCCCCTCAAAATGTGCATTTTTGACCTTTTTTCGACTGTATCCAAAAATTTAAACCATAATATTGGTATTATAAATGTCTATTTTGTTTACAATTAAAATTCAGTAATTCATTGAAAAAATATTCTTACTTCATTTTTATTAATTTAATAAAAAAATATTATTTGCCTGTATCCCACATACAGTAGTACAGGCTCAATATATTTATGTCTAAATTTAAAATGTATGTAATTGCATATAGTTTTTAACATTAGTTTACATTACAGTTTTAACAAACTACTTAATGTGATCATATTTGTCCAGTCATGGGACATAAATGAAATTGAGATATCTGTAATATAACTGAATTTTTTTTTAAATACACAATAACCAGATTTACAGTATTTATCATCAATAAATCAAATTTCTTTCAGTCTCATAATATTTCTAACTAATTGCTTGCTTTTTCCAACATTTAGCCATTTTTAACCACGTTAAATAGTTTTTTTAACTTAAGTTTGCATCAATGAACAAATTTATGCTGATTCTAAGCTGTTTTAGTAAATAAAAATCAAATAGATGCAAAATAGATGATAAACTTTCTTTTTAGTTTTTTAGTGCAGAAATCATACCTTTTTCATTTACTGTATGTATGATTGACAAAATAGTGTATCACAAATATCATTATTGTTGTTTATTTATAGTAAAACAGTGTAAAACCAATTTTTATTGTGTAGCAGCACAAATAATCTGATTTAAAAAAAAACAAAAAAAAAAGAAACGGAAATAATTGCATTAAAGGTCGTGACCCCCAGGAAGTGATATCAGTAGGAATCTTCTCAGTACAAAAAAGGCTCAACCATTAAACAACTGTTCACCAAAGGTTACTGAAAAGAAAAATGAGCAACCATGTAAGAGAGAAAAGATAAAGCACATGAACAAACAATACATTCTGAAGTCTAAACCTAGTTGAAAAAGGAGCCTGTTTTATATTATGATGGCCTATTCATGGAATTATCATGTGTGGCCACAAGGTAAATAGTAGTGATGTTGTTCAAATTGGCCTCCGTTATGGGTAGATTATTACAAGATCAATGTGGAACCAGAGCTGTTGAAGCACTCAGCGTGCACAGAATGTGTTGATTGTGTTTTATGTTGAACCTCAATTCAGAGGTGAGCTTTTGTTTAGTCCTAAGAACTTTGACATCGGCTTTTGTGTCTAATCTCGTTCACAGGTGCCAAAAAAAATAAATAAAAAAGTACAGTGGTCACTATTTTAGAATTAGACGTGCAACGTCTGAATCTTAAAAAAAAAAAAAAAAAAAAAACTTCACTAAATGGAATTGAAACCCACTTTCATCAAACATTCCATTAGAGTAGGATTGGGTTGGAGGGGGGGTGTTGTTCTATAGAATCCAAAATCCCCAGTGAGTCAGACAACTTTTAGGGATTACACCCTGCTTGTTATGAAGTTGCTCTACCAGAAACATCATCAAACGCTTCACTTTACCCAGCAGGATGTCCTTGGAAGACAGGTCTCCGTCACAGTGCGCTTAGATCATCATGATATCTCACATGTTTAAATCAGTGTCTCTATATAAATTAGATGGTCAAGCGAGACAATACCAAAGGGGGCTCGTCACAGCCCCCTGTCAGCATGACAGAAGTTTGATAAAACAACCGCAAAACCTACACGCTCATATCGGCTGTTGACACGGCACAGAGTGAGGAAAGCAAAAGTGTGAGTGAAGTGAGGGAGGGAGGGGTGAGCGTGAGGGAGGGAAAGACCTTTACTCTGCCCCCTAATTAAAAATGGATTTATTATAAGTGAGGACAGTGACAGTGTGACTGAGATTTTTAGGATACCGTCCCAGTGTCTGTGATAAAAAATTATATAACACCCCCTTTTGTTTGGCCAGCCGCGGCACTCTGAAGTAAAGTAAGTCAGCGGAAGAAAATAAATTGTGATGAAACAATGCAACAGCAGTGTTACAGAGAGAAAGATGTATAGACGTATATTTAGCCATTTGCTAAAACTTCTCATTCTTTATCACAGTAATTTAACAAGGAATTGGCATTAATGTAAAAACTAGATTATATTTTTTGTGTGTCTAAAAACTGCAGTAGAGTTTTTTCAATTATTATATGGGCATATATAATATAGTTTTTTTAAGTAGGTACCAATACAATACATTTCAAAAGTTTGGGGTCAGTAAGATTTCTAAGAATTCATTCAAAGAAAGTAATACTGTTTTTTTCAGCAAGGGGATGCATTAAATAACTTCAAATAAATGCATTTTTGAACTATTCATCAAAGACACCTGAAAAACTTGTATCATGGTTTTCAAGAATACGAAGCAGCACAACAACTTTTTCTTTTTTTTTCAACATTGATTAATAATAAGAAATGTTTTTTGAGCAGCAAATGAATATATCAGAATGATTTCTGAAGTTCATCGTGACTGAAGACTGAGGATAATGATCTGAATGCAAAGGATCCGACTTTGCCTTCATAGAAATGTAATTACTTTTTTATAAAGTTATATTCAAACAGAAGTTATAATTTTAAATTATTAAAAAATTTTACATTTTTACTGTATTTTTTTCTCAAATAAAGAGCAGCCTGTGGTGAGTCTTAAAAAGACCTCCACAAAAAAGTAGCATAACAATCTTACCAACTCAGACGTCTGTGAGAGTAATTGTAAACTGTAATTAACAAAAGAGTTGGGCAATATAGTTTGGGTTCCTTGCCTCATTATGGGTTTTATACCATAAGGTTAGATTCAGGACCTTAAAATATACCAAAATTTTATAGGACTTCTTTGTGACTACACATAAATGTATGTTTTCCCATTATCCGTAAACCAACTAATTAAATTCTGTCATGTCTAAACTGTTAAGTAAAAGAAGTGCAGGGTCAAGGGTAATAAATAGGAAAGCTGTGGTAATTCTCAGAACTGGCAGCGGATATCAGCCCTGGCCACATTCATGTCAACTAAAAGGCAGCTAACAGCTTTGTCACAATGAAAAAGTTAAGACTTAATTTTGTTGCCCCTTCTCCACAGTGCAGGATGTTAAGAGAGAAAACGCAATATTGTAGCAGGAAGGAGGGCAAATGGCATTTGAAAACAGCATCTGTGTCAGTTTTCAAATGATTTTAGATATGGCCATTTAAGACCCAAATCTTCGTGTTTGAGGTCTGGGTTGTCATTTTAAACTGCCATCCTCTCTGGGACTGAGTAGTTATCCAATCAATCAAACAATCGATCTTCTCCATCTGTGATGGTGCAACATTTTAAAGGGATACTCCACCCCAAATGAAAATTTATCATTAATCACTTACCCCATGTCATTCCAAACCCGTAAAAGTTTTAGTTCGTAGTCTTCGGAAACACAATTTAAGATATTTTGGTGAAAACCGGGAGGCCTGTGACTGTCCCATGCTCTTTGTATCATCCGCACCACAAGGATGCGCTGTTTCTGCGTGTATTTAGACTGTTGACAAAGGAATTGTTGAATAAAGTTATTATTTTTGTTTTCTTCGATTACAAAAATAGTTCTCGTCGCTTCATACAACCAAAATTGCACGTCTGATGGCAGATGGAGTATTCTGATGACGACTTTCATACCTTTTATGGACCTTGACACTGTTATTTATTTGGCAGTCTATGGGACAGTCACAGGCCTCCCGGTTTTCATCCAAAATATCCGAAGATGAACAAAGCTTTTACGGGTTTGGAACGACAAGTGATTAATGACACGATTTTCATTTTGGGGTGGAGTATCCCTTTAAGCCTCAGGTTAAAAAGGTTCAATATGTTCCTTTATCAACATGTAATGATTTGAAAAATTATGGCATAAAGCTAACAAAGACTTCACCTTTTAATAATTGAGGCATTTATTGATCTGATGTAGTTGAACAGTAATTTGAATGCTCATTCAACAAACAGACTACAGTGTGTTGCAAACATTTTGTTATAAATGTCACATATATAAATGTCAATGCTATATATAAATGCTATATATGTGACATTTTACACAAATTGGATACAAATTAATGTCCCATAAATTAAGAGTCATAAATTCTATCTAGATGTTATATGAACTATTAACAATTAAATTAACACCTTCCTTTCCCCTCAAAATGTGCATTTTTGACCTTTTCGACTGTATCCAAAAATTTAAACCATTAATTGGTATTATAAATGTCTATTTTGTTCAATTAAAATTCAGTAATTCATTGAAAAATATTCTTACTCATTTTTATTAATTTAATAAAAAATATTATTTGCCTGTATCCCACATACAGTAGTACATGCTCAAATATTTATGTCTAAATTTAAAATGTATGTAATTGCATATAGTTTTTAACATTAGTTTACATTACAGTTTTAACAAACTACTTAATGTGATGCATATTTGTCAGTCATACATAAATGAAATTGAGATATCTGTAATATAACTGAATTTGTTTTAAATACACAATAACCAGATTTACATATTTATCATCAATAAATCAAATTTCTTTCAGTCTCATATATTTTAACTAATTGCTTGCTTTTTCCACATTTAGCCATTTTTAACCACGTTAATAGTTTTTAACTTAATACATTTCAGAGTTTTTAATGAACAAATTTATGCTGATTCTAAGCTGTTTTAGTAAATAAAATCAAATAGATGCAAATAGATGATAAACTTTCTTTTTTTAGTGCAGAAATCATACCTTTTTCATTTACTGTATGTATGATTGACAAATATGTATCACAAATATGCATTATTTGTTTATTTATAGTAAAACAGTGTAAACCAATTTTTATTGTTACAGCACAAATATCCATGATTTAAAAAAAAAAAAAAAAAAAAACGGAATATTGCATAAAGTCGTGACCCCCAGGAAGTGATATCAGTAGGAATCTTTCAGTACAAAAGCTCAACCATTTAAACCTGTCACCAAGGTTACTGAAAGAAAAATGATCAACCATGTAAAGAGAAAAGATAAAGCACATGAACAAACAATACATTCTGAAGTCTAAACCTAGTTGAAAAAGGAGCCTGTTTTATATGCTATTCATGGAAATTATCATGTGTGGCACAAGGTAAATATGTGATTTGTTCAAATTGCCTCCATGGGTAGATTATTACAAGATCAATGTGGAACCAGAGCTGTTGAAGCACTCAGCGTGCACAGAATGTGTTGATTGGTTTTGTTGAACTCAATTCAGAGGTGAGCTTTTGTTTGTCCTAAGAACTTTGATCGGCTTTTGTTCTAATCTCGTTCACAGGTGCCAAAAAATAAATAAAAAAGTACAGTGCACTATTTTAGATTAGACGTGCACTCTGAAAAAAAAAAAAAAAAAGAAAAAAAAACTTCACTTAATGGAAGTGAAACCCACTTTCATCAAACATCCATTAGAGTAGGATTGGGTTGGAGGGGGGTGTTGTTCTATAGAATCCAAAATCCCCATGAGTCAGACAACTTTTGAGGGATAACACATGCTGTTATGAAGTTCTCTACCAGAAACATCATCAAACGCTCACTTTCCCAGCAGGCTGCCCTTGGGAGACAGGTCTCCATCACAGTGCGCTTAGATCATCAGATATCTCACAGTGTTTAATCAGTGTCTCTATATAAATTAGATGGTCAAGCGAGACAATACCAAAGGGGGCTCGTCACCCCCCGTCAGCATGACAGAAGTTTGATAAAACAACCGCAAACTTACACGCTCATATGGCTGTTGATGGCACAGAGTGAGAAAGCAAAAGTGTGAGTGAGTGAGGGAGGGAAAGACCTTTACTCTGCCCCCCTTAATTAAAAATGGATTTATTATAAGTGAGGACAGTGACAGTGTGACTGAGATTTTTAGGATACTGTACCAGTGTCTGTGATAAAAAATTATATAACACCCCTTTTGTTTGGCCAGCCGGCACTCTGAAGTAAAGTCAGCGAAAAATAAATTGTGATGAAACAATGCAACAGCAGTGTTACAGAGAGAAAGATGTATAGACGTATATTTAGCCATTTGCTAAAACATCATTCTTTATCACACTAATTTTACAAGGAATGCATTAATGTAAAACTAGATTATATTTTTGGGTGTCTAAAACTGCAGTAGAGTTTTTCAATTATTATATATATATATATAGTTTTTTTAAGTAGACCAAATACAATACATTTCAAAAGTTTGGGGTCAGTAAGATTTTAAGAATTCATTCAAAGAAATTAATACTGTTTTTTTTTCAGCAAGGATGCATTAAATAACTTCAAATAAATGCATTTTGAACTATTCATCAAAGACACCTGAAAAACTTGTATCATGGTTTTCAAGAAATACGAAGCAGCACAACTTTTTTTTTTTTTTCAACATTGATAATAATAAGAAATGTTTTTTGAGCAGCAAATGAATATATCAGAATGATTTCTGAATGTGACTGAAGACTGGAGTAATGATGCTGATGCAAAGGATCAGCTTTGCCTTCATAGAAATTAGTTACTTTTTTTAAAGTTATATTCAAACAGAAGTTATTTTAAATTATAAAAATATTTTACATTTTTACTGTATTTTTTCTCAAATAAATGCAGCCTTGGTGAGTCTTAAAAAGACTCAAAAAAGTAGCATAACAATCTTACCAACTCCAGACTTGTGAGTAATTGTAAACTGTAATTAACAAAAGAGTTGGCAATATAGTTGGGTCCTTGCTCATTATGGGCTTTATACATAAGGTAGATTCAGGACCTTAAAATATATTCAAAATTTTATAGGACTTCTTTTGTGAATAACATAAAATGTAAGTTTTCCCATTCTCTTAAACCACTAATTAAATTCTGTCAGTGTCTAAACTGTTAATTAAAAGAAGGCAGGGTCAAGGGTAATAAATAGAAAGCTGTGGTAATTCTCAGAACTGCAGCGGATCAGCACCTGGCAACATTCATGTCAACTAAAGGTCAGCTACAAGCTTTGTCACAATGAAAAAGTTAGACTTAATTTGTTGCCCTTCTCACAGTGAGGATGTTAAGAGAGAAACGCAATATGTAGCAGGAGGAGGCAAATGGCATTTGAAAACAGCATCTGTGTCAGTTTTCAAATGATTTTAGATATGTGCCATTTAAGACAATCTGAAGTTAATTGAACATGAACAGTTGCGAATACAGCTATGAATACCGGATATGACACCATTTGTTCATGTCTATATTGTTTTTTCCTTGCAAAAATATTCTCGAGAACCCCTAAGGCAACTTCTCAGAAACATTGTGCACCAAATTATCCATAGGCTTGTCACAAATAAAAACAATCCACTAATGAATAGTATATATTATGTGATTATGATTTAATTTCTTCCTCCAGAAAATTAAATCAGTACCAAAACATCCTGAGGCAGACTGAATTTGCTACTCAGGTAAGGAATATCCTTTTTAATTCTATGCTTAAACAAGGAAAGGTGGCATTAGTTTCATTATTCCTTCTCACATCAAAGACACACTTAAGACGAACCTCTATCCTGGATCCTTGTTTGATCTTGTCTGAAAATAAAGTACAAGGACAAGTTGGAAAGAGTGAGTTGAAAGGTAGAAAAACTCTCAAAGCTTCAAAAGCTAACCAACAACAGCACATTACTCATTATTATACCATTGTCAAAAATTCAGACATTTAATTGCATCATATGAGTTCAGCCCTATGTTCATTAGTAACAGTATGATGGGATGCATTTTGATTTTGTTTCAAGTGGATGACATAAATGTCAGAATATGAAATGAATGATCACGACCAACAAAATAAAAGTTTGCAAATTTAATTTGTCATACCTTCAATTCTTGTGAATTAGGTTGTATGATATTTGAAAACTCTAGATACTTTAAATAAAAGGAAGTTTTAACCTAAACCTAAAGTTTTAATCTTAAATATTTGAGATGCTTGCAATTTTAATACAGAAATTGCTAGTAAATTTTACAAGCTATTACAAAGAAAGAAAGGAACACATGTAATTAAACATTTAAAATATACTTTTTTTAAGTGTACTATAAGCGATAAATAATAAATAAATGGCCTACTATTTTGACACAAATTTTGGTAATACAAATAAAAAATTAAACAATAAAAACTCAAGTCAATAATTTCATATGTTACTAGTCAATTAAACATTGCAACATTATAATGTGGTATAATGATATTTGCTAAAGATAACATTTAAAGGGATAGTTCACCCAAAACCCTACTAACCCTAATGTCATATTTTTGGAACAACGTTAGCATGAGTAAATGACTGAATTTAAATTTTTGGGTGAACTATCCCTTAAGTGAATATTAGATGACAATAAAGGTAATCTGAAATGTAAAAAAATGGGGGTAATGAGAATACATAATTAAATAGATATCAAATATTTATAAATATTTAACAAATTTTATTATTAGTCAATGACAAATCTGTATACTGTGCATCCCTAATGACAGTACCAAAATTACAGACACAAATGTTCCAGAAATGTCCTTGAAGCAAAACATTAAATAATACATTAACATGACAAAGGATGAATACCACTTACCAGCCTAACACAGAGAACAAACACTGAGCCAAATATTGCATTACTAATAGCCAAGAGACAGATGAATGTGTTCCAAAATACCAGAGATTGAACACACTGCCCTCTGACATCAACAACAGAAGATCTGAGAAGCGCTTTCTCCTCTCTTATAACAGTTGATAAGCTATAAGTTATATTATTAATGTGAGTTTTGAAGCCAGAGGCTGTGCAGTAAGAATTTATCAGATAGAAAAATGGCATGGCCTATTCCTTCAAGATTCCCCTGAGAATTAAAACTACAAAGTATCCCAGTTTCCAGTCATAAGCCAGCACAATTTTGTGATCATTATGCCATAATTAATTTAGAATAATTAATGGGGTGGATCATGCTGTAGCTCCGAGGTTGGATTTGAACTCTGGGCATGAGACTTTGAGATTTGCCGAGAGGGCAGGCGTCCAGCTCACCGAGCAGAGAGCACTTTAAAGCTCCAGAGAGATGCACGCAGTTACATTAACTCTAATCAAAGTTTTGTGGTCATGTCATTTTCTTATTCTGAGCTTTTATCAGTGGAAATGCATTGCATGTTAAACTTAAATATGTTGACTCCTTTCTGCTTTTTAGAGTTTGTCCAGCTTTCTAAAATACCCCAAAATGAGCAGCTTGTTCAGTTAATGTGTGCTGTTACTTTTCTGAGTGAAGTGTGTATGACATCTGGTTGTTTTAACCTTCACACTACCATTTAAAAGAAATGTATATTTTAATTTTGCAAGGATGCATTAAAATCAAGTGACAGTAGACTTTTACATTATTACTATATATATATATATATAGTATATAAATATATGTGTGTGTATATATATATATATATATATATATATATATATATGTGTGTATATATATATATATGTGTGTATATATATATATACATATACATATATACATATATATATATATATGTATATATGTATATATATATATATATATATATATATATATATATATATATATATATATATATATATCATATATATATATATATATATACATATATATATATATATAATTGAAAACCAATATTTTCTTCAGAAAATATAAAAAAAATTCTTCTTACTTCCTTTATTAATATTCATCTCCCAAATGATGCCTAATAAAATTATATCTACTTTCATGATGATGTTCCCAGTGAAGATGGTGCGAAAAGCATTAAAAGGAGAGCAGAATACTTGTAGTTATTTACAATCCCTGTTTCATGTTCTGTGAGACATGTTTTGAAATAAAAATTAAAAAAAAAAACTGTATGAAAAACATCAAGCGCAGGTGTTTTTTGTCAGTAAGGGTAAATAATGTGGGATGAAAGTGCCATCTCAGTTATTGTGTGTGTCACACAATAGCAGAGAGAGTAGTGCGCAGGTGAAGATGCTGCTGATCAACAGCAGTAAAAGGATGAAGAGAGATATGTGAGAGGAAAGACATGTGTGTGAGGGGTGATAAACATGAGAGAATCTGTGTTAGCTTGGAGACCATGTGAATGATGTTTTCTGTCACCTTTCTCAACTCTTGCACTTTAGTAAAGGTAAAGACAGAGAGAGACACAAAATGGAAAAGATCTCAAATCTCAGTCTTCCATATCTGCATAATGATGCATTATGTTGACTCTATTTCAAATATACATAACCACATTACCCACTGTGAACTTAGCTGGAACATTAAGTTGCAAAACATGTTTATGCATTAATATATATATCCACTCCAATAACTGACATAGGGGAGTATGGGGGCAAAAAGCCATTTCCACCATGTTCCACAGGTAAAATGTTACAGTTCATTAAACGTAATGACAACATGCCTCAACAGCATAGCATAATGTCACCGTATATGGGTTGTCATATATGGAAAACTGATAACAAATTGAATTTATAATTTATTTATTTTATTTTTTCTGCAAAATATAAACAATAAAAGATAACATACAGAAATTTTAAACCATTTTTTTTGGCCGAAATAAACTGTATAATCCGACCATCAACCTTAAATTTATATGTGTATATATATTTATATATATATATATATATATATATATATATATATATATATATATATATATATATATATATATATATATATATATATAAAGAAACTCTTTGTAGCAGTTCATATTTTCGGAAACACTTTACAAATAAGGTTCCATTAGTTAATGTTATACTTAATATATTAACTATCATGAACTAAAAATGGACAATACATTTATTACAATATTTATTAATCTTTGTTAATGTTAGTCTATTATAATACAGTCATTCATTGTTACTTCATGCTAATTCACAGAGCATTAACTAATGTTAACAAGCACAACTTTTCATATATATATATATTTACTGAGAGATATTATATATATATATATATATATATATATATATATATTTACTGAGAGCTTTTTGACAACTAGCCCAGGTCTCCTCTATACCAATTGTAATCACTGCACTCTCACAGTGCATATGTGTCTAATTCGTCTATTATTTTTGGACCTATTTATAATGTTATATTACACTCTAAAAAATCTGGGTTAAATACAACCCAGCGCTGGGTAAAATATGGACAAACCCAGCTATTGTGTTGTTTAGACCCAGCGGTTAGGTTACCGCCCAGAAGGCTGGGTTAAACATTTAACCCAACTGTTGGTTGAAAACAACCCAATAGCTGGGTTTGTCCATATTTAACACAGCATTTTTTTAGAGTGTATCAGAATTTGATATCACTATGGCAGCCTCAAAACCATCTTCAGAACTGATGTTCAACACCATCATGTGTGCTAATTATTTAATTTTCAAGTTGAAATTAGAATGAATGTGCTATATCTTTTCTCACTGTTCTAAATTGTACGTGTTTATAATCATACGCAAGCATCTATACTGTTGAATCACAATAACAATGAGTCCTATTAGCATGTTGTGTGTGATTCTCCAGTGCAGATCTGGAGAGAAAGAAAGAAAGGAAAAGATTGTATAGAAAAAAATAACTCCTGCATAAATGAGCATTTGAAATGTTTGGAATTGTCAAAAAATGTACCATCAAACAACATTATTCATCACTCAAACACACATAACAAAAAAAATAAAAAAATAAACTTGTCATAGAATCTTTATTCTAACAAAAAACATAAAAAAAATAAAAAAATAAACTTGTCTGAGAATTGTGATTTTAGCAACATACTTTACAAAAATAAATAAATAAATAAATTATAAAATAAAAAATTACCAAATGGCAAACACTGAAGAGAGAAACTAAGATGAACTACAATAAAAATGTACAAAATCAAAACTGATGCTATTTTTTGAGTCATGTGGATTTTAAATGCAACTCCCAAAAATGAACGAATGCTCTGGCTTGTACATGTGGATGAATCATGGACCTAGGCTTGTGTTTAATTTCACAGGTGTATCAGAGGCCTTGACAGTCAACAAGTGTAGTCATAGAGTGCTACCGACTTTTCCCCTGATACTCACGAACTGTCTTCAAGACACCTCCAAGGACACCATTCATGTCTACTCTATTACTGTGAAAATGCGTCAGCCAGCAAAACCATGTATTGTGCAACTTCCTGTTGCTCAAGCCACGATGAAGAAAGGGAAATATTGTCACTCCATTTGCCATGAAGATACAATCAATTGACATAAAAGAGCGGAAGCAGCCACTCAGAAGTCTTCAGAAGTGAGTCATCTCTAAAACTGTATTAACTCACTGAGAAATACAGCAAATATTATCTGTGTGATACAACTTGACTATTTGACCAGCTCTGAACCCTTATTATCTGGTGCCTTTTATTAACAGAAAATATAATTGCATAAGCAGTGCATCTTCATGTTTGGTATCACTAGGTTTTCATTTATTTATTTATTTATTTTGTTTCACACAGGCATATAGAGATAATGTCTGATGCAAGTCAAAGCCTGCAGAGAATAAAGCATTATTTTATGCAGGTTAAGGTCATGTCTGTGGTGGAAACGCCTGATGCAGTTCTTAAGTGTCAAAGCACTGAATGGAAATGTTAGTGAAGTGCTGAGCAGACAGAAATCAACCTCTATCAAAGAAGCAGCACATTTTGTGCTGGGAGAAATTCTGAACACCTTACAGTATGTGCCATGCGGACCAAGAGAAGATTACCATATCTCTGTATTCACAGGTAGGTATACTCAGCTAAATATCTAATAACCGGCTGAAGAAACTGAGGGCAACTGTAATATTTTTTTACATTTTCCTCATATGCCCTCTTTGGGCAGCCTATATGAAACATACCAGTGCAATTGTAATACCTTGAAAATATTTGCATTATTACATTGAATTTAATACAAGACATCCGTGTGTAGGCGACTGTATAACCACAGTAGGAAGCAATTAACGTGCAAAACAAATAAATAATATGATTTCAGTAGTAGTTACTACTTTTAAATATTACTTTTATCTTTTATCTGTCAGGAATAGCATGCATTAATCTGAAATTAATTTTGGACAGTGATTCTGCTCGTTAGAAATGAGTTTCTTAACATAAAACTGCCATGTAAACTCAACTTGAATGCTTTTGTAGCAGAAAGGTTAAATAACTTTTGTCAAATTAAAAAATGGATCTTTTACATTTAAATACAATAAAACAATGCACACAAATGTATGAGCAAATAAATGTTACAAACAGATTAAAGTGAAAAAGAACACAATTACAAAGAACAATAATAAAGAAACAGATCATTTTGAACCATTATCTAGATCGGAAAGTTACTTTTAAAGTAATGAATTACAATATTGCATTACAGCCTAAAAAAGTAACTAAAGTTACTTAATTGCTATTTATGGAAAGTAATGCATTACATTACTTTAGGGTTACTTTTTCTCATCTGGGCTGGGCATGAAGAATAGGAAGCAAGAGAAAAAAGTTCAACACTTTTACCTCAACAATGAAACATAAAAGTGATCTTTAACTAAAGTCATTTTTGCTTGGTTGAATTGAATCATTGCAGGTCAGCAGCTATTGATATGGTTTAATAAAGTGGGATTAAATGCATAAGAGATATTTGTGTTCTTTAACATATTTAATTATTGCAGGTTTGTGTCATATTCTAAATTTGCATTTCACTGTTTTTATTAATTTTGAGAAACAGTGAATCTGTTTTTGTGCAAGTGAGATCAGTAAATGCATGTTCACCTTTTGTCTAGAACTAGTAACTATCACAGTCCAGGCCTGCCTCTGCAGTCCAGGTTGTCTGCCACTGCTCCATGGTCCATGCCATGATCCAGGTCCTATCCCACTACACAGGCCTGGCCCTCCTTCCCTCCCCCTAGACTGCCTCTGTTCCATCACACTCCAAGAGTCTTGTTTGGGTTTTGTCTTCATGTGGGTGTTCCTGCAGGGTGTCTGGAGTCACCCTTTCTTTTGGGGGGGGGGGGGGGGGGGGGTATGTAACATTACTTTTGGGTTTCGTTTCATGTTCATTGTCTCTTTCAACTTATTCATGCTCTTAGTCTAGTTTCCTGGTTTGTCATGTCATGTGTTTCCCTTGATCCTGCCATGTGGTTTCTTTGTTGTCATGTGTTCATTGGTTGGATTGTGTCATGTGACACCTTTTTGTTTGATATATAGCCCTCCTGTTGCCATTGTGTCTTGTCTAGCTTTGTAACCTGCTGTTGGTGAGTTCTGTTCATGGTCATGTAAAGATCTAGTTTAGTTCATGTCGGTTTTGTATCACCTTTTGGTTTGTTCTGTTTTGGTTTATTAATAAAAGCTGCACAAGGGTTCATCATACTTGCCTTCACGGGACTTTGTTACAACTGTTAGACTTCCTTACCTTTCGATGACTAGCAGGTGCCAGAAACAGACACTTTTAAAAATGTTAACTGTTTGATGGAAAAGAAGCCAATGTGTGTTCTAAAAAGCTAAACAATTCAGAAAACAAGGTATATAGAACTATTTACGGTTTTTTGAAAGACTCACAATAACAATAACGTACATGTTCATTACCACAATATACCGTTTTACAGAACATCAGCGCATATTGTGGAAAACAAGGCATTTTATTGGGCTCAAATGAATTCAGTTCACTACTAGATCGCTATATACAAGACCATACTAAATGTATGTTTTACTATACGTAATGTATGGGTTTGGCTAAATTAGGCTAATCACTGCACCACAGTATACTGCAGTCTTTATGTAGCCATCCTTAACCTGAGAACAAGCTCCACTCTTCAGGATAAAGGTAACCCTAAAACATCTACATCACAGAAACTGCTCTAAATCCTTATATAACAGAACATTAAATAACAACAATTTCCCCTTTTTTCAATCTTACTAAAAAAAAAAAAAAAAAGTAAAACACTTAATTTCAATTCATTTTCCAATTCATTTTATTCTCCCATCCACTCACACAAAGCATGCCTTGAAATGGAAATCTTTTGCCCAAGATCTATTTTGAGGATGGACACTCACTGACACAAAACAGTTCAAGAACTACTGTATGTTGCATTAGCAATGCACTTTATTTAATGGATAAGTTTTTACATTTTTAACCAGCTTTGTATTGTTACAATCAGAGGTTAATTTGTGACGGTTCATTAGTGAACATTCATCGTATATTTTCAACAATATTCAGCTTCAAAGACACTCGGGACACTTGGCAAAATGTTTCTGCCCGTGTTTTTAAGTCTTGCCAATTTAAACCATTCAAGCACAATAGCAAAAGAGAACTCAGTTCAGTACTCGCGCACTTTCTGAGAGTGCTTTACTGTAAGCACGCACCCAAAACAAGCACACATAAAGCAGTTTCTCAGATAGCGCGCAAGTACAGAATTGAGTTCTTTTTCGCGACTTATTGTGTAAATATTCTGATACATACAAAATTATGTCAAAATGCCCATCTATATATACGTATTGGTCTGAATTGGTTGATTATCTGATTGTGCTACTCCAGAACCTTGTTAATAAAACATCATTTAACCCCTGATTACAATGAACGTGTTACCTACACCCAGGTATCCCTGTTTATTTGTCAGCAAAAGTCCATCAGATGATGCAAAACACATCATTTTCTTTAAGTTTTGTGATCATTTAAGATGTTTCTGTTATTTGAATATCATTCTAATTAACTGTTACTTTAAAGTGGATGCACAGGAGGTTATTTAAAGGGATACTCCACCCCAAAATGACAAATTTGTCATTAATCACTTACCCCCATGTCGTTCCAAACCCGTAAAAGCTTCGTTCATCTTCTGAACGCAATTTAAGATATTTTGGATGAAAACTGGGAGGCCTGTGACTGTCCCATAGACTGCCAAGTAAATAACATAAATAAAAAATAACCATAAAAGGTATGAAAGTCATCGTCAGAATACTCCATCTGCCATCAGACGTGCAATCTGGGTTATGAAGTGACGGGAACACTTTTTGTAAGCGGAGAAAACAAAAATAACGACTTTATTCAACAATTCCTTTGTCAAAAGTCTCCTCTGTGTCACTCTTCTGTATCAGCCGCGCCACAAGGGTGCGCTGTTTTCTTTCAAATCAAAGCTAAAAACACGTAGAAACAGTGCATCCTTGTGGCACGGATGATACAGAAGAGCATACGCAGCATACAGTGATATGGAGAGACACAGAGGAGACTGTTGACAAAGGAATCGCTTCATATAACCCAGATTGCACATCTGATGGCAGATGGAGTATTCTGACGATGACTTTCATACCTTTTATGGACCATGACACTGTTATTTACTTGGCAGTCTATGGGACAGTCACAGGCATCCTGGTTTTCACCCAAATATCTTAAATTGTTTTCCGAAGACGAAGGAAGCTTTTACGGGTTTGGAACGACATGGGGGTAAGTGATTAATGACAAAATTTTCATTTTGGGGTGGAGTATCCCTTTAAGGACATTGCAGAGCTGTGATACAATTATGATTCAGAGCTCCAAGAAAGGTAGAACAATCAAATCAAATTCTCTCTATTCAATTTGCTCATTAGCTTTGATCCACAGGCAATGCATAGAATCAATAATTCTCCGTTTATTTCATAAAAAAGACTAGAAAGGCTTACAGCTGCTGTGAGAAATGTTGATTGCATTTCAAGTAAGGTAATTTTTTAATAAAGGTTCATATCAAACGTCTTATGAACTGATCCTGGTATGATAGACAGCAGACATATGCAACAACAAACCGTGCATTCAAAACTGAGCCTGATTTTGCCACCTAATATTATCTACACAAACAACAGACATGAGTTCACTATGCATTAAACATGATTTCACAGATCAGGCTCTAATTCTGTCTTAGGCTCAAGTTTGTATGCATATCCATGAAAGCAGCCAGTGCGCATACATGAAAGATGTGATTAAATACAAATTATTGAAGATGAAGGAATCAATAGATACGCAAAGTGATCCATTATTTGTGCTCCTCTAGTGTTTAATTAAAAGGCTACAACAAGCTACTAACAATTAGCTCTGTGGATTATGCTTGTAAAGCAACGCTTCATACCTATTAGTGAGGACAACAAATGATATATAAAATAATTATCATTATAAACATTATAATAACCAACAAAAAAAATAAAAAAATAAACTTATAAAAAAAATTAAAATGTTATTAATTAAAATTAATTCATAAAACAACAAAGTGTCCTATGAGTGCATCATGATGAAGTAATTATTAAAAATAGACTTTTAAATAAAATGTACTTTCACTGGGGCTTTCATTTATCAAAAGCCTTTCTAGCAAACTCAGAAAACTCATGGCCATGTCATTATGTAAGAGGCAGTGAAGGTTGAGTTGTGCTGGTCTGCAATGTTAAGACATGAGATGATAGATGACCGTCCAGTAAGATGACGGTATAAACTGTTTGCTCTTACCAAAGTCTTGAGGAAGATAGATGGTAGACTACAAAAATACAGCAAATGCTTTCAGGGACTGAGTCATTCATAGCTCAATACCCATTTATGTCTTAATGATTTTCATATGCAGATTTTTTTTCTTCATTTTTTGAAGTTGTGAGAGCTTAATGTCAAAGTCATAAAATTGCCACAGACGGTGTGTGAATTATCCACCTTGATTTGTCAATGCAGAAGTAAAGCATTTCCTATGAATATGTGAGACTTCATAGCCACTACAGGTAAATAAGAAGAACAACACAGTGCAGTAAAAAGTAAATGATTAAATGTAGACGTAAACGTCATTATACAGTTTACGATATGTTCATCTTGTGCAATGCAAATTATAATTTGACATCACTTACTACTTTTAGCTAAATGACATTTACCTAAAAATAAAAAACAAAAGGATCATTCAGTGTCAAATCAACCAAATTTCAGAAACTTACCCATCTAAAATTTTGTAATTTTTTTTTATATATTTTTTTTTTTTACTAAAGAAAGACATACATAAAAAGTGAGGAAGGGCAAAATATTTCGTCCATTGAAAATTGGTAAAATTCAACAATTTTATAATTGAGCCACATTCAGATCCCCATATGGTTAGAATTGAACCATACAGGGCCTTAAAATGATGATATCAAATGTTTGTTAAGAACCAGAATCTAAAAGGACATTGAGATATCTATGATTCTTCTTGAATTACAGCTATGCAAACATTGCAAAAATAATAGTTTTGGCACTTAGACAGGTATGTTTTATGAAACTGTTATGGGGGAAACAAGATAGATTTCTAGTTTCAACCTCTGTGTAAAAATAATGATTCTCATTTTCCCCCTTGGGGATATTTGGCTTCAAATCTAAGTTGAAAACTGTCATTTTGACCGCCTTCTCCTAAACAGTGGAGTACTCAGTAAGTATTCATCCATGCCATATAATATGTTGGCTTTCTTGTATTTTTTCCTGAGTTGACATGGAAGGACCCAAAATTTTTTGTGATATATCTGTAATATTTACATTTATAATAAATTGATACATAATAGCAGTACTTTTCTAAACTGATGGCAATGGAAAGCGCTCCAGTAGCATTACTATTGCTATGGTTAACCTCTAGCCAATGTTAGCATCTTCAGTATTTGGTGAAAAACTGATTAAATTGCAGTCAAACTTTACTGTTATTGAAACTTTTGAAAGTCTTGGGGAAACCTAGAACAGACTGAAAAAAAATGATGCTTTTACTAAGACACAACAACTTTTTTTTGGTTTTGATTGATCCCACCAAATCTCCAAGGGCTCTTTGGTCTTAAGTCCTTGTGCTGTGCTAAAAATTCTTTACGTAATTCAGTGTTCCCAGTCAAAAATTACCAGCCTTTTAAAAATTCCTTCTTATGCTATGTTATCACCAGATCTTGGATTCAATCTTTTTGTCAACTTTTATTTTCTTCAATTAGAACAGGTTTTGATTTTCTTTTTGGAACTGACTGATTGTAGGCCTTGTTTATCTGCGCTTTTATCTGAGTAGGTTTTAGCCCACTGTGAACATTTTCAGGAAAAAGAAAATCCTCCAAGGATCAGAATGAGGAATAGATATGTCTCTCCTTCAGTGCAAGTCTTCTTTTCACACCAGGTGAAAATCAGGCCACTTTAAAGTAATATCACACCTTTCCTCAACAAGCCACATGATTAATCATCATGTCCATTTATGTATTACTCATGTCCATAGCACGAATCCCAAGCCTGCAAATAGTAACAGTGAAACTTTAAGTACAAAACTGTTGTAGGCATTTTCCCTGAATGCTTAGAAAAAAACACCCATAGTAATAACAGTTTTTCCAAGGCTACTGAACTTTTCCAAACTATTGTAGTGGACAAAAATAAGCTACTGAAGACAAATAACAGTAAAACAACCAAAACTACAATGTGCAACTTTTTGCTGTAGGAAATCTGCATTCTCTAAACATTAGTCTGCTTAATTGTTCTATTATGTAAACCACAATTGTCTCATAAAATCTTTAAAAGAAAAAAAGTACAGAATTGCTGAACTGTTCTTTTCAGAACATCTCTTTGCTGGGGTCCACTTTACCACCAGAGGCAATAAAAACACCTAACAGAGCAATAAATCTATCCAGGTCAGATACAGAGACAAATCTGAGGATCTCATAAAAAGCTCTTTGCCAAACACAAAAAATGAAAGCCTTTATATGTAAGGTGTCTCATTTAATACAATTATGAGACACATTTTCACACCAGTGATCATAGCTCTCGAATTACTCTCCAGACAAATGGTTCCCAGTAACCAAAACAGCCTTTATCAGCATTTTTCAATCTAATCAAAACCATTAATGTGAGTGTTTTGCATGCTATTGACTGCATCAGTAAGTCTGTAAGTTTATTAGGTTATGTTAGGTGAAATATATTTGTAGTAAGTTAATCTTCCCCTCTCTAATGTGTTTTGGTATGTCTAATGTTCGCTAAAGTGCTGAGTTGCTGTTTTTCTATTTTAAAGAAAGGCATTAAATTGATTACAAATACATTGTGTCACCATGACATCAATTAGTGGTTACTTATTTGAGGAGACAAGGATATTTATGGTAGCTGTGTAGCGGTGTAGATTTATGGTGGAGTCCAAAGTAGATGTTGTTCTGAACAACAACAAAGAGAAGATATGTTAATAATGTTTGTGCATCTGTTCTTTTATAAATCTGATAAAACTAAAAACTCTCCAGCGATATAAAGGATGCAATACTCTATAGGTATTCAATATTAACATGAGATTGGTTGAAACTGTGTGTGTTAAGACCCCTTTAAAGCATAAGTAGGGTCTACATAAACAGCAGATACTGACAGGTGGAGATACCTAATGGAGTGTATTCATGCTGTATCTTCATGGGCGTGGCTTCAGAGATGGCGTCAAAAAGTGTGGACTCCCTGTCCCAAATCACACCCTAAACCCTCGCAGTCATCCTCTGAGTCCACACTTTCGTGACATAATGCCGCATTGACTGTCTTTATGGTCTCGTGGACTTAATGGACACATGCACTCAGCGGTCATTTTAAGTCCGCAAGTGCACATGAAGTGTGCCAATTGGGACAGGGTCTCAGAGTCTACTCTAAGGAAAGCATGCCAATATTGATTCCCTGAGGGAAATGAACTTAATGTCAGCAAAAAGCATTTGATATGTAAGCAGGTTTTGAACTGTGTGGCTGTTATCTGATTGGCTTTAGTAGACGGTGGGTGGAGTCCACATGTTTGTGGACTTGTGGAAATTGTGGAAATGTTTTAAAATCCACACAAATGCGTACAGCGATCAACAATGCACATGATGCGATTCACAAATGAATGCCAGGCAAAGTTGCGTTTGTGACATAAAAAATTTTTGGATATGTTTTTTATTTGGAAATGTCATTTTATTTAGTCTATTTAACTAATGTTTGTGAAACTTTATTTGTGAATCTCATTATATTTGTCAATATGTTTAATTTGTATTTATTTGGGGATCATAATCTATTTAATTTGGAATTACGAAGCAATTCTATCTCCATAGTTTATTTAATTATTTTAAAACAACGGCCCAGCAGGACTCGAACCTGCAATCTTTTGATCTGAGGTCAGCACCTTGTCTGTTAGGCCACGAGGTCGACAAATTAAAGACCTGTAGAAATTGCTGTTGTCGGTTGCGACAATCAACGAATCGTTCTGTAGAGTCACATCTTTTTAAACCGATTCGTTCAGAAATCGATCAGGGACGAGTTTCCCTAAAAGCGTCATTAGCCAGCTATGTAACGACGGAAGTTGTGACCATAGTTGTTTTTGGGAAACGCACCCCCAGGACAGTTCTCCAGTCACCGACTCATCACTGAATCGAGAACCGACTCTTTCGAGCCAATTGTTCGACAACCAATAAGCACAGTATGACCATTTGGAGAAAACGGAGGATTTTATTGACAAGGTAATGATGAATATTTATTAAACGTGCTTAAAAAATAATTTGAAATAAATGTCACTGTTGTTTAAAGATTAGGTTATATTTAAATTATAAATACTTCGTGTTTTAGCTGAATCCTGCACCAAAGTGAAATTGAGCTTTTGAAATTGCAATAAAAAAAATGATATTTCAATATAAACCCTTCCAGTGTACATTATTTTTAAAATGATTAAGATGCGGGGTAGAGGAAAATATTGTGTCTTTGTGGTGCAGGAACAGTGTTGGGAACAAGGCCAGGTGCCATTTTCATTGTAATTGATTACCATCCCCACTGTAACAGTGACCTCGTGGCCTAATGGATAAGGCGTCTGACTTCGGATCAGAAGATTGCAGGTTCGAGTCCTGCCGGGGTCGCAGTTTTGTAAAGTTATCTGCTGCAACACGACCCGTAAAGATGTCCTGGTAGTTACACGTTGTGGTTATCCAACGCATTAAATTAATCCCTTGCATAGTAGCAGTACTTGCTCACAAATCACTCTGGACAAAAGCAGTACTAAATAAGCATATGTAAATTAGTGCATTTATATACACAACCTCCTCCAGCGTAACTTCATTGTTATTTAGTCATGCAGAGTTCTGTTTTCCGCATTCGTGTGATCTACAACAGAAGCATTTTAGCAAAGTCTGCAATGGCAAAATACAGCAAATTCTCATTTTACTAGAGTTTGAGACAAATATTTTATTCATTAACATAAATGTGACCCAGAAAAATCTGTAAAAATCTTGTAAATTAATGCACATTGCAAAAATATAGTTTACTCCCTATAGGATGTTGATTCCTTCATGTTGATTCTGCTCAGTAAAGAACAGATTGAATGATATTATATAGGCCTACTAGACTGTGAATGTAAAATAAAGCAGCTGTCATGTCAATGAGATGCCACTCAGCAGAAGTGAGAGTGGATCATATAAAGATATCACTGCAGGATTTAGGATGCCAGACATTGAGATTTAAATAATCAATAATCCAAATAAAGTCATGAACATTCATTAAACGACAATAAAATTTACCATCTGGATTCACTGCATGATTTTGTTCAAATTCTTCTGTAGGGAATACATCAGCATTGACATTCAGATATGACAAGTTTGACTTATGTGAATATAACATTTGCATAATTTCCCCTGGCTGTAGGGTTACCTCAGTCATCTTAAGTGGACAGTGGGTGATGCCAAGCTGCAATTCATCCAGATTTGTGGGTTACTGATGCCCGATTCCATATGTAGTCAGTTTGCTATGGATCGTTTGCATTATATCTTAGTAAAGTGAAATACTTAGTTTTAAATGTCAGTTAGGTTATCTGTTAACTGAAACAAAACACCCATCCACATGATATATTCAGAATTATTCCCTTGAATAAAAGTATCACACAGGAAAATTATTAATCTTTAGCAATTATCTTCTTCTCTGCTTCAGTATACATAGGAAGCAACTGCACTGATATATTGTCCAAAGAATGTGTGAATGATGCTTGCTTACTTATGCAAGATGTTGGAGTTTCTGGGCATTTTCAGGATTGTCAATATATTTAGAAAAATTTGCTTAAAATGTACCCACCCTCAGACCACCCAAGATGTAGATGAGTTTGTTTCTTCATGGGAACAGATTTGGAGAAATTTGGCATTTCATCACTATAAAATTAAAGCAATACTTCACCAACAAATTACAATTTGTGGCAAATTTACTCACCGTCTGGCCATAAATGAGTTTGTGTCTTCATCTGAACAGATTTAAGGGAATTTAGCATTTCATCACTTGCTCTCCAATGGTTCCTCTGCAGTGAATGGGTGCCGTCAGAATAGTTGAGTGCGAGTCCAAACAGCTGATTAAAACATCACAATAATCCATAAGTAACGTCTTGCGAAGTAAAAAGACATTGTCATCATTAAGACATTTTTAACTTAAAACCCCTTTTTTTGGCTAAAAAACAAGTCCTTTATCCATGATTTCTCCAGTTGCCTCGTCTAAATCAGAAGAGAAATTTGTACAGATTCCTAGCACCGTTTGCAAGCAAAAACAGTTCTAAACAAATATGTTGGTTGATTTTGATGTGAGAGTACAACAGGGGATGGATTTTCTTCTCTGGAAAAAGGAATGTTGTGGATAACTGAGTAGAGTTAATGGACAGGGGTCATGTGGTTTACTTGTCGATTATTGTGATATTTTTATCAGCTGTTTGGACTTTCATTCTGACGGCACCCATTCACTGCAGAGGATCCATTAGTGAGCAAGTGATGTAATGATAAATTTCTCAGATCTGTTCTGATGAAGAAAATCATCTACATCTTGAATGGCCTGAGGGTGAGTAAATTTTCAGCAAATTTAATTTTTGAGCAAATTATTACTATAAAACTATAAACGACAATGATTCTGTAATTGACAGAATCTAGCGTTTTAAAAATGTAGATTTTTGAGGTGGAAACATAATTGGATCATTAGCATGTTAAGATATATAGGCCTCAGGAAAAAGCTGACATAAAAAAGGAGGAGCACCAGTCCAGTGTTGCCAAATGACAATCTGCCAGAAAGAGATTGTCTATATTATATTGGGACTATATTATTAATCTATCTGCAGTGATATTAGGTAGTGCATAAAGAGTGAATGCAAATTTTATTCAAGCACAGGGAGCTTAGAGAAATACAATACATAAGTGCGACTAGGAGTGTGCAATGATGCAAATTATACAAAATCAGTAGCAGTTCACTTTTATGATTTAATATGGAGTGTGTTCATACCAGTTCCACCTTTTCCAATTGCACAGTCTAGATTGAAATACTGCTTTCACACCAACCGAACTTACTGATAACAAACACACTGCTCTGGAAAGCTGTAGTGTGAAGTGCATATTGATTCCATGTCACCTAGAAACAAGGCCCAGCGGTTTCAGGCAACGTGATGGAGCAGCGGCTAAGAGAGCCACACAGCAATCATTCAAATCTATAGCAATCTATTGACTCACAAATGCCACTTAATAGATACCACCATATGGGAAAAGGCAGAAAATAAGACCACAAAAGAAAATAAGTCATTTAAAAATACACCAAGGAGCCCAGTCTGTGATTTTGTGCACATGGTTTTAACACCTCGTGCCATCTCTATCATGAATGCATTAAGACAGACAGATCTAATTATGTGATCTCCTTCTAGTGAGAGTGGATTTCTCAAGGACTCTGATAATCCTTAGGGAGAAGATGATATTGGAGTGAAAAGCGGTTATTAGTGTTATCACAGTAGATTTTGGAGGTGATTAAAAACTAGAACTGGACATAAAATTGTAGGAAGGGCAATGTCGGTAAACTTTCAATTAACCTGTGAAATTGCTTTGGCCGTTTCATGTTCCAGTATTTACTGATCTATGACAACAAATCCAACAGTAGTGGTGGGTAATCACACCTTCAAAGAGGCTGCATGTGATTTGATTTAGTTTCAGCGGTGCACTTTTGTAACAAATCATTTCCCACAACTGGATATGTTGCATAGGTTGCAAACCTTGTGTGCTTTGATGTTTAATGGTCCATACTGAGTACTCATTACATCATCCTGACCAGAAAATGCATTAAAATTCGTAAGAGGATATGCGGGTTTAAACAGCAAGGCCAATTGCTTTCATTAATCCATGTGGGCTGTCAAATTATAGAGTACAGTACATAATACCTTTGTTAATGGCTCAGTCATTTGAGGTAAGGCATGATGTAATGCATCGTATCAATCTGAGGTGAGAAGATTTCTCTTTTTGGCAGCTGCTTTCGTCCGAAGGTTGCTTTAACTTTTTTTCATCTTAGTGAACCAACACAACATAGAAAAACTCTTTCTCTATAGCTCTCTTATTTAGCCTCATTTACAAAGGAAATGCGTTTGCATCTTTACAAATGTGCTTATTTGGCAATCCTCTGGGTGTGTGGGAGGATATAAGGAAGTTAGTTTAAATTAAATGCAGATTTTTACGGGTAACCATATTGCAAATTAAAGTCAACAAGTTTTACTCTTTTTCATGAATCTACAATTAGGAGTAGGAGTTCATGTATTAGCAATTTTAGGAAATGTTGGTTATGTGTTAAAGGCATGTCAGTTTGATTAAATTGTAATAGTTTTACTCACCACAATCAATTCTGGAATTTCTACTAAACTTTACTCATTTAGTGATTTTTAAGTTCACAGGTACATTCAAAGTGGCTGTATTACAGCACATGGTAGATAGAGTGCAAACAGTAAAGTAAACAGTGCAGATATAATGACTGTAGTGCAAAAGAGCATATTCAGTCTGATCAAAGTCTCAAAAATCTCAGAGAGCAGTTCTTTATTTAAACTGACAGAAGAGGTGGTTGAATGAGGTCAGTTAACTCCTGAATGAGGTAGAGAGCAGACCAATGCTGTACAAAGTGTCTGGTGCATGTCCAAGTGTGTTAGTGGGAGCTGGGAGCGGGGGGTAGGGACTGAGGTTCAGAGTTCAATGGTGCATGGGGAAAAAGAGGGGAGCGGGGTCAAGGTCGGGAGGGAGTTCAGCTTCCCAACAGCCTGATGAATGAAGCTGTCCTTCAGTCTACTGGTCCTGGACTAGAGACTCCACAGTCTCCTCCCTGATGGCAGCAGACTGAAGAAGCTGTGTGACGGGTGAGTGGGATCACCTGCGATGAAGAGGGCTTTACGGATGAGACGGGTTCCAGGAGGAAGTAGAGACGCTGCTGTGCTTTCTTGGCCAGTGCTGCTGTGTTTTCAGTCCAGGAGAGGTCCTCTGTGATGTGCACACCCAGGAACTTGGTGCTGCTCACTCTCTTCACAGACGCACCATTGATGGTCAAAGGAGCATGCTGAGTGTGCACTCTCCTGAAGTCAACAACAATCTCCTTCGTCCTCTCCACGTTCAGAAAGAGATTGTTGTCACTGCACCACCCGGCCAGGCGGCTCACCTCGCTCCTGAAGTTTGTCTCATCTCTGTTGCTAATGAGACCCACCCCAGTCGTGTCAACCGCAAACTTAATGAAGAGGTTGGAGTTGTGTGACGGAGTGCAGTCGTGGGTCAGCAGACTGAAGAGGAGGGGGCTCAGCACACATCCTTGGGGGGCCCCAGTTGTTACTGTGATGGTGCTGGATGTGTTGCTGCCGACCCGTACTGCCTGATGTCTTTCAGTTAGAAAGTCTAACAGCCAGTTGCACAGCGAAGTGTTGAGTCCCAGCTGGACCAGTTTGTGAATGAGCTGTTGAGGGATGATTTTGTTGAATGCTGAACTGAAGTCTAAGAACAGCATTCTGACGTATGTGTCTTTTTTCCCTAGATGTGTGAGTGCTGAGTGGAGGGTAGTTGAGATGGCATCATCGGTCAAGCAGTTGGACCGATATGCAAACTGGAAGGGGTCCAGGGAGGGGGGGCAGACTTGATGACTAGCCGTTCAAAGCACTTCATGAGAATAGGGGTAAGTGCAACTAGACGGTAGTCATTGAAGCAGGATGGAGACGGCTTCTTTGGGACTGGGATGATGGTGGTAGCTTTGAAGCATGTGGGAACAACAGCCTGACTAAGCGAGATGTTAAAAATGTCTGTGAAGACATCAGTGAGTTCCTCTGCACAGTCTCTCAGTACACACCCAGGAATGTTGGCAGGACCCGGAGCTTTGCGTGCGTTGATCCTGCTGAGGGATCTCCTCACGCTGTCCGGGGACAGCGTCATCACCTGGTCGCCGGGAGGAGGTGGAGTCTTCTGTGCAGTGGAGTTGTTTTGTGCCGCAAATCGAGCGAAGAAGCCGTTCAGCTCATTCAGCAGGGAGATGGTGCTTTCAAAGGGCCGCGGTGGGGGCTTGTAGTCCGTAATGGTCTGTATCCCCTGCCACAGGCTCTGAGTGTCTCTGCTGTCGCTGAATCTATGGGCTATACTCCTGGAGTACTGTCTCTTAGCCTGTCTGATGCCGTGGGACAGGCTGGCCCTGGCTGTCCTCAGGCCCACCTCATCTCCAGCTCTGAAGGCAGCGTTCCGCGTCTTCAGGAGTCTGTAGACCTCCCCTGTCATCCACAGCTTCCAGTTGGCCTGGACAGTGATGGTTTTTGTGACTGTTACATCAATACACTTGTTGATGTAGGCAGTGACAGTCTCTGAGTACTCTTGGAGGTCTGTGGTGTTATTGTATGTGGCAGCCTGTTTAAACATATTCCAGTCAGTGGTGTCAAAACAGTCTTGAAGAGCCTCAGACGACCCTTCTGGCCACACTTGAATTTGTTTGTGAACTTGTTTGGCAACTTTAACGAGCGATCTGTATGCAGGCATTAGCATGACAGTGATGTGGTCTGAGGCACCGAGGTGGGGGAGGGGGGGTGCTTTGTAAGCTCCTCTCTGTGTGGTATAAACTAAGTCTAAAATGTTTTTACCTCTTGTTGGAAAATTAATGTGTTGGTGTATTTTTGGCAACACACTCTTTAAGTCTGCGTGGTGGAAATCCCCAGCCAAGATGAGAAAAGCATCAGGGTGGGCTGTCTGCTGCTCACTGATGTGCTGGTACAGTTCATTCAGTGCCTCACTCCTGTTGTTGTTGGAGCTGAGGGGAACGTAAACAGCAACGAGCAGTAGGGCTGAATATTCCCTCGGCAGATAGAAAGGCCGGCACTTAATAATCATAAACTCCACCAGGGGCAAGCAGTGTTTGCAGACCACAACAACATCGCGGCACCACGCATCATTGATGTAAACACAAAGCCCGCCGCCACATGATTTACCTCCCGCGATGAGAGCATGATAGTATGTCAGCTGATCGAGCTGGATAGTGCAGTCTGGGACACTGTCGTTGAGCCATGTTTCCGTGAACACAAAAACACAACAGACTCTTACAGTCCTCTGAGTTGAGTGTAGTAATCTGATGTAGTCCAGTTGTCCAAAGAGCGTACGTTAGCCAGTACGATGGTGAGGATAGCTGGCTTGTGAGGGTTAGCCGTTAGCCTAGCCCGGATACCTCCACGCTTACCCCTCTTCTGCTTCCTCTCACGTCGCTTGTGGCACCTCAGCTGTGGGTGAGATGCACGCTTAAATACAGGTAGACGCGATGAAGACGTACAAAAACACTGCGACTCACAAGACAAAAAACACCGTTCTGACGGGGGAGAGAGAAGCCACTGTGTGTGGACGCGCCACCATTGCCATTACATTACCGTTTATGTGGAATTTCTTTCAAACACACTTGCATTGCGTTTAAGTTACAGTTCATGCTCTTCCTCAAACCCACTATCTTGCTGTTATATTTACATTCACATTTATATTTGGCACACACTTTTATCCAAAGCGACTTACATTGCATTCAAAGTATACAGTTTATCAGTTCATGCATTCCATGGGAACATGCTGTTTCTCGTACATTGCCCTACTTTTTGAACTACAAGAGCACTGTAGTTAAATTTGCCTGATAGGATAGACCACCTTGGAAAACACTCAGGTGTCAAAGCCATCAGAATGAGCGTTCAATCAGTTGATAAAAGCATCACATTAATCCACAAGTAATCCACGTGACATGTTTTTATCAGCTGATTGAACTCTCATTCCGACGGCACCCATTGACTGCAGAAAATCAAACCATTTTCATTTAACTTAAGTCTCAGGTTTAAGTGACTTAATTGTTCCAGTGTTTCTTCCTTTGAAATTTCACACTACTGCACTTCCAACCTTGTACCAAAAAGCAAGATGTTAAATTCAAATGAACTGAATTTTAAAATCTATTGGGTCAAATGCAAAAGTGAAATGTAATTACTAACTATTCACATTACCTAAAATGCTTTCTCCTGTTAAATGCAGGAAGAAAAATGCTGTCTTGAACTAGTTGAATGTGTTTGGCTTCCCAAAAAGTGTGCTTAACATTTCATATACTTCTTTTCTGTGGAGGGAGTGAATACGGTAAGCTCAGCCAAGCAAAGTCATACATGATGAAGCCATATGTTTCTCACTAATTATGCATTTTTTTGTTGCACCACAGTGTTTTTGAATGGTAATGTGAATTGCACGTTAATTGATTAATGACCCTCTGTGCCTTTTCCTAGCTTCTATGGCATAATTTAAACAAAACAAACAAGTGCAAAAAGGAATTGCTTCATTTGGCAGGCCAGTGTGGAGCAACTGCTTTAAAAAATGTACATCTATTGTGGGTCACAGTGTTTTAACAAAGTTAATTCCTGCAACACTGACACTATTTCAGCTATTTCAGATGCAAACATTTTAAATTTAACAACAATTTTCAAAATGGCTTCTGCCATTAACACAATATGGATAGATTGTCTTGAAAGAAGCTTGAGAGGGAGGCAATGAAGCCGTAAATAGTTGGTATCAATCAAGAACATCGGATGGATGCTATGGAGATAGATAAAACCCAGAAAAGGGGAAATGTCCCAAAATGATTGTAAAATCTAGTTCTCGCCTTAACAGGGTCTTCTTCAAACATTCCTAATCCTTTTATTTCCCCCAAAGGGATTTCAGTTCAATTTCAGTCTTCCCATTCTCCGGATCCGTACCAGGTCAGGAAAGGGGCTAGCTCCCCCTGTCTTCCTTAGCGCTGCCCAATAGGTGTAATTATGATGGATGGGGCAATTTCCAGAAGCTCTTTTTTTGCCAAGAGGGTCATACCCATCTTGGTTTCTCACAAATGTAATGACTTTTCAAAGGAGCGCACTCACAAAAGTGCATCCGCAGCACAGTGTTTGAGAGCTGACCTAAGGCCAGGTATGAAAAAGCAACAAATCACTGACTGTAACTGGTAATGACACCTAATGACACCCTTTGCTTTGTGCTCAAGGATCCCATATTCAATGACACATTTTATGTTAGTTTTTCAGTGAAGGATATTCAGTATCACATTTTCCTCAGTGGTGTAATGACTCTACTTTTACGTCACTACGTCACTGAAATGTCAAGCCAATCATTTATATTGATTTGATGAATTTTTGCATGTGAGTTCTAAACAGTAGTGAAATTAACTAGTGCAGCCTATAATAAGCTCATTTCTATCTTTCTGACTCAGGAACAACATCAGGTAAAGATTTTTACCATTGAGAATCATATATGCAGGTATATTAAATTGGGGTCCAGGGGCAACAAAGGGGTGCTAAAGGATCTGCGGAAAATTTGAGAAAGAAAAAAAAAAGTGTATTTGTATGGCTGTAGAGGTTAACACATTCTTTTTTTAAGATTATATATATATAAAAAAACTAACTCCTTAATTATTATTATTATTATTATTATTATTATTATTATTAAATAATTTAAAATATAAAATGTTATTTACTTTTTTTTAAATGTAAACCCTAGTTCTGTGGGAAAATATATTTTCTATGGAAAATGGTTTTATTTATTACATTTTTATAAGACAAGAGTAGTGTAACCGTGAAAATGGTTTTCATCAGGTGTAATTGAGAGTAGAAAAAAATCTTATTATAAATTAAATATTTTATATTAAATTCTAAAAATATTTTTTATATTTTCGTTTGACTTAAGCAGTGACAATATGTCACAGAAGGTCAATTCACGAGTTCACACTTACATATAATTAGCTGAAGTATAAAATGCATATTTGGCATGCTGTCCAGGGAAGGGCTCCGAGCTCGGGAATGGCCCGAACCTAGAGTACCCCCCCACATAAGTGTAAAATGAACTCTAAGTGGAGGAGATGGGGTGGAGGGGGGATGCTGATAAACCGTCAATGGACAGGGGTAAGTCAGCTGTATTTATACCCTAGTGTTGATTATCTTAAGTGAGCTCCACCTGTGCTAATTAGGCTAAGTATCTGACGTGCTCCTCCTGAACCTTGTTAATGAAACATCATTTATTTAATTTTTTTAATCAAGTTGCCTTACATTTCTCACACAGTAAAAAATGAGTCTTTATTTATGAAAATAAATAGCTGCCTTTCTATTTTAAGTAGGGGTCACTCACAAAAATATATTCACTTCTGGGGCTTCCTTGGTATCAAAAAGTTTTGAAAACCCCTGTCCAAATCTGTAGGCTCTAGGATAAGCACAAAATATTTTTTTGCTGAACTTTTATAGACCAATAGAGTTATTGCTTGTTCAGTAAAAATGGCTTTTCTTGATTAAAAAAGAATGCAAATGAAACAGTGTTAGGTTAACTGGGGTAAAATTTTTCCTTTGGGATTACATTCCATACAACCAGAGATTTTGCATTGTACTCTGCACTTTATAAATGGTTGATTGATTGTAGGCTTTGTTTTTTAGGGCAGTCATTCACTTTAATTTGAAATAGGACTTCTGGGTGTCTAAAAACATACTTATAGGAGAGGACAAAGTGCAGAGAAAATATCAATTCTAATATCGTCAAAGGGTGTTTAATACTTTCAGACATGACAAAGCATTGTGATTAGGGTGTGAGACGTGAGCAAGAACAAAACATGCTGATCAGCTAATTGTGGTACATCCCCTCAATAACCTCACCTGATCTCATACAGCTGAGCTCAGCTCTTGAGGTCTTTAAAGGGTAGGAAGGTTTGTATTCAAACCCATTTATTCCTTTCCCAGCTCCATTTAGCTGTCTCTGAAGATCTCAGAGCCCCCGTTTTAACCTTCAATTATGAATTAAGCTGTTGAGGTAAAGCATGTTTATGGGCTAAATGTGGCCAATTTAATTTGAAATGGGATTTGGGTCGAAGTGTCTTAGCAGCAAACATGCATAATGTTTTTTATTCTCACCGTTATTAAGTTAGACACTAGCGTCTTGAGTATGCTTAGGTGCAGAGAGCACTGTATGTATACATGAACTAATAAAACTAGAACAATATGCCAATATCTGGATTAATGGTAGACTTGAGATACAGTTCCTATAAAAGACTTGTTTTGTTGTGTTACAGCAATGATCACACATCCTTTGGCTTTTTTGACACTAATCGACAGAAAAAGAAAAAAAACACTCTATAAAGGGATTTAAATAATACTGAGTATAAAATAAATCAAGTTTTTAGTTAAGTTACTTGTGTGTAGTCAGAGAGTTTCAATTGATTGTATAAAAGCAACTCAATCTGGGAGCTCCAACTCCCAATATTGTGTCAGAACTTACATCATTAAGAAAAAAAAACCTCCAAGCAATTCTGCAGAAAAGTAATTGAAAAGCTCAAGTCAGGGGACGGCTACAAGAAGACTTCAAGAAGTCATTAAATATCCCTTGGAGTATAGTTAAATCAATAATTAAGTAATGGAAAGAGCATGGCAGTACTGTAAATATAACTAGAGCTGGCCATGCAGGACACTAGTGAGGGAGGTCACCAAGACAGTCGGAAAATGGTTTTGTTAGAAGAGACCAAAATATCATTTTTTAGCCATCAAACTAAATACACGTTAGACAAACACAACATATATTTTGGGAAGCATGGTGATGGCAGTATCATGCTGTTATGAATCTTCTCTAGAGTAAGACCTTAAAAACTTGTGAGGGTATGAAAACAGCTAAATGCAGGTTCCAGGAAAAATTGCTATCTTCTATTTAATGCCGACCTGACAGGGATGAATACTTATGGCTTAACACCCCAAAGCTACACAGGAATGGCTTAAACAGACAATGCAATGTTAATGTCCTTGAGTGGCAAGATCAATCTCAATCCAGTTGAAAATTTATGGATGGACTTGAAAATAGCAGTTTTGAAAGAAAAACATTGCATTGCAGTAACAAAACTATCCACATAGACTTGAAAAGAGCAGTTCTATCTAATACCTAACTCATACCTGATAATACTTAATACTTATGGCTTAAATTATGTTAATGTCTTGGAATGACCAGATAAGTCTTATTGAGAATTTATGGATGGACTTGAAAAGAGCAGTTTTGTAGAAAGAAGCATCCAGTTTGCACAAAAAGAAGGATGAAGAAAGATGAATACTTATGAAAAGCAAATAGAAACATTCTGGAGTGCAGAAAATTATTCTCAATGCTGTCCCTTAAAAACAGAAAAGTTACAGCATATTCTTCATTTCTGAAGTATCTACAGCCCTCAGCTTCACCATAGTAGAGTAACGCTGCACAGACAAGTGAGTTAAAGTCATTTAATATAGACTCGGGCTAATTGTAGTGTTCCAATAATCCACGTTAAAACTATTTTTCTAGTATTGTGTATTTAGTTTTCATTTAATATGAGTTCTGAACTGAATCACAATCCCGGCTCAACATCGTGATGTCTGTCAGCCATCGGCAATGGCTTCATCTATCGGGTCAAACCCTAATACAAAGAAAAGCTCTTGCATTGACTCTTAATCTCACAAAAACTGTCAAGAAATATCTGGGTCCTATTTCACCCCCAAAACAAAATAAGAAATAATTTTTGGAAAAAGAAAATAAAGCCTGTTTTTAGTACCACTGAGGTTTTTCAAAGAAGTCATATATCACTTATCCTTACGAAAACTGGCTAGGACGTTTCTCAAGTGTGTGTTCTTTAAAAAATGCCTCCCTCTGCAAAGCCCGAAGCCCACAGCTGCACTATTTATGAGGAATTTCAAAAGTAATTTCTCTTCCAAATCCCAAAACGCTGGCAGAAATGACTGTCTACAGCCAATTTTTAGAGACCTACATAATCAAGGTCCCTAAATAATTCATAGTATTACTAATCCCCATTTCCACCAGCACAGCACAAAAGTCAATGACTATTTGACAACTGAGCAAGCGAGAGAGACATAAAAGAGCAGAAGAGAAAACCCCAAGTACAAGGCATTTAAATTTGACAAGACAGAAATATACCGGCCAAAAGCATAATTGGATATCCTTTGTGTTTTCGTAAAGAGGAGAAAGGGTCCCATTGGATTGTCTGTCCTCCTTTCTTTGTCCATCTACTGCCCTCAAGTGGTAGTATTTTAAAGCACAAAATATGTGCACGCATAAAGAAGTGACAGTGAAGTATAGGAATAGCAAACAATATACAATTTCCACCCTGCTGGAAACATGATTTCATGCTACATTTTAAAATGCTTTTAAAAAATGATGAGATCACATGCTATAAAGTTGAAAACAGGACCTTTTTAATATTGCATACATTGTCATAGAAGTTTTCATTTACAAGCAGGATAAATACATATACAAATACACGTCGGCAGGTGACAATATAGTGTATGGAACATACTGTATAACATCTATATGACAATCTGAACCTCACTCATATTGATTGTTGCGGTCATCTGGTGGAATAGGGTCCAAACTCATGGAATCATAGTCCAAAAAATATAAAAAACATAAACCTGTGCTCTGTTTTCCATCATGTCCATGTCTTCCCATATTACAGAGCCATAATGAAGCGTCTGACTTGTTTCAGGTACTCTGGCTTCAGGAAGTCCTGGAGTTCCTCCTTTTTCACCCAAGCAAATGAATTCTTCTCTAGGGGTAAGTGCTTATGGCTGGGCAGCACAGCTTTGAAGAAGAACACCTTGGCTCCAACACTGCCCTCTTTCTGAATGTCCTTTGGGTATTTATATTTGTAAAATCCACAGGGTGCATTGCCAAGGAAAGTGGCCTTTAGATCAGCCCCTACAGAGGACAAATTAAACAGAAGCTTAATAATTTAACCTGCAGAGTATTAGGGCTGCACGATTAATCGCATGCATTTGTCATGCGTGTCTCATCAGTAAAGCCGGTTCCGTGATTAGCGGTAAATGTCTGTCACCTGTTTTCAAACGGTGTTCGGCAGTTAATAAGAGAGCCGTACTTCACTGACAAGCTACGCAATATTCTATTCATAATTGAGATTTAATCGCATTCGTATATGAACACGATATTGCGTAGCTTGTCAGTGAACTACGGCTCTGTGGTATGAGACCCCGGTGCATTTTTGAAAACAGGTGACGGATATTACCGCTAATCACGGAACCAGCTTTACTGATGAGACACGCATGACAAATGCATGCGATTAATCGTGCAGCCCTACAGAGTATTACAGTCTTATTATGTCACCACTGCCAGGCTGAATAATACCTAATGTGATTGTGTTCGTGAGTAAGAAGGAACTTATGGTTTTTAAACACTGTGGACCAAATCTTTCCAACAGTCCTCAAAAGTATAAACCATACTGAATTTTTCTTTAACCAGAAAATGCATCAAGTTTCATTTTTTTCTTGCCCTGCTTGTGATGCGATGTTAAAACAGCTTTTGTTAAAGCTGGCATCAACTCTACAGTAAAAACAGACCTACCTGAAGCTGTCTAAAAGGATATTACAATATAAGCATTACCTGGAAGACTTGCAAGGGCACGTTCGGCCGTCTGTCGAAGTGTCTCTCCCGTCTGCCACTGTATCTGAGGCAGGAGCCAAAGCTTTTGACTGCCAACATGCTTCTTCACCAACAAGATCAGGCTGTCAGCTAAACAACGCTCTGAAGAACTCACGTCTTTCTCGTCAACAGCTGTAGAGTAGTTTGTGAACATTCAACATGTTTTATAACTCTGAAATGTCTTAAAAACATGACTAGCATCAAAGCAAAAAAAAAAAAAAAACAGACTCTTTCACTGCCGAAATAATGCTTACCTTGTGACCGCGGAGCTGGTTGAAACTGCTTCAGTTTCTGTTCCCAAATATCTTCCAGATCTTGAGCTGTAACAATTTCTTTATCTCTGTAATCCTCCTCCTCCTCATCTGAATCATAATCCTCTTCTTGTTTCCGGCTCATCCGTGCAGCATCCTCCAGGAGCCTCAGCTCGTGGTCCGAGAGCAGGCTTCTCTCTAACTCCATCTGAAACGATAAGCAATCCCGTGAGATGTGTTTGACAGGTGGCTCGTGGCAAGCAGATTAATAGATGGGCAGCCTAATACTAAAATACACAAGACAGACACACAACCTCAAAATACGCTACAGCACACTAAAATTCGAAACAGAAAATAAATTACATAAATGGTAAAAAAACATGACATGAACATGGTGTATTTACATTTAGTCATTTAGCAGACGCTTTTATCCAAAACGACTTACAAATGAGGACAATGGAAGCAATCAAAATCAACAAAAGAGCAATTATATACAAGTGCTATAACAAGTCTCAGTTAGCTTAAAGCAGTACACATAGCAAGGGCTTTTAAATAATATAATAAATAAAAAGAAAACAGGTAGAATAGAAAAAACAATAGAGCAAGCTAGTGTTAGAGATCGTTTTTTGCTTTTGTTGATTTTGTTAATTGTATAATAAATAAAAAGAAAACAGATAGAACAGGAAAAAGAATAGAGCAAGCTAGTGTTAGAGGTCTTATTTTTTATATTTTTTTTTTTGCTTTTGTTAATTGTATAACAGAATGAAAAAGAAAAACAGATAGAAATACAAAAGATTAGAAAAGCTAGTAGTTATATATATATATATATATATATATATATATCTATATATATAATATATATATATATATATATATATATATATGGCTAAGGACTCAGCTGCTTAATTATTTATTTAAAATAATTAAAATATTATATATTTCATGTGCAGTACTGATTTTTTTTTTTTTTTTTTTTTCTTACCTGGTGCATGAGCTCCATGAACTCTTCCTCTATGGGGCTCCTGTCTTGAGAGACCGCGGGTAGCCGCTGCAGACATACAGCTCCATGCAGCGCCCACGGAGACGCAGCACCCGCGGGTTTGACATTTTGCGCAGACCACTGTTGCCTAGAGGAAGAAACATTTCGCACGCCTCTGTTTAACGTACTTGTAGTTATTATTCTCCACAATGGTCGATAAACTCTACTGAAGGGCGCCGCCATGTTGACCGCACGTGTTCCCGTCGTGCTTTGCGGAGTTTGCGAAATAGACGCGACTATTTCGAAAATAGGGGGAACCAGTTTAAGAGAAAAAGGTTTGGCAGTGTTTCCAAAGCTAATTTAATGAAAATAAATACATGCTATATTTATATTAATTATTAATACTATGCTTAACATAACGAAAATACTTTACGTCACATTCGATACACTGACGCCTAAAGTATAAGAAGAACACCCCTCTGAAATGTAGCATGATTGTGACGTTCCCCTTAAACACACTTTACACGACCCTCAATGTCCGCCAAGCTACCTGAAGTCGTGTGTGTGTGTGCGTGAATAAACTGAATGATTTAAAACACACACTATGTATCTTAGGCTGTACAGCTTCATTCGAGGTTCGTGCCAGCAGCTTTTTGAGCCATTTAATTCCTCTGGACGGTTAATGTAAGTAGCTCATGTGTTTATTATAGCAGCACATCTGATAAAGTGTTTGATTTGTATAACAGACGCATATCCTTCTCTGTAAGTGTGTGTGTGTGTGTTGTGTGTGTGTGTGTGTGTGTGTGTTTACGCTATATTTAAGTCAACAAAACAATCATATAACAAATGCTGACATAACATTAATCTGGTTTTTGGTTATAGTTCCATGGTAGTGTATTGTAGGACATGTATACTAGTATGGTTCTGCCATTTTTGGACATGACACAATAATATTTTTAGGTCATATGAAATGAATATGCCTTTTTTGACAATGCACCGTAGTAAAACCATGGTTTCCTGGAAATGTACCATACTAATACTACATTATTATACTGTAGTGTTCTTTGAAGCACCTCCTAAGCACCACATTCACTATCAGTGAAAAGTTTGGAGACTGCTGCCACTGTTTTCCACATTTTACAATAATAGTGAAGTCATCAAAACTATGAAATGATACAAGATAAAAGGTCTTCTATTTGTGCTTCTTCAAAGTCGTGACCATTTGTCTAGAGACCAGCTTTGTATTTTGGTACTGATGGATGTAATTGGTTGTTGTCTTCTGCAGTGGTGGAAATGTGGGGCTTCGGCGTCCACTGTCACGCAGTGCCATCCGATTACAAGATGCTGATGCCAAACCAGTGGAAACCAAGAGCTCATCAGCCCCCGTCAAAAGACTGAAAGAGTATGACAAACACTGACTAACACCTGCTTTCAAATATGGCCTTAACCCTGGGGCTCCCAAACCTTTTTGTCCATTCTTAGGATATAAATATCGCATAAATTAACCCCAGAGATTACAAATAATAAATAGATTGTGATACATTTTGGATTCTTTCATGAATAGAAAGTTCAAAATAACAGCATTTATTTAAAACGGGAATCTTTTGAAACATTATAAATGTCTTTCCTGTCCCCTTTAATCAATGTAATGCATCCATCCTGAATAAAACAATTAAAAAAAAAAAAACATTGATAGTAGGGCTGCACAATTTTGACAAAAATCATAATTGTCGATTATTCCCTTGAAATTGTAATTGCAACTATTAATTACGATTATCGCAGTTTACATTGAATGATGTTTATAACATTGTTTGATGCAACTGCATGCCGTATTTTTATATGAAAATAAACAAGCTGAAAACACTATAACTGAAAAACTTTTAGTGCTTTTCTATAAGATTAAGCCTCAAATGTCAACTTTACATCGGATTGGTTTCTTCTTTAAATTATAAAAAAGTAAAAATATGAATGCTATTATAATGTTATACTAAAAATAAAATGAAATAATAGGAAAAACCCCTAAGATGACGTAGAAAGAAAAAAACGCATCTCAAACACGCTAAATAACATAAGTTGACTTTGAACGATTAATTGCCACTTTGAATGTGTTATGATTATGTAATTGTGGCATCCACAATTGTAATAGCTATTAGAAATTCGATTAATCGTGCAGCCCTAATTGATAGTTATAGTTATCGTTGATAATAAAGTATCTCTCAAGGTAAAAAGAAAGTAATTATAGATGAATAAACAGTAGATTTCATGGTAAAATGTTTGTTATTGTTGTTGCATTATATTCTGTTCCCTATTTAGTCTCTTCCCTCCATTTCCGGGTGAGGAGAGCTCCCTGATATGGGACAGCAAGAAGTTTGAAGAGTTACCGATAGCACACGTTAAAGCCACATATAACAAGTAAGTTGCTTCACAAAAATTAAATAGTTGTGATTGACAAATGAAAATGGAATTAGTCCAGATATAGTTTGCTTGCTGTGTGCATGCAGCTATAGCATGTGCTTATTTCAGCTCTTACATACACTTGACATTTATTCATCTATTGTGTTGGTCAAGGTGCTTTTGTTGCATATCATGTCCTACATCATGCCTTTTAGTTTGCACGTGAAATGAAATTACAGTATTTTCTGTGTTTATCTCAGGGCTACAGATGTCCATATAGTTGCAGTATGTGCATTATAATTATTATTTATACCTAATACTGGATGTTTACTAACTCGGCCCACACTCGCACAAACTTGTCTTGTCTAATAATAATTTCAACATCGATGCATCCCTGATCTCAACCTGTGATTTGTCCTCCATCTCTCCAAAAATACTGGGATTTCATAGTCAGGAGTCCATAAAAACTGCAGGCTGACAACACATTGTCCTTACGTTCTCGCTGTAGCACACATATCCAGGTCACAGATTGTCTGGGCCAGTACATGGTCCGAACATCGTGTGGATCAGAGGGCTTTAAGAATGTGAAGAAATCTACTCCTATTGCTGCACAGACTGCTGGGATTTCAGCTGCTGCGGTAAGATGGACCATCGTATTGATAGTTACCAGGTTATTGATAACATATACTGTGTCAGTGATTGTTAAAACCATTTTTGTGTGGTTATTTTTTATTCTGAGTACAATACATTGTAATAAAAATATAGTTGTCTAGGCATAAACAATATAACATTTTGTTTGTTTTGTTCCATCAAAATTATTTTGTGTCTGTAATTTGGATGTTGTCCACTTGATGGCAGCACATTTCTTTAGTAGTAATTTACCACATCCTGCTTAATTGTTAAAGTACCCTTCTTTATTGTAGATTGTGTTTGACTGTTTTTCTGCTTTAAATTTAAAATCATGCTGAAAAATTCTGTCAGGACAGACATAAAATGTGATATTAGAAACAGGACCGGTTAAACCATAATTGGAATATAGAGAACTTCTGAAAGGTGTTTTATTTATTTATTTATTTTTCTAAAATATGAAAGTCTTATGTGCGTGTGTGTATCCTCAGGTCTGAGATTTTCAGCAGTACCTTACTGACTGTTTCAGTGTTGTTTATACTGATAATTTGACTGGCCAAGAGAAATAGAAAAATTAAAAATAGCATTTCAAATCTTCGGTTTCATGTTTATACATCTCTGTGGTTACTTCCATGCTATTTGTTTGTAATTTCATCAGCATGTGTCGTGAAGAGTCTAATGACAAGCCTGAGTCACAGCAGGCTGTATAATCAGTATATGACTTCCCACTGATAACCATTCATTTGCTGTATGGACACAAGCGTTATGATCTAAATTAGTAGTTTCGGACAGACCTCAGATTCTAGGCTCCTGCAATTTTGTGTTTCCTCAGTGATTCATTAGTTTTTATTATGCTAAATGTTCTAAATGTATGTATGTTTGTGTTGAGCAGAAGGCGAGGGCAAAGGGGGTCACCTATGTCCGTGTGCTGGTGAAGGGACTCGGTCCAGGGCGCTTGGTGAGTAGCTTACTAATGCCTTACATGATGCCTATAAAGATTTACAGAAAAAAAAAAAAAAATTGCACTGAAAAAAATCTGCAGTTCCTTGTGGATTAAACTACATTGTAGGTGAGAATATCCCCATTGTTCTAGGGAAGTATGATGTTACTTTTTATTTATCGTGACATTTTCCATTTACCTATATTTTATATGATTGCAATAAGATTTTCATATGACAGCTTATCTGTAACTGTGAGAAAACCAAAGTGAACCTGTGCACATTTGAATGCAAATGAACGTCTTGAATCTGTACAGCTGTCGACATCGTAATTTACCTCCACTCTCAAATTAGACAAACATTATTATGCTGTTTTCTAATAAACTAGGCAGTGAATTTTGCAGTGAATACCAAAAAATGTATGGTAAAAAAAGGTAAATGCAAAATAGTAATAATTGAAATATTTGTAATTTAAGGGTCCGAGATTATCTTTATTGTGTTAGGTGTTATTCAACACTTATTCACGTGCACAATAGAAAATAAAAGAGCAAAAAACATAGAAAAAGCATTGAGGGAGCAGGGAGCTGTTGAATAAAATAAAGAAAAAATGTGTAAAATAAAATGTAAAACGTATTACTAATAATTAATACAAAAAAGAAGATGGTAACAACATCTACATCTGATTTGTAAAGAAGTTTCTTGTGCTCACCAAGGCAGCATTTATTTGATCAAAAATACAGTAAAAACTGTAATATTGTGAAATAATATTACAATATAAAATTTAAAATAATTATTTTCTAATTGAATATTTTTTTAATGTAATTTATTTATTCCTGTGATGCAAAGCTGTATTTTCAGCATCATTACTAATATGCTGATTTGGTGCTCATTTCTTATCATTTTCAAAAACAGTTTCTTCTTATCTTTTTTTAAACAGTTGTGCTGAATAATTTTTGTGCAAGCCATCTTTGAAAAGAACAATATTTTTTTTCTACACAGTTAATTGTGCAAGTTGAAAATCGTAACGGCACACATCTTCTCAACAAGACACAAATAGTGTCAGACAGTGTTTTATTTATTGTTGATTTTATTGGTGTTTGTTCAGATCCTTACACTGAGTATGCCTTAACATGATGCTAAACACTGTTGCATGGCATGCAAATGGAAATTTAAAGCTTCTGTTCGCATCTTGAGGTCCACAGATGTGCAAATGAGTAAAAACAAACAAAAGACTTCATTTAAATTTGTAGTAAAAGTAGTCTTATTACTGTCACCTTTTCTGCACTGTTTGAGGTGTGTTGTTACCTTTTAGAGGGGCCTAAGCCATATCTAGAGACCAAAAAATCATTGAGACTCAGGGGAGGACTTTTTTGACTTATATGGCCCATCCACCCAGAAGCCTTATGAGGTTATTCTGGTGCAACTTCAAAAAACTAACAAGGTGTGTGGAAAAAGCAAAAAAGTACTTATAAAACCAGCAACACATGTGGAGTGTAGAAATCAAAAAATAAAAAAGAGCTATAGAAAATCAGTCATTTATTGTGCCAACTCGTTTCTGCACACAGACCTTCATCAGGACATCAATCGTTTGCAAATGAAAAAAAGCAAAAAACTCTTAAAATCAATCAGGAAATCAGAACAGATGAGAAAACAAGCTAAGACACATCAGAAAACAAGCTAATAAGCTCCAATGATATGGTGACCAGTAACCAAATAAAAATTATTCAAAATTTATGGCATCACCCAGAACACATTCTGAACTGCATAGAGACATAGTGGCAGCGACTTTTGCATTCACATTTTCTTAGGAAAATGTACAAATCTAGTTGATCGTATGATTTTAAACCTGCGTTTCATCTGTTCTCTTTTTATGATCTTTTCAGCGGAATGGCAGCAGTGATTATGTATTATTCTCTGTTTGTGCCCGTATGGCACGGCAACAGTTATGCGTGCTGCTATTCAATCAATACTCTGAAACTGACCGATGAGTTGTGAGCTCAGCAGCAGTCTGCATGCTCTTACTCTGAGCCGGGTGCTCCTCCAGAGCTGCAGGCAACAGGGGGCTTTTAAGACTTGCATTACTATTTTACCTACCCTTGGTTTATTCACAGTCAGAAGTTTCCAGACTAAGTTGCATTTAAGCAGATGGTGGTGGAGCATAAATAAATCAATGCAAAGCCACCAACTGCAGTGGTAACTTACTTGAATCAAATTACTAAATAGGTAAGCTAGGGTAAATACTTGTGCTATTGTTGGATAGAATTTTGAAAGGAATCAGGGATGCTCAGATGTTACAATTCTGGCAAGTAATTATTTTAATGTTGTGGCCGGTAAATGGCTGATAATATCCTAGATTATTCTAATTATCTATCTATTCTAATTAAATTAAAATCAACCATTTTAAATGCTACAAGTGAATTTAGGCATCACAACATTTTATTGTTTTTTTTTCAAATATACTCACCCTCAAGCCATCTAAGATGTGGATGGGTTTGCTTCTTCATCAGAATGAGAAATGTATCATTACATCACTTGTTCACCAGTGGATCCTCTGCAGTGAATGGGTGCCATCAGAATGAGAGTCCAAAAAGATGATAACAACATCACAATAATCCATACAACTCTAGACAATCAGTTAACATCTTGTGAAGCAATAGCTGCGTGTTTGTAAGAAACAAATCCATAAATTCATCATTAAGACATTTTAACTTTAAGATGTCACTTCTGACCAAAATACCGGCCTATAATCCATAATGTTGCTTTCTCCATCCCCTGTTGTCTTCTCGCATATTTCACATGCATATTTCTCTGCAGGCTCAGACAAGACAATTTTTTCACTTTAGAATGCAACATTATGGATAGAGGACTCATATTGTAACTGAAAACAATGGTTTGAAATGCCTTGGTGTATATTACAAACACAGTTTTTCACTTCACAAGACATTAATTGATGGACTGGAGTGGTGTGGATTACTTGTGGATTATTGTTATGTTGTTATCAGCTGTTTGGATTCTCATTCTGACGGCACCCATTCACTGCAGAGGATCCACTGGTGAGCAAGTGATTTGTTGAATAAACTGTTCTTTTAAATTAAATGTTATGTGACCATAAGATGACAGCAAAGATAAATAACATTTGTAATATCCTCCAGTAACAAATATGGTGCAGATGTAATATTCATCCCTATTAGAAATATTACATTTTATTTAAATCTTTTTGTCCAAATCAGCAAATTTCACAAGTCTATATCTCAAGAGTATTAGGCTTCATTGGATCATTTTGTCACTGGAGTCACTCCTGTTCCTCTTCTAGAGAGAGTGTATTGTTGTGGACTGTATCTGGTAGCTGACTTGGATTGTATTGATTTTGCTCCCCCGTGTGTAGTCTGCCATTAAAGGGTTAACCATGGGAGGACTGGAGGTTGTTTCCATCACCGACAACACCCCAGTGCCGCACAATGGCTGTCGCCCTCGCAAAGCACGAAGGATGTGAGGAGGAAGAAACCCCATGAACCCCCGAAGTCATGTTTGTCTTTCTCTATGCATCATCATGGACCATCCAGTCTGAATATAGAGGTTGAATGCTCAATTATTCAGCTCAGCGCTGTTGGAGAGTAATGCTTTATTCCTTTTTGTAGCGGCAGAGCTATGCATATGTATTTACCTTTTTGATAATTATTAAAGTGTGAAGGTGTCACTCATCATGTCTGATTTCATTCTTATTAATGCATGTACAGCTTTCAGCTTCGCATGGCTGCGTAATTTAGAAAGCAACCCTGTAATTCAAAATCTAAATTAAACCTAGAAATAAACAGACAGTGATCATGCTGGATAACATGGATCATCAGGTTTTCAACTAGTGCAGTTCATTCAGCTTCAGTGATGCTATCATTAAAGTACAAGGGGAGCAAACCAAATACTTAAACATTCATTTATTTATGTAAACTTTTCACATATGGTTATGCAGATCTTAAATAATAAAAATATAATTATATTAAAAAAAACAAAAAGTAGAAGCCTTTTCACTTGTGGTCTCAGACTTTAGGATCCAACTGCATTTTGTGATGAATTTAAGTGTAAAAACAGAAACATACAACAGGCTGTTCAGTGGTTGTTGTTGTTTTTCAGGAAATTGCACAAAATTACAAAACTATTACCCCACTCGAACACACGAACATATTTTTTTCTTTTTAACAAACATTAAATAAAAATTATATTTCAATATGTTATCACTTAATCTGAGTCTGTTTCCAAGTTGACAGGCACAAGGTGGAATAGCTCCCTATAAATAAATGGACCCTTGTAAGATTATTGCCCTTTCCTACCATTACATCAGGTGCTTCGTTGCTATGACAACAGCAATTAGCAGGAACTCAGGCAGGCGGTTGAATGTAAGTCTGTCCCTAGTACCCATAGCAACCAAGGTCAGGCCTGCAACGCACATCTGCTTTTATGCTAGCTTTAGTGCGTGCTATTGCTCGAGGACTGGAAGAAAGACATAAATGAAAATAGGAAATTATTCCATGTTAATCATTTATAAGCTTGCTGGACGTCTGTGGTTCCTTCTTACGGTTTTAAATCTGCAGGATTTGATTTATAAGCAAAACATTTCATGGTAGAAAACCGGTTTCGTGCTTTATGCAGGAGCTGTTTTTCTGTGGCTCTCCAGCAACAGCTGTCCTTTTCCCAGTCTCCTTTCACACCAAGCGTCAGAGCCACCACAAAACACATCTCATCAGCGACAAAGCGTGAATCCTACCAACGTTTAACCCAGATGGCCGGGCATCTCAGATGTCCTCAGATAGCCTGTGCATCCTGTGAAGGCTCTGACATGAAACCTGAGTATCCCTGTTGGGATTTTGTGGGCAATGATTAGCAACCGGAGCCAACCATGTTGATTGAATATAGAGTTAAATGGTGCACCTGCAATATGTGTGATTTTTATATGAGAAAGCATTTGGGAAGTCTTTTTGTTGTGGGTTTCTTGTGTGAATTGTGTCATTTCAAGGTTTTAAGTCAACACACATTTATTTATGTAGCACGTTATACAATACAGATTGTCTCAAAGTAGGTTTGCTGTAATAAAAAGGAAACTGACAGTGTTAAGGTCGACTCACACCAAGAATGATAACTATTATGAAAGCTTTAATCAGGTGAATTTACAAAGCTGTGAGGGACAGATTTAAAGGGATAGTCACCTTCTATTGCTGGTCCCCATTGACTTGCATAGTGTTTTTTATTTTTATTTTTTTCTCAGAAAGACCTTTCATCAGAACAATCAGTAGATTACGTCCTTAAACAACAGTACAATCCATTGAACACATTGTACTTCGATCCCTCACAGCCTCATTTTCATTCCTGTCAAAATTAAATATAGCGCTACACTGACTACGGTCTATTAACCCCATTCACACTACTAGAACAATAATATGAAGCTATAATACTAACTATTTTTATATACACACCAAGGCATTAACATTTTGTTGAGATGTGGACGATTTTTAAAACTATCTTTATCATTATCTGCCGCTGCTCAAGCTCTTTAAAGTCGTGTGATTTCTAATTGGCTGTCAGTGTTTTTATTATTCATCAGCTGGAAAAGATTGTGTTGGAAGTGATTCTAACGATAATGTTCCTCTGTCACTATCCTTATCCACCTTATTCCCCAACGTCGAAGTAAGCTGTTTTCTGTGACTGTGCGAGACTTCCGGTTCATTAGCCGCTGTAGGGAAATAACGAGAAGAATGTTAAACACGTGCAATAAACGATAAAACTGTTTGCACTACAAACCAGTGTGTTCATAATTAAGATAATACATTAAAACTTATATATAATACACAACAATAATTTGAATTAATTAATTTACTTCTTTTTTAAGAAAATGCACATGCAACAAGCCGCATGATTTGATTAGTTATGCAAATTTAATACTTAAGGCTAGAGGTTTGTTCACATTCCTTAACTCAGAAAATGTGTTGTTAAATGTTTTTTGTTTTGTTTTGTTTTGTTTTTGTTTTTTTTTTTGCCTTTTTTTTCATTATTGTGAACAAAGCAAATAATGGAGTCTTGGTTAAATGCAACATGACCGTTTTGCCATGCAAGACTTAAAACTTGATTATTTTGAACTGTGGGTTGCATTTTAAACCACATTGTTCTCAAATCAACAAATGCACTTGGAAATTGCTGCGAGGTGAAAGATTTAATGGGTTATTGTGCAGTTACTTCAAGATACAATTTGTTCCTAATTAAAACACCACACAAATCTCACCTTTTCCTATTGTGACAGCGCTGAATTGATTGCACTGAAATTATAACTTCCACTGGGGATTTTGTTCGATTTCTCTGGTTTTGACATTCATGTGTCACTGGATGGAGTGGGAACACATAACAAAGGGCTTACTCAAACTAACACATTTATATATATATACATATTCTGCGGCTGCTGTTTGTGTACTAGAATAATTTGTTATAATGTGGCATTCTCTTGAAATGGATATTTTGCTCAAATGCTATTTTGCCTTCACTTTAGTTTACTTCAAGATCAAGGGTTAAACTGGCAGTAAATATTGCAGATGGATTTGGAAGCATACATGACCTAGACCCAAGTAACCCTGGGAACCATATAATGAGAGCTACTCAGGCATCCATTTGCACATATTAGTAGCATACACTTTCATACGCTGCAGGGAGATACGCTGCTGGATATCTGCATAGATTTTGCAATCATAATGTGCATTCTCTATTTAATTGCAGACTTATTTAAAGGAGGTAATCATATGAAAGCCACATACATATTGTATCTTAAACGATTTATCTGGAAATTTTAGCACTTACACGTTCTGTAACCCTGTTGAGAACACCGTCTCCTCATTTAACAGACTTCCCACAAGCTGTCAGGCTACTCAACAACTCCATGTGACAACCCACCCAACTAACCTTTCAGGTAGACCTCCTCCTATGCACCTGTATATTTCCCAAACCCCTAATTCTGTTCTGTAACTAGTGTAATTTTGCAGCACTATTTTAAAAGCACTATATACTTTATACACAATAATGGACCTACAGCCTTTCAGTTGACATGTGCATTGTGCATTTTTGTATGGCACTGTATGTATTATTCTTGCTTTTATTGTTTTGCCGTTTAGTCTAGGGTCAGTGGCCATTGTGGGTTCTTTTTGCAATTTTGGCACCGTGATTCTATTGTACATGGGTTAATCTCACTAAAACCTGTGAGGAAAATATCTGGGGCATATTTCACCTCAAAATCAAAACTATGAAAAAAAAATGTATTAAAGGATATCCTGTTTTATGACAAAAATTTAAAATGTCCCAAAATCATCAGCACTATACGCTTCTCTTCTCTTCTCTTCTCTTCTCTTCTCTTCTCTTCTCTTCTCTTCTCTTCTCTTCTCTTCTCTTCTCTTCTCTTCTCTTCTCTTCTCTTCTCTTCTCTTCATCTCCCTCTCCTTTCCTCCTCCTTCTCCCTCTCCTCTCCTCTCCTCTCCTCTCCTCGTCTCTCCTCTCCTCTCCTCTCATTTTCTTGTCTCTCCTCTTCTCATCTCCTCCTCTCCTCTCCTCTCCTCTCCTCTCCTGAATATCCCAAAATCATTATCACTCTTTTATGACCATAAACACTTCTGCATTCTTTTCATGACAAATAAGTTGATTATCATGATCCAAATGCAAATAAAATCTTATTCTTGTTACTATAATGTGGAAAAAACTATATTATGTACTTGACATTTATACTTTATGCTATTATGTGTTGTACTGCCTTTATGCTGATTTAATTTAAAATGCAAGATTTCAACCACATTTGTCATAAAATCAGAAGAATGACTTGACCTGACTGATTTTAATATTTTTTTCAGATTTCTGCCAAGTGTGCACTAATGCACTGAGTTTCACCAAAAAAGATAAAAAGAGTCTCATGACTCATGAACTCTTGCTGAGGAAGACGTAATTTTGACTAACATCTTTTTTCTTTCTTCTGTTTTACTTTATTCATATTTCTTAAAGCCAAAAATTAAAGTAGGAAAGAGTAAGAGTATTAAAAGCAGAAAATACAGCTCCATGCATGACTTGAGTGCTTGATAATGGGCCTCCGTCCAATTATCCACTCTCAAGAATGTAGACATATAAGTTGTAATTTTCTGTAATGGCAGGCTGTGGACCGGGGGGTGAAAAAAAAGCAGAAAAAAAAAAAAAAAAAAAAAAGATGTTGGAAGAAGCGTGATATGTGCATCGTTGAATATTTTCCTGATTTTGTGGCATTTTTGGACCACAGGAGCTGGTCTTAATGTGCTGCCCTTTAGAAAATGTTGAAGTGTAATATGCCTGCTCTGGCTCCGCAGAAGCGTCTTGAAGACGACCTCTTTCGTGTTTTGTTTTCATCCAAAAATTTCCCGTAATACCCCTCCCTCTCCTCGCTCAGGCTTTTAGCAGCTGCTGGCGATGGTACATTATCAAAATGGAATAGGAGGCAGAGAATGGAAGATTAGAAAGCTCATTGGCTATTTAGTCAAGGAGCCTAGTGCCCACTTGAGCTCCATTTGGGTGCTCTTACCTGTCCTGCTGCACTGAATAGCACCTTTGTTCTAAAGCCGAAGAGCAGGGGAAGATTGGAGAGCCGCTGGGGTTTACAGTAGTGAATGTATACGGCAGCACAAAGCATTATGAGACACAACAGCGGCTAAGATATTTTGTAGACGATATTATGAAGCATATATAAAACCCTGAGATAAGTGCTAATTGTTAAAGCATTATATTAATGAGTATTTTTTAGCTACTGCCTTTAGCTCCCTCCCTTTTTTAAGTTGTACACAGAAAAACATCTTTGGCTTAATGTGGAATCATGAATTAGTATTTTCAAAGGCGGATGAGTGTCTGTGAGTGTGATTTTCAGAGATAGCCATAAGCAATTTCCTAATGAGTTCCACATCTTTATTTTACAAGAATTTCAAATGTCTCAAAATCACTATCACTCTGTTAGAAATGTATATGTATTCAGACCCTAATTGAATGTGACTTTGAGAAATGTCCACAAAAAATCTCCTTATCATTTACAAATAATTTTATTTGACATGAATTTCAAATGTCCAAAATCATGATCACTATACTCCATTACAAATATAGATGGATTCAGATGGATGATTCTGAGTGACAGGTAGAGGGCAGGTGACCAGGGCAGTGCCAGCAGGATAGGAGTCCTCCAGGGCAGCACCAGTGACATTGGAGACCAGGGAGGCAACCACAGCACAGGAGACCATGGAGGACCAGAGTGTCTTGGAAGCTAGCAGCATAGGTGATACCAAAAGTGCCAGCAGAGAGATAGACATCTTCAACACCGCAGTACAGATGACCTCTGGTCGGTCAGCAGGTCTGATGACCTCTGGAGGACCAGAAGACTTGATGACCTTGGACGGTTAGACTGTGAGATGGGGAAACAGAAAACACCCTCAATGGCCTTGACGAACGAGCAGGGAGCAAAGGAGCTAGGGACACTGGTATTTGGAGTGGCCTTTGTGGCTGAGACGAGGGAACTAGGAACACTGGAGATCTGAACGGCCTCCGTGACCGAGACACTATGCTGAGCTCCAGGACTTGAGCGGACTCCCGGCTGAACTCTGGGGCTGGAGCAGGTTCTGGTGCATGCAGACTTATGGTCAGGAACAGGCTTGTGATTGAGCTCTGAGGTTGGGGCGGACTCTGGAGCGGACTCGTGACTAATTTATGGACTGGCACGACTTCTGGACAGAAAGGGACTTGGGACTCTTGAGGACTGTCTATGAGGACTGATGATGGTGCCTGATCTGGGAGGTGTTCTAAGATGAGTTGAAGTTTCGCTGATGTTGGCAACTGGCTTCTGGATGGCTGGAGTGGAAGCTGGAGTGGATTCAGGGGCTGCAAGGTGAAGCAGTGATTGAATGAGGCAGACTTGCTGAGACGTAGGGCAAAGAGTATTGTTGGTATCCCATGACATCTGGGATGTCCCATGGAATCTAATCATTAGCAGCTCATTGTCAAGATAAACTGTAGAGGCCAGCTCCAATAACCGCTCATGGTTATTGCTTCAGTCACAGACTCAGAAGAAACAGGTGAATATTCTCAATGAAACAGTCTATTGAAACGGATGCAGATGAGATAGATTCAACAACCGGTGAAGTGAGTGAGTGACATGACTTACAGCCAAGTATGGTGACCCATACTCAGAATTCGTGCTCTGCATTTAACCCATCCAAAGTGCAAACACACAGTAGTGAACACACACACCGTGAACACACACCCAGAGCAGTAAACAGCCATTTATGCTGCAGTGCCCGGGGAGCAGTTGGGGGTTCGGTGCCTTGCTCAAGGGCACCTCAGTCGTGGTATTGCCGGCCAGAGACTTGAACCCACAACCTTAGGGTTAGGAATCAAACTCTCTAACCACTAGGCCACGACTTCCCCCTAAAGATGACAGTCCAGGTGAGTAGTACCACACACACCTTTGATGCAGAGGGAGAGATGAGTATTATAGTCTTCTTGTCTTACAGGTATGGAGGAGTGAACAGGGAGATTATAACCAGGAGTCAGGACACGCAGGAGATTTACAGGGTGCTAGGTATTCACAGGTAAATAGCATATTTGACGTTTGGGCAATCTTAGTCATAGACCAGACCGTGAAGGTGTGTGTGATGTGGGCTTAAATCCTGGGAAATGTATGATTTTCAGAAATAACCACAAAGAGTATCCTAATGGTATACAAATATTTTATTTTATTACAAGAATTTCAAATGTCCCAAAATCATTATCACCTTACTCTGTTAGAAATGTAAATGAATTCAGAACCGAATTTCCCATAGTTTTCTTTATGATCCTCAGTTTCAAGTACCTTCAGTCTTGTTGAAGAGTGCCAAGTCCCTGTACCCATGCAAAAAAAAAGAAAAAAAAAACCTGAGTAAATGACTGTCAGAATCCTGCACACATCAGTTCAGTAAATTGGCAGCAGCAAAACAAACTCTCCACATGCAGCATTTGGTTTGTCTAAAAGGTCCAACGAGGGATTGCTTGGATGATTAGCCATCAAAATGACAGGTCTCTGTTGCTTAGGAACATGACTAGACTGCATGAATTGTTGCATCGCTTGATCTACTTTAAGCAGACTCGCAGTGACAGCACTTGTAGTTCCCTCTTCAAATATGTGTGTTTACATATAATTATTGCACACAATCTTATGCAGACCCTATTTGTAATGCTTTATTATGCAGCACAGACCACTGAGGGCTCTGGTGCTGTATCACTTTGACAGCTGTCAATGTCTTTTTTTTTTTTTTGGTTTTGTTTCTTCCAATTTATTTTCCCTATACGTGAGCTATGAGACAAATCTTTGGTTATGTATGTAGACTATCCTGACAGTCACTTGCAAACATTTCTTAAAGTACTGGTTGCTTTATGATGCTGGTTGCTATGGTTACTTCTAGGAACCAAACAAAAGGGGAAACAGGAAGGGGAGGGGAACCCCGATGCAAGCGGGTTACTGCCCTTGTGCTCTGTGCTGTATTTTGTTAACATGACTGTATATATGTGGCCACGGGGTTGTGTATATATGTGGATATATGAGCATGTGAGCTTTTGAGTAAGCCTGCTTATATTACTTTGTTTTTCCCTTATATTTCCAGCAAGTGTTTCAAAAGAAGATTTATATTTTCTCTCTCTTTTTTTTTTTTTTTTTTTTTTTTTAACTTTGACCTGCATGTCAGTGTTGCACTCATTCAGAGTGAATGAACATCTTAGCCAGCACAAAAGCCTTCAACCTTGGTCGTGTGTTCATTCTACTTCAGCTGCTTATTATAACTTGTTTTTAAAAAATACTGCATCATTCCATTTATGTTTACTTGAATACTTTAAAGGTTTTTTTCCCCCTTACAAGGAGGGTTGATAGAACCTCTCTGTGTAATGGGATGTAACTGAAAAACCTTTGGGGGCATAAAGGTAATTAGTGGATTATTGGTCGATTAAAGCAGCCCTGCTTATTTCTAGAGCAAGAATACTCAAGCAAACTTACAGAACACCTCTTGAAATGCTTCACAGAATTAATGGCATTACAATTAACAAGCAATAATAAAACCTTATTTCTCAATTAGTACTCAGGGAAGTAATTTTTTGTTAAGTGTTTTCTGCACACAGTTGGACTATGTTAAATGTCCACTTTGTGGCACAGAAATAACAATAATAATATTTTTTTTCTTGTTCATTTTAGATACACATTCTTCATAGCACTCTAATAAAGTGTTGTATATTCTAAAAAATTTTATTATATATATATTACTATATTATAATAAGAAAATATTATAATTGTGTAATACTACATACTATTTTCTAGTAGCCTACATTTATGTGGTGCAAATAGAAATACTGATATTTAATTTAATAATGTTTTTATGTTGGTAATGAAAGTTAAATACGTAATGAAAAAATAATTAAAAAAACTAAATTCACTTATTCACAGTATGTTATTATTTCTATATAAAATAAATTATAATTTACATAAAACATTATAATGCACTTTTAGTAGCCTATTTATTATATACACAAATGTTCTGCATTTTAGAATAATAGTGAAGTCATCAAAACTATGAAAACTTAAATGGAAGCATAGGTATTTTATAGTGACCAAAAATTTAACCAAACCAAAACTACTACTACTATTATTATTATATTTATTTATTTATTTATTTATTTATTATTTTATTATTAATATTATTATTAAACTTTATTTTCTCTAAAAGGGTCAACAAAATACATTAAAATGCAAAAAGAAAACATGTTATCAAAACAATTTAAGAAAATTAAAATAACTACCAAAAAATAAAAATTTAATAATAATAATAATAAAACTTGTATTTTAGTTTGTCCTTCACTGCATAATTATATACATTTTTGTTTTGTTTGCGTGTGTGTGTGTCTGTATGTCTGTATATATATATATATATATATATATATATATATATATGTATATATATATATATATATATGCAAATAAATAACGCAATGTAATGCAGTATCATTGGTAAGTCGCTTTGGATAAAAGCGTCTGCTCAGTAACTAAATGTAAATGTAATGTAATATAAATATAATAATGCAATGTCATATAATACAAATATTTGTTATTTTGTTACCTACTCTTAATCTCGGTGATGTAATGGGCGTACGGTTTTCACCTCGTTCCGATCGCGGTGACGTCATCGACGCTGGTAAAACTGACGGGCCACCTGTCGGTGGAATGGACCTCGCCTTTAAGAAGCTCCTGCAGGATGAAAACCGGAGCTGTTCACAACACATGGTGCTGAACGACGCCGAGACATCAGGGAGAGCGAAGACAACGCCGCAGAAGCACTGTTTATGCCGGAGAACATCTGAACAGTTTGACGAGCCAGTGCTGGGAAGCGGAATCGATGGAGCAAGACATCGTTCTCACAGTGTGTAGCTTTCACATGTTCTCAGTTTAATAACCATGTTGATAAAATGTCATTTGTGTGTGTTAGCGTGGGAGTGAGTGCCATAGACAGCACTGGACGAAGCAACAGGTAGTTTCAGTCGTTAATAACATTCAACATTTGTTTCAGGGTTGATTTGTTTTTTGTTTTTTATGTTGTCAGGAGAAACAATGTGGAATATTTTACGGCAGGAGCGGACTAAATCGAGAGCTACAGCTCAGTCTTATTTCTTCCGCTTGTTCTTTAATTTCCTCTTTCATTTCAGGAAGTTTTCAACGTAACAATTTGAGACCTGTTGTCTGCAAATAAGTGTTTAATATTTCAATGTTTATCATCCTGCTTGACTCGACGCTTGTCACTCCCAATGCACAGATTGAGTGATACTGTCCTTGTGTATTCAAATAGCTACTGCTTGTTGTTTCTCGTGGTTTGAATTTCGAAATACTTTATTATTATTATTATGCTTTGCTTGTGCTGGTGTTTTTATTTTGGTAATTTGCAATCATTTGCATAATATTATTCTTTTTTTTAAGTGTTTGTACACTTTTTGCATTGTGTGAGGTAGTTTTGGCATACGAATTTTGTGCATGAACACCATAATTGTTAGCATACTTTTGCTTTATTTATAAGGTCTTTGTTAAAGTGCCAGTTTGGCTTGTGGAGGCCCACAGTGATTTTTAATTTCTAGGATATTTATGTTCAAGTGTGCTCCATAAGTGGCCTCGTGTTCGTAGTACAATAATAAATCAAACCAATACCAATGTATAAGTAATATGTAATATTTCCTAAATTATAAGATGTTATGGTCCATTTATAAATGTCCATATCATGCAAATCAGATTAGATTACTGTTCCATTTAAACAACAAAAAATATGCTGTTAGCACAGCTTGCAATTTTGTCAAATATGCATGCTTGGCTACTTGTGTTTTGTTAAATCTATCTTCTCTGCAAATCGTTTCTCATAATCATCTGGAATCATATGTGCATGTATACCCTCATGCATTTCTGTTATCATCACATCAAATGCCGTGCATCGTATATTTTGCATGCAATTAAGCTAGCGTAACTCCAACTGGACAGATAAGTGATTAGAAAATAGCTGGGTTCACATATGGCATTGGCATGAATGTGCACACAACTTTGAAGGGGACCTGCTTTTGAAGGAGCAGGTCTTTTGAAGCCCCACATGGCCTTAAAAAAAAAGATCAAAACTTGATAGAATGTGCACAAACAGGGGCACATTTGATGTGCCGTTACAATCAGGCCTGGAGGAGAACCCAAGCTTGCCCTATAGTCTCTACAGGCACCAGGGAGCAAGGACAGTATTTGATCTAGCGTTTCATGGACGCAGGTGCTGGTAGTAAAAAATAGCATGCTTACAAGGGCATGTAATGAACGCTATAAGTCCTTGATGCTTTGTGCTACTATTTTTTATTGGATTTCAAAAGCAACATTTTCGCTTCAAGATACAGAAAATGAGACAAAAGAGGATGTAAATCTTTATCTGTGACTGTAACCGGTCCAAATAAATCATCGCAATAGCCTATATTTTGGTGACGTTTGTAATCTAATGACAAAGATGGGCCGGTCAATTTATGGCCATGTCTGATTTGTGCCTTCCTGGGTTTCATCTCAGTCTTAAAGGCAAATTAAAAACTATGCAATGGATAAATAGGGTTATAACACTAAATAAGGTTAACTCGCAAAATTGTCATATAATGTGATCATGCTGGTGTCACAGGGTTTATTTCAGGGTCAGATCTGGCATGTTACACAGCAAGAGGCCTTAATGAGGAGACATGTCATAGGAGAACCTGCTCCATTCGAGTCTCGTAGCACAGGTGACACCCAGATGAGGAGAACCGTTCTCGCCTCTCCTCATCAGATGAAGGTATACAATATGACTCATGCAATACGGCAGAGAACAGAACTCGCCTGAAAAAAAGAGGAAATGATGAGATATAAAACCCAAACATATATATTGCTGTTTTTCCAGTCAAATGAAATAATAAGAATTTTTTTTTTTTAATTGTAAACAATTTAAAAGCTTCTGGAGCACATTTTACAAGAAAATATATTTCAGTCAGACAAAATTTCACATTTAATTAAATGTGTTACTTGGCATTTCTTTGAAATTATTTGTGAAAATGTACTTGTAATTTCTGATATGGTGAAAATGGGTTCAAAGTACATCCTACATCTTTTTATTTTCAGTTTATAAAACAGATGCTGTAAAATAACTTTTTTATGTAACACTTTACAATAAAGTCCTATTAGTTAATGCATTAACTAACATTGAGCTATACATAACAGTATAATACAAGTATAAATAATAATGTATTTTTGTTAATGTTATTTAATAAAAATACACTTGTTCATTGTTAGTTCATGTTAGCTCAGGTCCATTAAATAATATTAACAGATACAACATCTGATTTTAATGATGTATTAGTAAATGTTGAAATTAACATTAACAGATTAATAAATGCTTTAGAACTACTTGTTTGTTCATGTTAACTTATGTAGTTAATGTTAACAAATCAAACCTTATTGTAAAGTGTTACCAAAATATTATATATTTGCAATTATTGCATGCATTTGTTTTTTTTTTTTTGGGGCAAAGTCAAAGATGTAGTTTTAGGTATGAATACTGTAAGACTAACGATTGTACAGTATGACAAATATTAATGTTTAGATGTTAATATACTCTGCATTTCTCCTTTATGAACATTCACAACATATTGTCCAGCTAACAATATATGATTTAGCAAAATCATATTGTTATATCTGTGATTTGAAACGTGATATCTAACTTGCTTGTGTATGAATGTACTTTTTTATTTAAATCAGTCTACTGTTTTAAAAAAAAGGTAATACTTACAACAAGGTCTCATTTGTTAATATTAGTTAATACATTAACATTAACAATGAACAGTATATTTTTAACAGCATTTTAATGTTAATTAATATGAATGTTTCTGTTAGTTCAGAGTGCATTACCTAATGTTAAGAGATACAACTTTTGATTTTTATAATGTATTGGTAAATGCTGAACTTAACATTAACTAAGATTAATAAATGCTGTATAAATATTGTTCATGTTAACTAATGTTAACAAATGAAACCTTATTGTAAAGTGTTACCAGTAATTCTCAAAGTATAGTTAATTAATCTGTCAGTCAGTACAGAATATTGCATGTTTGATCAGCACATTCAATTTATTTACTGGCGTTATGACATACAGTATGTTTGAGAATAGGAACATGCTTTTCCTTTATTGATCAGGTCTGTGCTGTTTGCTTCCATAACATTCCAAACACAGAGGATCAGCATTTGAATAAGTCAGTTTGTTTATGATGGGCAACATTATGCCAACAATGGTATCTAGATGTTTGTTCTTATTATGCATCCACACTAATTGACTATATGAGGTTTTATTGCATGATCAACCTCTGATTAGTTTCCCTAAAGAGATCTGACAGCCTCCTGTTAAAGCAAACAACCAAACAAGACAGTCCAGCCGTGTTATTGGTGCATATCTGAATGTGATTGTGTTTCTCTGTTAGTGAAGGAACAGCCTAGAGTAGGGGGAAAAAGAGACTCAAAAATGTCATTTTTTTGCCAAGCATTTTAGTTCAGTGCTCATGCTCAGTGAGGAGGAAATTAATAAAATTATTATGAATAAAAAAAGAATATTAGACCTTCCTGTCGCACTCTGAGTAACAAGCTTGCTTGATGAGACATCATAATAAAATTACAGCAGACAGAGAATTCTGCTTCACCTTACAGACATGATTTTTAAGTAAATGCAATTAGAATATATGCAACTTTAAATTAATGTTAATTTAGTTTTTTTTTCCACACACAGAATTGTTGTTATTTATCTAAGCCATATTCCTTCTTTTAATTTTTTGTTAAATCAGAAAAGATTACGTTGTAAAATAATAATAATAATAATAATAATAATAATAAACCTTTGTTTATGTAACCATTTTAGATTGATTCAGTTATGTTAAACAACACTTTTTATTTGAATAGGATTAATTAAATTAAATTAAATTAACCATTTTTTGGTTACCATTTGTTTTTCAGTGTGTGCAGAATTCAGTTCACAGCTAAGAAAAACAATAAACAATATAAACTTAATCAGACATGCATGTCCGATGATAAACAAAATATTAAGCAAAAGTATATTACAAATATTTAATACACTGAAAAATTACTTTGAAACAGTTTTGACTAATTGCAAAGAAACTGATTGAATTAAACATGACATTCTGAAGTACAATGACTGAAATAGTATTTATTCTTGTAACGTACTCCAGTAATCGTTGTTTTATTTACAGCTTCGAAAAAAATTTTTTTACAGTATGTAATACATTTCCCAATATTAATTTAACAGATTTTACATCACAAGAGTACAACAGAAAGCAAGCGGCAACCATCAAAGAAGAAATTAACACTGTACAGCGTTGAAAATTCTCTGAAAAATATGATCTGTGAATTTCCTCCCTATTCTTACATCTGTCACTCACCGAAACATAAGTGGCTCTAGAGAGTTGTATTCGCCCCACAAAAACGACTAATTAAGTTATTCTTTGGAAATGGTAGTCCGGTTGTTTATTTCAACGGTGGGCACAATTTCTCAGAACAATATTTCTGTTGTTCGCATTGTTTGCCCCCTAATTTCAGAGTGCCTGTGAAAATTGTTCATGAGTGGCAAGTCAAGCAAGTTGCACAAGTGATTATTATGGCCATTTGTGTCCATTCAAACCGCACAAGGACACACTAACCACTACACCCACTTTTACACAACAGTGCTTCAGTGGAAATTGTACAAAATGTAAGACCCTCTTTGTAACCAGAGGACATGATTTCTTAAGATTTTAATAATGCATTACTATTCAACCATTATATCCGCCAAGAGGTTGATTGGAAAGCCCACAGTAAAAGAGACCTTGTTCATGAGACGAGACCTTTGGTAAATGCCTGAATGCATGCGGATGTGCAGAATCTCTCTTTGGTTAGAATCTCGATTATTATGACAGTCTGTATCATCCCAGTGAGATGTATGTACAGATGGATGGGGTTCTGTCCAATAGACTATATTTTAAACCCCAGGAGAGTCAAATTTATGCAGCATAATTGTTTAGAGAGAGCCAGTAAACGTTTTATGAGGGTGGCCCCTGTGCATGCACATTTAAACTGAGAGCCAACATTGAAATGTAATAAAGGATCAGTGTAAGAGGCTTGAGTAATGAGGAGTCAGTTGATAACCTGTGGATATAAAGACGGATATGGACAGCAGAGACTGCGTCTGGAAAGGGCAGGGGGATTCAGTGGCTTGACATTATTAACTCAAGACTTTTTTTTCTTTTCAGAATGTGTCTTCAAGTCACTTTATATTAAACAATGGTTTTATTGGCTTTCTGGTCTTTTTTTTCTGGTCTCTGTCTCTATTTTTTTTTTTTTTTTTTTATGAATTAATATTTATTAGTCATAGTGTGTTCATCCTGACAAGTAACAACTTAAAATATGATTAGAAGCTTTATTGTAAGTATTATAATGTATGTTTTCGTTACAGTGACAGGTCAGCATTTGAGGTGGCATAAATCAGCCTAGTTCTGGATCATCTCATTGCAGTGTTAAACTGAGAGTAATCAATAAATGCATTGTAAATATTCTGCGTAAATTCTTCACATATTTTGGGCACCATGGAAGACTAGTGATTTTGTTGTTGTGAAGTCACCGGTGCTGACAACAAGTCACAGTCTGCCTCAGTGACCAGAATCCACTCAGCGGGAACTTCACTGCCGGACTTTGATTGACAGGTCATCACTCTCCAGCTGCAAAGATTGTTGTGCATGAAGAAGCAAGAGGTTCTTCAGGCAAAATGTTTATCATGATTACCCAGTATTCTGTTACATACATAGAACATTCAAAAAAACGTACATACTAATTGTTGTTTTCACTTTAAATAATGTGATATCCACTACACTGTTATGTAGTGTTACTACTCTTATGTGTACTATGTTCACTAAATAAATCAATAAAATAAATGTCTTCTTTTTGTCCATTTGCCAATGAAAGTTATTTGAAAGTTGTTTGATGAAAACTGAGACAATTGTATGAAAATACATTAAAAGATGCAATATATAAGATAAAATCACTTCATATAGTTATGAAAGCCATTCGTTTCCTAACACAAAAAAGGAAACTGAGACTAGGAGACACATAGGGCTATAACAGTTATCCTATACAAATATGTTTTCTCTCTTTTCAAAAATGTTCTTTCTCTCTTTTCTATGTTTTATATTTAAATCATCATTTTAAATTATATATTTATTTTTATTATTAATTTATTTTTCCTTAAGCTATATTTGGTGCAAAAATGAAAGCAAGTTCCCATGTGACAAGTGTAGAACAAATTCACGTTAAAATTAAAATAATAATAAAAAATTGTGTTCAAGGCTGTTTTTGGCCAATCAGAATCAGTTTCAAGAAGCCAAAAAATAAATAATAAATTAAAAAAATAATAATAAATAAATAAATAATAAAATAGCAATAAAATAAATAAATAAATGTTACATTTTCTGCAGTATAAACTGTGACAACTAGCCCCAGTCGCCCTTTAAGAATAAGATATGTGTGGCTATAAATCACATAGCCTATTAATGCAAACAAAAACAACAATTTAATATTGTGTTTATTATCCATATATAGCAAATGCAAAGACAGTGGTACTTGTTAATATCTCTTTTTAACATGATAAAGATAACTTCTCTTTAAGTCAAAATATTACAACAACAACAACACTAAACAAACAAGCTGCAAGTCGGATTTTACTCAGGCATTTGAGAAGCCGACTGAATGACATCACTGCACCCACTGCGCTCGTCGTGGGCTGGTCTGGATCCAGGATCCAGGGAAATCGAGGGAATGGGCTCTGGGAATGGGAATGGGATGTGCCCCGCGGAGTCGGATTGATGGACTCGAAAACAACAGTAAGTCTGAAAGTTCTAAAAAAAAAAAAAAAAAAAAAAAAACAAGAATCCCCCAAACCTTTACATGGCAGAAGCGGTTTGAGTGCGTGTTTTTCTGTGCTTTGCGTCTGCTGTGTGTTGTGAGTGTTAGAGAGATTTAAACTTTTAATGAGTTTGCTAGCGGCTAGCTTTAGTAGCGGCTCGGCTAAACTGACTTTTGGGAAAGTGTTAAACGCATTGGTTTGCAGTTATGAGGCTTAATGCATCTCGTCATTATTGGCATTTGTTGCGCTCGAAAGTTGTTTTGGAAAAACTTGCGCTTTATTTGCTCGTGCATGTTTTTGTTTCGATCGGATTAAAACCCAACTAGCCATTTTCTCCGAAACTAGTTGGAGCTGCGAGGATTAAAGCGATAGTTACCCCCAAAATTAAAATTCTGTCATCATTTACTCACCCTCATGTCGTTCCAAAACATGTATGAGTTTCTTTCTTATGTTGAATATAAAAGAAGATATTTTGAAGAATGCTGGTAATCCCCATTGACCTCCACAGTAGCCCAATTCTTTCTCTACTATGGAAGTCAATGGGGACCAACAACTGTTTGGTTCTTCAAAATATCTTCTTTTGGTTTGGAATGACATGAGGGTGATTGAATGATCAGAATTTTAATATTTGGGTGAACTATTTCTTTAAAACTTGTTGGTTTACAGTCTCTTACGTAGTTTGTGATTGCTACATCATAGTGGTTTTATTGTATCCTAGTTGCTTTATTGCCTCTGCATTTCTGATTATTGTCTTTATAGTTTGTGATTATTGTGTCACAGTTGTTTTTGATGTCTCATAGCCTGTGATCGTCTGCATAGTTTGGTTTTGGCACAGTGTAACAGTAATCACAGTTATGAAGTGACAAATCAATCTGTTACATCAGTTACAAAGCCATTCAACAATATTACTCAATAAATAATTATGCATTCAAATGCCATATCGTCAGTTAAACCATGTCCATTTATTTTAATGTTAATGACAGTTTTTTTTTTTTTTTCGTTCATTTTAATATTGCATGTTTATTAAAGGGTTTATAAAGAGTAGTTGACACGTAATATATTTTGATATATTGGGTATTTGAGTGTATAAAAAAGAGATGCTATATAAATATCGTAACGATTCACCAGTTCAATAGCCCTGCTGTAGTGTATCTTAAAATTTTTCTCAGTTAATGAGTTTACAAAAAAAGAAAAAAAAACATATATGTTAATTTAAGAATAATTTATATAATAGTTTTGTAATAAATAGCTTGGCACTGCAAAAACTGCTCGAAATTTCTTTTCAAGGCTTTTGTGTTGCTTGAAAACCATTTCCTATTTAAAAATTGTTTTTTTAGTAATTATTTTATTATTATTATTTATTTTTATTTATTTTTATTTTTATGTATAGTATTGTGAAAAAAAAATATTTATTGTGGTTTGTTTGTTTTTTGTTAATAAAGTAATAATAACTAAATCAGTTATTATTTTATATTTGTAGTAGAATAGAAGTGTTTCTTATGATTCCTATTTGTATGATATTTCCTTTTTTTTTACTCTTCCTTTATAAAGCAACTTCTTCTTCTTTATTATTATCATTATTATTATTAATAACAATTTTTATTGGCCTAGAGGCTGTTTGATCTCTGCACTGTAAGAAAAAATTAATAGAAAAACTGAAAATGTCCTGGCAGAAAATTACCAGTATATTATAAGTGTATTGACATTTCCTTTACGCTTTAACCCTAGAACATAAATACAATTTAATGCATAATTCAAAATATGGGTAATTGTACCCAAAAAAACAATACAGAAAATTCCTTATATTAACATACGTATTTTTTACGGACTTTACTTGAGTGTGTCAGAGATGTTTTGCCCTATTCTCTTTCAGTTCATAACTGCCGCTTATTTAATTCAGTGCCCATAGGAAGCGGTATCACAGCCCCACACAAGTAATGAGGGACCGCTAATCAGCTCAGCAATGTCTCCCAAAGGAGTCGGCCAAAGTAAGGTGGAGGAAACGACTGTACAGGTGGCCGTCCGGGTGCGTCCACTGCTTCCCAAAGAGATTTTACACAGCCATGAGAGCTGCATCACTGCAGACCCAGAGGAGAAGAGGGTCACCCTGGGCAATGACCGCCACTTCCACTGTGACTTTGTGTTTGAGGAGAACTCTACGCAGGAGGATGTGTACACAGAGTGCGTTCAACCCCTCATCGAAGCCTTCTTTCAAGGTTTTAATGCCACGGTTTTCGCCTATGGGCAGACAGGCTCGGGCAAAACCTACACTATTGGAGAATCCAACATTTGTAAGTCTTTTATACATAAGTTAAACCATTTATTTAGAAAAAAATACCATATTACAGAAGGTTCACAGTCATTTCACAATTTGTGTTTTTTAAGACTATTTTGCATGTTACTGAGCTGTAAAAACTGGTAGGCTTCAAGCTTATTGAACACGAGTAAATAGCCAGAACGAATAAATAAATGACAAGAAATAGAACAAAGATACAGATTAAGTAAACATGTTTTATTTTTTTCAGGTAAGTCTGTCTAACAGTAGATAAGAAATTCCAGATACTATTCAGAAATACTGAAATCATGTAATCATGTAAAATACAACACTGCATGAATGAAAGATACATTGATTTTTGTTAATGCTACAAAAATGATCATGAGGACTGGGTGATTTTCGCTTTTTCTTTGTTTTTTGATTAACATTACTGACAGACAGCAGCAGGTTTATTAGGCTGCTGTCACTTTAAGATTTCTCCCAATCGAATGCATTTACATAAATACTCACCGAAGGAGGCATTTTATTTTTGTGTGTTTTTGACACAAAGAAATCTTAAAGTGATAGCAGCCTAATAAACCTGCTGCTGTCTGTCATTAATATTAATCAAAAAAACAAAGAAAAAGAGAAAATCACTCAGAAATGTAGGTGCGCACAAAAGGCTTAAGTGTGCACAGAAAGCAACCTGTCGGTTTGGTTGTTTTTGTGGCTTATTGCATCCTTTAACCACTTTGCACACTTTGTTTTCTCATTCACTCATGTTTATTTATAAATCCAATTTTTTAAATACCTTTAAAACTAAAAGATACATGGATATATTTACATAAATAGGACACGTTTGGTCACGATCTCTTCCGTTCGTTAGAAAAGTAGATCATGGACGTCTTCAAGATCAATCGTGGTTCAAAATCATCAGATCCCCCACCCCTAGCGCTTTAAACAATACAGATCGCTTCAAAGCAGCTTCATAATTAATCTATGTTGTAAAATTAATCAATATATAAAAGTGCAACTTTTCTCTTTAATTGGAGGTATATTGAGTAATGTGACAGATGATGTGTTGAGTAAACAGAGCAAAAGCACACCTGAGTTCAGTTCCTTACAGCATATTATTAATTGGGCTTCATCTAGACCAGACATGATTCACAAGGCCAGTATAGACTTTGTCTGTGTCTTGTTATAATGCTTCCACGAGTTTGCACGTTCATGCTGCCAGCAACACCTCCCCCGGTTCATTTGCCACCGCTCCACTTGCAATCTGAGATCTTGCGTCTTAGCATTCTGCCTCATAGAGTCATTCATTAACCTGCTGTTGGTTTTTTTGGCCGCAGCTGCTTTTAGGGATGACGAACAGGGCATCATTCCCAGAGCCGTGGCTGAGATCTTCAAACTGCTGGACGAGAATGACCTCACTGACTTCTCCGTCCGAGTGTCGTACATGGAGGTGTACAAAGAGGTCTTCAGAGACCTTTTGGAAGTTGAGACGGCCAGTAAAGACATACATATTAGAGAGGATGAAAAGGGCAACGTAGGTAAGTTTATGAGGGAAAACTGATACTAAATTCTCTTCCAGTATAGAACAAAGAATGTGCAAAATACACTACTATCCATTAAGATTTTTTAATGATTTATGAAAGTCTTTTAGACCAAAAATTCAGTAGAAACTGTAATATTTTGAAATATTATTACGATTTATATAAAAAAAATTTTTTTTTACGGTTTTCTATTTTAATACGTTTTAAAATGTAATTTTATTAAAATAATAAAATTTATATTAAAATATAAATATTTTGTAGCATTACATTTACTGTCACTTTTGATCAATATAATGCATCTTTGCTGCATAAAAGTATTACTTTCTTAAAAAAAAAAAAAAAACAGCTATTTTTGTTTTAAATAAGCTATATAATTTTGCAGCATCTGTGTATAATTTACTTTACATTTGTTTATCATTTAGCAGACACTTTTAAAAGCGAACAAATGAGAACAGTAGAAACAATAGATATAATAATTATATATCAAATAATCTATAAAATAATCCATAAAATTAATCATCATTTTAATAAATATTTTTTAAAATAATTACAACACTAAATAAAACATCAATTATTTTTTTAAATTGGTTTTAGTCTAATTACAGCATGTAATTACACTGCAGGTAAAACTTGAAATCATGTCAGCTGCTCATAGATCGACAAAATCGTGACAGCATCTGTTTATTATTCAGTCATTTTTTAGTTTTGATATGCTTTTCCTCTTTTAAAATGCTTTATTTTCTGTGTACTTAGTGTTTTGTGTTGTGACTCGCAGTGTTTTTGCAGTATGTGACTGTTCAGAAAAAGAAAGACATCGTTTCTGTTTTGCACACAGTGCTTTCCGGTGTGAAAGAATGTGAAGTGGAGGGCCTTGATGAGGTGCTGAGTCTCTTAGAGTCCGGAAAGACGGCTCGTCACACTGGGGCTACGCAGATGAACCCCCACTCCAGTCGCTCTCACACCATCTTCACGGTGCTCATGGAACAGAGGCGTGGAGGTTCCAGAGCAGCGGCCGGGACTGTGCAGATCCTCTCTTCCAAATTTCATTTTGTGGACCTGGCTGGATCAGAGCGCATCCTCAAAACCGGGAACACTGGTGAACGGCTCAAGGAGAGCATTCAGATCAACAGTGGGCTTCTAGCTCTTGGAAATGTCATTGGAGCTCTTGGGGACCCCAAAAGAAAAGGCACCCATATCCCATACAGAGATTCCAAAATTACCAGGTACAGATAATTTTACTAATTTTTTTTTTAAAATGCTGATTACAGCATAATTGCAAGAAAGACTATACAATATGGCTAGTAAATCACTCTAAATAATAAATAACCTTAAATACAACTTACTCTTAAAGACAATTTTTTTTTTTTTTTGTCAGAAGTGTCAAAAGAAAGTAGATTTTGTATTACTGTATGTAAATTATTTATTTTCTTTTAAATATGTTTATTTATTTAAACTGTTTTTACCAGGAAAAATAGACAGTAAAACCAAGCACCACTGACCTTTTCTTAAGAAAATGTATTTTAGTTTGACATTCACTACTGCGCTAAAGTTTAGGGTTGGTAAGATTTTTAAAATATTTTAGTTTTTGAAAGTCTCTCCAAGGGTGTTCACAAAGGCTGCATTTATTTGAACAAAAACAGTACTATTGTGAAATATAATTACAATAATTACAATTCAAAATACAGAACAGTTACTCAGAAATATACTAAAGTATATTTCTGAGTAACTGTTCTGTATTTGTACACTACTCTTCACTTGCTTTGGGTCAGTAAGGGGTTTTTTTTCTTTAAAAATTTCCATAAAAATTTTAAGCAGTGCATCTAATTTTAACATTAATAATAAGACATTTTTCTTGAGCAGCAAATCAGCTTATTAGAAAGATTTCTGAAGGATCATGTGACACTGAAGACTGGAGTAATGATGCTGAAAATTCAGCTTTGAATCAAAGGAGTAAATTACATTTTAAAATATGTTAAAATAGAAAACAGTTATTTTAAATGCTTATAATATTTTTTGTTTTTACTGTATTTTTAATCAAATAAAGGCAGCCTTGATAAGCATATCAGACTTATTTTAAAAACATAAATCTTACTGACCACCATCTTTTGAACGGTAGTGTATATATTGTTAGCTTGTTTTCTGAAAATGTTATTTTACCTTTTCCATCTCTGATTGAAATGCTCTCAGTGGTGTTGTGTAACATCGCTATTTAGTTTAAAGGTTTTTAATATGTGTCAATCTCTGTTGCATTTTTTTGTCAGGATCTTAAAGGACTCTCTTGGAGGCAATGCCAAAACCCTCATGATTGCCTGCATAAGCCCTTCCTCCTCAGACTTTGATGAGAGCCTAAACACACTCAACTACGCCAAGCGGGCTCGTAACATCCAGAACCGGGCCACAGTCAACTGCCGGGGGGAACCAGACCGCGTTGAGGGACTTGAACTCCAGATCAAAGCACTAAGACGAGCTCTTGAAAACCGCCAGCGCTCTGAAACCCGCATTATCACTCGCTCCGACCCCGAGAAGAGACTTCGGCCCTTTGAACTGGACGTGAGGAAGCTGCAAGCAGAGAGCGCCCACTACAGGACGTGCACGGACTCAGCCTACAGGCTTTTGACAGAGCTCCAGGGCGAAGGAACTCTGAATGCCGGTCAGCTCCTGCGGGTGAAAGAGTGGCTTTGCGCCGTTGAGGAGGAACGCAGCGGTTTGACCTCAGCATCAGGGCTGGACAGCGGCATCGAGAGCAGCTCTACTGAGGACAGCACCGCGCTCAAAAGGGGGCGGGTGGCACTGAACAACCAGGTTGGCTGCAGGCACATCCATTTTCAAATATGAATATTTTATGTTTAACAATTCATCATAAAAAGGCAATAATGTATCTTGTCAGGTCATTATTTCTAAAGCATTAATTTCGGATATGCTCAGATGTGATGATGTGATTATCTGCGTAATTCTCACAGCAGTGGGATTTATTTATGCCAAAGGATCCAGACCATGTGAAGGAGGACTGGAGCGGAGACCGCAAGGACTACATGTCCCAGCTGCAAGCACAGGTACAGCGACTAGAACAAGAAAACACTGACTTCTTAGCTGCCCTGGAAGATGCCATGGAACAATACAAACAACAGGTGAGAGAATTGAAATCTTTACCAAATTCTCTGTGGTTTTAGTTGTGTTTTTGAATGAAGATTTAATGATGCTATATTTCAGAGTTGGAAATTAATATATTCTTAAAAGTCTTGGGGAAAATTCTGTTTCTATAGTAAATAACAACGTAATTAGGTTCTGCTTAATATTTTATTGGCTGGCTCTTGATGGGACCTTTTCACAGACAGTAATGTTTACTAAGTTATTAACATCATAAATCTAGAAAAAATGACTGTACAGTGCTTTTGAAAAGTTTGCAGTTGGTAAGATTCAAATGCTCACCAAGGCTGCAATTATTTGTTAAAAAAACTTTAAAAACAGTAATTTATTTATACCTGATCTTTCAACAGCCATTACTGCAGTCTTCAGTTTATGAATAGAAAGTTAAAAAGAACAGCAAAATATTTTATAACAACATAGAAGTCTTTACTGTCACTTTTGAACAATTTAATGTGTCCTAGCTGAATTTTTTTTTTTTTACTAACTCTAACTGAACCCAGACTTTTGAACAATAGCAATAGTGAGAGTGTTTCCTAAGGGAGTGATGGTAAATTTGATACTTTTCTCATAATGAATCTCTCTGTATTTATTCCTCTTTTGGAAAGTTGTTGAAACACTTTTGTGAAATAATTTTTTCTTTTTCTTTATGATATTGGATCAAATGGAAATGTAAAAATCGTGTGTTGTGTAGTCTCCTGTTCTCTACTATAAAAATGCACCCAAATATTCTGCTTATGAAAACCCTGAAAATGTGAAAAGGGTTAAAGGAAGTAAAACTTGCTCACAGCAATGTCCAAGTCTAATTTACTAGAGAATCCTTCTAAATGAAAATGATCATTATCCATTAATTACAAACAAACTGGAAAAGTCATGTTAAAGCCATAGAAAAGCATGGGTATAAAAGTGTGAGAAGAACCCTGAATGTTTACAAAAGATGGTGTTGTGAAATAGCTTTGCTGTCTTAGAAAATCTCCTGTGTGCCCATTCATTGTCATGTTTATTTGCACGTCATTCAGTTGTTTGTCTGTTTTTGTATATTTTACAGACAATATTTTACCCACAGCCATAAAAACAGACAACAAAGCTAAGCAGACAGGTTTTATAAATAGATGATAGATCTGAGCGCAGCTCAATTGTTCAGTTATTCAACATTCCCAATAGACATGTTTTTCTGTTTTTGAAATGTTGAATCATATAATGGAGATGTCCTCGCAAAAAAACACTTAAATTAAGAGAGACCATGTTGTGGCAATTATCTGAGCACTAATAATTGAATTTGTTTATGGCAGGCGTCTGTCTTTTCTATTGAATTCTTATTGAATTTCTTCATTACGAAAAAATTTACAGTATGTGCTAAGGCAAACAATACTCTCACTGTTACGTTTGCTTTTTTTAAAAACCCCTCACTTAAATTTTTACATTTCACTGCATGAGCTATTATCTATCTGTCTGTCGTTCTATCTATCATTCTATCATTCTGTCTAAATATCATTCTGCGGCTCAATTTATCATTCTAGCTATCGTTCTATCATTGTTCTTATTGTTAAATAAAACTAAAGCTAATAAAAATCATTTTTGTTAATTGAAATAAAGCTAATATAAATATTAGATGAAAAACTTAAAAAACCTAAATGGAAGTTAGACATGTTACTTTGGCAACTAAGTGAAATAAAATAAGTTGAAGTTGACGCTGAAGTGATAAAATAAAACTAAAACTGAAATTAAAATAAATTAAAGCTAAACAGAAATAAGTAAATAATCTCAAACTAATGAAAGTGACTAAAGCACAACAAAATTACTAAAACCAAATTTGAAATTATTGAAATTTATTAAAATTGAAATATCTAACAGTGTTATTGTTAACTAGAACTATTAAAAATAATTTTCCTTGATTGAAATGAAGCTGAAAAAATTAAATATAAGATGGAAACCTTAAACTAATTTAAGCAAATATAAAATCTATCTGTCTATCTATCTTCAAATTCTGAATGGTGCACAACAGCGGTGCAGTGCGCACAAGCCTTAAAACAATACTGGGGACATCTTCTGTATTTTCATGTGGTTGTAACTGGATGTCATTTTCTCTCGCTCCTAGAGTGATAAGCTACAAGAGCAGCAGGATCTAATAGTGGAGCTTCACAGTCTGTTAGCCCAGCCTGGAGGAGTAGGGCTGGTCCTCCTGAAACAGAGACCTCACACGGCTCCTATCAACTCGATACTACAGACATCAGACACCGCCGGCCGCCTCTCTCCTCCCTGTGACAGTGATGTGGGCAGAAGCCTCATCAGACAGGTATTTGATGTGTTTTGATTTGTCTCACAGCAAGCATCCTCGAAACACACATCACCTTTAATTCAAGATACAATCCCCAGCTGCCACCACCTGGGTTGAGCTGTTAGTAGTGCACAAACATCTTCAAACACTTCACCCACATACTTTCAGATGCAAACAAATTCAGCTAATTGCCAAGTTAACACTGTGATGTCTTTACAGTCAGTTATACACCCTAAACCCACTTTTGATTTTGATTTTTCAAGCCTCTTGTATGACAAGCTGACATTTGATACATCGTCTGAAGACAGGGTTATTTGTTAAAGCTATAAGCCATGAGCGGCTGTGTGTTAAGCCAGTTTTGGACGGCTCACTGCACACAAGAGATGTTTATACTGGACACTCAACCAGTGCACTGTTCTCCAAAACGACAGATGGCAGCACAGAAAAAAAAAAACGCAGTGAAGAAGCACCTTGGCGAATTTTATGCTTTCCTGGCTTTGTATGATGTTATTAATTTATGTTCATTGAACATTAATTAATTGCAAACAACAGAAACACTCAACATCCAGTGTTCACAGTGACTTTTCTCTGGTTCACATTTTGTTTATATTGTACAACCCTAGTAAAGATTTTTACAGCTACTGTTTGAAAGTTTGGGATCACAAATTCTTTTTAAAGAAACACATACTTTGATTGAGCAAGGAGGACACATTAAATCATCAAGTGATCAAGTGACAACAATCAGCTTTTCCACTGTGACAAAAAATTCTATTTCGAATAAATACTGCTTCAGATGAACCATTTTGTTTCCACAAAAATATGAAGCAGCACAACTGTTTTCAACATTGATAATAATAGAATATGTTTCTTGAGTAGCAAATCAGCATATTAGAATGATTTCTGAAGGATCACGTGACACTGAAGGCTGGAGTAATGATGCTGAAATTTCAGTTTTGCTATCACAGGAATAAATTACATTTATTTTATAAATTACATAGCATTTTTCATCTAAATAATATAATTCATTAGCACTATTATTGGTGAAATTGTTACAAATGATTTGTGACGATGTGTGTGTATCAGATATTTTACACTAGATTAGGTGCCCTAAAAAAAAAAAACTATTATTAAAATGTAATTGCTTCAAATCAAATGTTTTAATATTGTTAATTATTATTAGAGCTTTCTGGTCTGGGTAAAGGCTGGGAAATATTTACTAAATACTTTTTGAAATCCACATGGAGTAAATGAATAATATGTAGTTAGAAGCATTATTATGCATTTTTTCACCTTTATGTGCACTGTTTTAGGTTGAAATAGGTGCATCAGTAGACAACAGCTCATTTTCAGAGCAGACCCAGTGGGACAGTGGACGTGGAAACACTCACTATGAAACCTCTGGGAAAGGAGTGAATCGAGATGAAGATGGCCACGTTCAAACTGCCAGAGATAAACGGAAGTATGTAAAATTATTTTAATTCAGTTCTAATGAGGTGGTTCATTAAGAATAAATGTCTAATCTATTCAGCATTGCCATCATTCTTGACAGATCCATCAATGTTACCTGGACAAAGAAAGATGCTACATTGCTCCAAGGGTCTTCTGCTGGGACCAGGGCAACCCTGTCTCAGGCGCTCGGACTTGGCCATCCTCCGGGTCTACAATGCACCAGACGCACATGTGAGTTAAACATCCTTGAAAACATTTGACAAGGGTCTCAGTGTTTGATTTTTGCTGGAAACGCACTGGCCCACATTAGTTTCTTTCCAGTATTCAGTCAGTTGGCATTGATTGGTTTTGATTGATTCTCCAGCTAACAGCAGCTTTGGCGAGAGCTCGGTGTGGGAGAGCGTGAGAGGTTTTGGAGGCGAGTTCTGCTCAGAGAGAGGGCTTCTCCAGGCACAGCAGAAGATCAGAGAGCTCTCCATCACCATCCGCATGAAGGAGGAACTCATTAAAGAGCTGGTCAAGACAGGTGAGAGAACCTGCTGTCAAAGGTACCTGTATTAAAATGACAAAAAAGTGTGTTCTCAAATATATCTGTCACATAGAGTACAGACTCAAATACCTGAAAATATTTGTGTGCACCTGTTATGATAATTTAATTAATCTCCACTGGAAGAGCAGTTTATATCATTTGTATCTTTGTTCTGTTGCTTCTAAACTATTTCTTCTGTTATTTATTTTATTACTGCCTGTTAACTTAATTTACTGAATAATTTACTTAGAGAAGCTGGTGGTTCTTTTATTGAAACATACAATTCAAAAACATTGTATAATTGTATTACAAAATATAAAGCCAATTCGGTGCTGCAGTTATGAGTCTTTAAACCCAGAAAGCATTTTTGCCAAAAGTCAGTGTTCCTTTTTTATTTTATTTTTTTTATTTAAATGCCTGAAATAAGGTCTGTGGTGAAAACAAACTCCGGATATTTTCGCATTTTATTCTATGACATAAAATTACATGTTTTGAAAAAGGTGGTTTCTAATATTTAAATAGCATGACTACAGAAGCTGTTGGGGATGTTAAATTTGATCACACCGAACAAGTAATCTCATCTAGTCACTAGTCCACTTTCATAGACTGGGTATGTTAACACTTATGCTCTTGCAAACTATTCTAACTGTTTTAAATTACTATTTTAAATTTTAAATAAAATTTGAAAGAGTAGTTGCAATCTTTGTGATGGTGACATTGAAATCATGGGACTGTGGTTTATGGCCTAACTTTAGCTTTTTATCTTTAAAGATTGCATTTAGGCTTCAAAATTCATAAAAGTTGTGTTATTTGTGGAGATTATCTTTATGAGAAAAAAACTTGTAAGAATCATAAACTTTTGTTGGTCACAGAAAAATCATATTGGGTCTTTGTCATTGGAACCAGGGTAATGTGAACTACTAGGTTGGCTTGCCTTACAAAATTACGTCATCCCTGCAGCACTTTTTGTGCCCAACTAGTGTGCAAAGACTAATCAATAAAAACTTTAATAATGTATAATGAAAATGATTGATAACCAGTTACATCATCTGTTAGTCGAGTCTTTGTGTAGTGCAACCAAGAACCTTCATCGCTTGTGCTACTTTACAGCAGTGAAAAACACAGTTCTATGAAACAAAATGGCAAGGTCACAGAGCTAGCATGTACATAAGTTGTGCAAAACGTGGGAGCATATTATATTAAATGCTTCATAGAGTCTTATGTGCCCAGTGTTTTGTGACAGATGCTTGAGTCGTTTAATGTACTTAAGAGCTGCTTAACTTGGTTCAAGCCTTATGTTTCTGTAAATGTTAGAAATTCACTTTTATTTGGTGTAAAGACACCCCATCTCAATGTATCCAAGCATGTATGCGAACCGAATCTAGCAGATGGCATAATTCAATGGTTTGATTTCTATTTTCATAATGAAATATATTGAATTTGCCATAAAATTGCATTAGTTTCACAGGGATTTTTTCTTTGCACATTACCATTCAAATGTTTGGGGGTTGTAATATTTATTAATGTTTTTTTATTTTTATTTTATTAATGTTTGTCTCTCATGCTCACCAAGGCTGCATTTATTTATTATAATCAGAAATATTATCATGTTCAAAAATTATCATGTCCTCTCTAGGTAAGGATGCCCAGGCTATGAACAGGCAGTACAGTCGTAAGATCTCTGAGCTGGAAGCCGAGGCGGAGCAGGCCCGTGTGGAGCTCACAGAGGCACAAAAGCAGCTGCAGGACCTGGAGGTTCAGGGCAGTCGTGACGCTGCTGACCGCTCCAAAGCTCAGGAGTGCAGGAGGAAAATCGCAGCTGCGCAGAGCAAAGTTCAGGTCTGTGTCTGGCTGCTTTAGCTTGCCGAAAGGCATCATTATGGAAATCCCTTTTGAGTGGTGTTTCTCTAGAATGGTTTTAGGGTTATCACAATACCAAGATTTTAGTATTTTGAATACCACGACATGAATTGATACAATACAGTAGGTGTTTTTGCCTACTGAAAAGTTTTTTTGGGGGAAAGATGTTTCGGCAAACAATCATAATGTTAAAGTCTGCGACTGACTTTACTTCCATATTGTGATCTACTTCCGAGAGAAACGGAATATTGAATGAGAAAACAGAGGGCGTGGCTTGTTTTTCTACTGCAAGTTGATCGGATGTAGTAAAGTAGGTGTTTCATTCAGAACAACACTGACAGTTGGAGGGGTGTGTTTAAGGACGTTATGCTCAAGCCCAAGCCGCCAAACTGACGTCATCAGAAAAGGTCCGTCATTTCAGAGGGGAGATGCATTTTCAGATTTGGATTAAAGATCACGAAGGCAAACAATAATTTTTTGCGGATTGAGTTGCACGGATGAATTGTTCACCTCAAAAATAGCATTGTGTGCTAACAAAATAAATATAGTCAGTACAATATAACAGTACAATCCACACTGTACTTCTATCACTTACAGCCTTTTTTTCATTCCTTTTAAAAATTATATAAAGTGCAAATAAATGTGACCAAATAAAGAGACTTAAAGGGATACTCCACCCCAAGATGAAAATTTTGTCATTAATCACTTACCCCCATGTCATTCCAAACCCGTAAAAGCTTTGTTTGTCTTTGGAACACAATTTAAGATATTTGGGATGAAAACCTGGAGGCGTGTGACTGTCCCATAGACTGCCAAATAAATAACAGTGTCAAGGTCCAGAAAAGTATGAAACGCATTGTCAGAATACTCCATCTGCCATCAGTGATTCAACCATAACGTTATGAAGCAACAAGAATACTTTTTGTAAGCGAAGAAAACAAAAATAACGACTTTATTCAATATTTCCTTTGTCAACAGTCTCCTCTGCGTCTCTCCATATCACCATTTTTGTTTTCTTCGCTTACAAAAAGTATTCTTGTCGCTTCAGAGCGGTTGAATCACTGATGGCTGATGGACTATTCTGATGATGCGTTTCATACTTTTCTGGACCTTGACACTGTTATTTATTTGGCAGTCAATGGGACAGTCACATGCCTCCCGGTTTTCATCCAAAATATCTTAAATTGTGTTCCAAAGACGAACAAATCTTATACGGGTTTGGAACGACATGGGGGTAAGTGATTAATGACAAAATTTTCATGTTGGGGTGGAGTATCCCTTTAAATGGTATGTAAAACAGGACTTACTGCAAATATTTATTAAAAAAGGAGCTTTTAGGTTTAGTTATCGTGTGAAGAATCTTTATGGAACATTATTAAGAAAAATTCCTTTTTCAATAATTATACTATCAATCTATAGTACATTTTCCATAGATTGTGGCAATACAAGTTGAATGCAAAACTAGATTGCAGTGTATATATATATATATATATATATATATATATATATATATATATATATATATATATATATATATATATATATATATATATATATATATATATATATAGCTCTGAACACGTGCTGTGCTTTCAGGTGTTGAAGCAGAAGCAGCGGGACACTGCACAGCTGGCCTCCCTGTCTGCACAGAGTGAGCGGCGAGTACAGGAACTCGAGAGGAACGTGCAGATCATGAAGCAGCAGCAGGACCTTCTGCAGCGCCGTCTGCGAGAGGAGAGCCAGCAGAAGAGACGGCTGGAGAATGAGATGCAGAAGGGAAAGCACAGAGTCAAGGTGAGCCGAGTGTTGCATTCAGACTTTTATCAGCGAGTGTGGGAAACGGAGCCTGAGAGAAATAGTCAACTCACCTTTATTTATAAAGCACTTTATACAATACAGATTGTGTCAAAGCAGCTTTACAGTGTTAAACAGGGAAAAATGTGCTGATAATGCAAGGGGACAATAGAAAACAGTCAGTTTGTCAGTTAAAGTCAGTTCATTGTTGATTCAGTGATCTCATCGTCAAGCTCAGTTCAGTTCTCTTCCAATAGTTTCTGTGTGCAGTCAAGTCAACAATGTTGCCAGAAATTGTGTCCCCAACTAAGCAAGCCAAAGGCAAAAGTGGCAAGGAACCAAAACTCCATCGGTGACAGAAATGGAGAAACCAGGCTTAGTCGGGGGTCCAGTTCTCCTCTGACCAGATGAAATGTGATCAGATTAAGCAGAGGACTCGTCTGGTTCTTGTGGTCTTGTGCTGATGGCCGACGAGGTCTTCACAGGGGATCTGTCTCTAGGGTTTGTCTAGTTGACCTGGTCTCCTCTGACATTCTGGGCTGTCTCTAGGAGCTGATCCACCATCTGATCTGGATACAAACTAGATCTGGGTAGCTATGGTGACCTCGGAATAAGAATAAAACAGAATAATATTATCTTAGATGCCATTCCTCTTACGATGTAACAAGTAAAAAAAAAAAAAAAAGCTAAAGATTGACGAGCACTTGAGCTCCAACTGCCAACAAAACACAGACATTGCAGTTCTGAATCATGACCGGGATCTTTTATAGCTGGGACCGCTCCATCCTTCAGTATCAAACGATGTGCAAATCCAGCGTCGAACTGCGACTTGTTTATAAAACCATCGACAACAAACACGCTTGTGAAACTGTGTTGCTGCTCCGGAAAAACAAACTGCATCCACTGTTTACATAACTTTGGATTCTTTAGATACTGAACAAAGTTATCTTTCCCTTACAACCTAAAACACACTTCTTTAGAAACATTCTTCCTGAGCGAGTCCCGTGTAGCACTGCTGCCAGATGAAGCTCGTTGATAGGAGCGCTCTTGCTCTCGCTCTGGTCGATGCATGCGCGGGCGCGCTCTTCTGGGAGAAATGCCCATATAATGAGTTCCACCCTCGTCTACGTCATGAACATAGACTGTATAAAAACATGGATGTAGTGTCCATGACGTAGATTCCTGTAGAGCGTGGACGAAATGGGCCGTCGCCAACTTGGCAGCGCGCGTCACTTGTCACCACGCGTCACTCCCGGGTAATCGAAAATTAGCTAAAAGGCGGGAGTTGGTTGCTGAAGCCATGTCCACCTAACGCGACGGCATTGTCAGCAGCGGCAATCCACCTGTCACTCAAGTGGCCACGCCCTCAATTATGCAGAACTTTAAGGCTTATTATAATTTAAACGGATGAGTTATAAAAAAATTCACCCCCCTCACAGTTGTCATGAAGGGCAAAATTTGCTATATAGACCAAAATATTTTTTTTTAACCAGGCTGTAAACATGTTTTTTTCTGCTGTAAATTTGGGCAATTTTAACATGGTGAGTCTATGGGATTGACTCCTTTTTGCGGCCGGTTGACGAATTACAGTTTAAGTCACTTCCTTGTTGGCTTCACGAGAGAGAGCGGGAGGTTGACGCTTGGTCATGAAGAGCCACGATCAAAAAAAAAAACTCTCAGAAACTTGTACAAACCCGGAAGTAAGATTTTTAGCACAGAAATACTCCATCATACGTCCAAATTGTTTTCTTGAAATTTTGTCCATGCTTAGCATGAGAATTCAACTCTTTAACAGTGTAAACAACTCTGAATGCATGAAACATGAATGCATGAATGAATTTAGCTGTGATGTAGCAGTGAATGAAGTATCATATCGTTGAACGTAGCACCAATAGAGAGATACAACCACGATCGGATGATAAGAGTAGGTAATTTGTAACTCTGATGAGAGCACCGTACTATGATACGGTGTAAATCCTGAATGTAAACCCTCACAGATACCATTTTTCTCTAAGAAAGAACATAGTTGTGAGGAGACTACCTTTTCTAGTATCTTTCACAGAAAAGGGAGATTTGAGATCGGACTGTAATAAACTAATTCTCCATGATCAATAATAACAGCCAATTTGAAAGGCTTTTGGTACGTATCCTAATGACGATGATGAATTAATGATATTCAGAAGAGGATCTATGACTTCTGGAAGCACCTCTTTGAGGAGCTTAGAGGGTATAGGATCTACCATAAATGTTGTTGGTTTAGATGATTTAACAAGTTTCTACGATTCTTCCTGTCCTGTAGCAGAGAATGAGTGGAATTGTTTCTTAGGGAATCTATAGTGCACTGTCTGATGCAATACTGTAGCTGACTACTGCATGGTTATAATTTTCTCTCTTAATAGTATCAATCTTGGAAGTAAAAAAGTTCATAAAGTCTGCTGTGTCTGCACCTGCTGATGCTTTATTTTTTGTTAATTTAGCCACTGTATTGAATAAATACCTGGGCTTGTGTTTGTTTTCTTCTAAAAGAGATGAAAAGTAAGCAGATCTAGCCATTTTTAAGGCTTTTCTGTATGTAATAGTACTTTCCCTCCATGCAATACGAAGTACCTCTAGTTTTGTTTTCTTCCAGTTGCGTTCCATTCTCTGGGCTGCTCTCTTTATTGCTCGAGTGTGCTCTTTATACCACGGTGTCAGACTGTTTTCCTTAATCTTCTTTAAGCGTAAAGGAGCGACCGTATCTAAAGTACTAGAAAAGAGCGAGTCAATAGTTTGATACACCATCAAATTTTTCTGAGCTATTGGATATGCTGAGGAATTGAGACAAATCAGGATTGCTGAATGATTCCGACTTACCACAATGGTTTGATGAACTCATGGAAAACGGAGCGAGAGAGAGAGAAAAGAAACAGTATGCGCGAATGACAAGCTAATGGAATGCTAACGCGCTGCGCTAGCGGTTCAGATTCCAAAGCAAACTATGTCAAATTAGTTTGATAGAAAATATCAGAAATACGGTGAGAATTAAGTTATGTTTTAGCAGTTTAAACAACAGAGAGTGATGGTAAGATTCCAACAGAAAAACAGCTACACTGAGCAGACAAGAGTATAGATGGAATTAAAAGTGAAGTGTGTAATTTATGCTTCGTTAGCAGTGGAATTGCAGGAATAATGATTGTTTCCAGACAGAGGCTGTGGTTGCTGTTTTTCTTGATGAAATATACTATATACTGCATACACTATTGTTCAAGTTTTTAGGGTCATTAAGATTTTGAGTAAAGAAATGTATACTTTTTTCTTGCAAGAATGCATTAAATTGATCAAAATGGCAGTAAATAAATTTATACAGTTACAAAGATTTCTATTTCAAATAAATGTTGTTCTTTTGAGTTTCTATTTATCAAAGAATAAAAAGTATCACCGTTTCCACAAAAATATCAAACGGCACAACTGTTTTCAACATTGATAATAATAAGAAATGTTTTTTTGAGCTGCAAATCAGATCATGTGACACTGAAAAGTGAAATAATTGCAGCCTTGGTGAGCACAAGAGTCTTCTTTCAGAAGCATTGCACTTTTGAACAGTAGTGTATAAAATATAAAACATTAAATGTGCTCTCATTTTCTTTATAAAATATAGAAATTAAGCTATTTTTCTGTCTTGTTTGCTACAGATCACGTCTTTCTTTTGTGTGGGGCTGCTACTGTTGCAGAAATTTCACATTTAATGGTTTTTTGGAGTGTTCATCACAGTTTTTTTTTCAGGAAACTGTTCTGTTCTGTAAGGGCCAGCATTAGTCATCTGCGTTTCTGTATTCTGAACAATTATAATCTACAGAAAAACCTCAGCCTCTCAGTTATTCTTGTTGTTCAATAGAGAATCATTTACCAGACAGCCTCTTTCTCTTTCTCAAAGGAGCTGGAGATAAAGAACGAACAGCAGCAGAAAATACTGAGGATTAAGACGGAGGAAATCGCTGCCTTCCAGCGCCAGAGGAGAAGTGGAAGTAACGGCTCGGTCGTATCACTAGAGGAACAGCAGGTGGGTAGAGACAGAAAAATGAAATCGTGCTCCTTTTCATCAAACCCTTCCCACATTGCTATTACCCAGGAATAAAATATTATTTTTAGATCTGTTTACTCAGTCATAGTGTATAACATAGTTTGACTGAAGTTTGAAAGAATTTTATTATTGTTTCCTTGTGGGTGAGGGTATGTTTCAATGGCTGGTTTCAACATGTTCAGATTTCAGATTGCTGCCCAAATTCCCTCTCAGCCTGGTATTGGTATGTGTTTCATGTTATTTATCTTGGAGCAATGCATTTGCTATTTCCAAGGTAATGGTTGTGGTTTTGAATCCCAGGACATTAACGTATAGTTAAAATGTATACCTTGAATTAAAAAAATTAAAAACTTGTTTCAACATTTGACTTCATTTCAGAAGCATGTATTTAATTTGTAAATAAATGCATTCAAAATATCTATGGTTGAGCAGAAGATAGAGGAGCAGAAACGCTGGCTTGATGAGGAAATGGAGAAGGTTCTGGAACAACGACGGGGTCTTGATGACCTGGAAGGAGAGCTGACCAAGAGAGAAGAAATCTTAGCCAAAAAGGAGGCCTTGCTACTGGAACGCAGCGGCCTGGAATCCAAAAAGCTTCGCTCTAGTCAGGTCTGTATAAACTTTGTGGCTTTGCTTTGTCCCATTATTCACCCTATTATTAGTCTTTACAAGTTGTGGTATGTTCTGTTCTCTCTGCAGGCTCTTAGTAAAGACCTGTTGACCTTGTCGAGCCGAATTGAGTCTCTGGAACGGGAGCTGACTGAGAGGAACGGTCTGCTGCGTAGTAGCAGTGCTCAGGACTCTGAGCAGATCAGACAGGAGATCTCCAACCTCCGGCAGGAGAAGGAGCTCCTCCTCAAACAAAGGGTGGAGCTGGATGACAAATTGAGGCAGGGCAACCTGCTCTCTCCTGAGGTGAAAAATCATAACTTTTAAAAAGTGCACCGTGTCTAGTCAAGATACGCAACAACAGCTTGAGGTGCTCTACACTGGACAAAGTGGCCATTCATGTGTACGAATTCATGTGTTCATGTCAGAAGTAATACAGGCATTTGGAGTACGTCAGAAATAGAACAGGGCATCAGCAGTATGTTCCACCACATCCAGTTTAGACAAAATCACTGATTTGTACTGGGTTTTATTGTCTTTTTTTATTGTCCGGTGTAGACACAGTGTTAGAATTTCACAACTAACATTGTTTGAATGCATTAGAATTTAGAATTTTGGAATTTCTAAGCATTTTTAACATTTTGAAATTCTTATCCAGATTTGTTTGCATCATTAGAATTCTGAGCACTAGTTCACACAAAACCCGTTTTTTGCGTCTTGCAACTGTTAAATACAAGAATGCTAGGAAAACAGATTGGTCTCAATAATAATTTATGCAAAAGTAAAAGATGCACACGTGTAGCCAAATTCACATGCATAAAAGCAAATTCACATGCATAAAATCAAATACACATGCAAAAAAAAAATATTTATATATATATATATATATATATATATATATATATATATATATATATATATATATATATATATATATATATATATATATATATATATATATATATATATATATATATATATATATAAATGTGTGTGTGTGTTACCAAAAAGCAATTCACATGTGCAAAATAAAATTACATATACATAAAATGTTTCACAAACACAAAATACAATTCACAGATCTACAACTTTGCACAAAAATTCTTGAATGTTTAAAATGTACAAGTTTATTATTGAATCTAAATCTGCAAATCATCATTTGTGTGTGAATCAGCACGGTGTAAAAAAAAAAAAACATACCTTGAAGTATATAAAGAAATATGAAGAATTTGTCAAATAATGAATATTTCCCAATTTCCAAACTCAATGTTTCCTCATCTATGTTTGATGTTTAATATGCTTGAGTTGGTTTTTGATGTGGGACTTGTCTGCATGCTTCAGAGTTTTAGAATGATTAAAGTTTAGAGTTAGAATGTCTTAACTAACTTTAGCTGGAATACACTATATGACTTAGAATGTCTTTTGAATTTTAGAGCTCTTAAACTTGTGGTGTAAAAACTTCAAGACCAACGTTGTCTGCATGATGTTCAAATGACATTTATTAAAGCTGCACTCTCCTCTGTTAAACATCAGGAAGAACGAACACTGTTCCAGCTAGACGAGGCCATCGAGGCTCTGGATGCTGCCATCGAGTACAAAAACGAGGCGATCACCCAGAGACAGAGGCAGCTGCGGGCGTCAGGCAGCATGCTCACCCAATGGGAGATGAACCTGATGGCTAAACTCGCCTACCTGTCCGCCTCTGAAACTAGAGCGCTGCTTTGTAAATACTTTGATAAGGTCAGACGGCATCTGAGTTTCCTCAAATTATCTTGTTTATGAAGTTATAGGGTGACACTTTAGTGTTGTTGTTCGTGCTGGTGAGTTTTATTCAAAGAGGTGCGATCGATGATCGTTTGAGTTGGCTGACCAACGTAATGCAGCACTGAATCCCTGTTAAACAATAACAACACTTGCACGTCTGTGTTTATCACAGCCACACGTTAGCTTCCAGCCTGTGTGGTCACATTTACTCTGTTTTGGCAAATGTAGACACATTTTCTCACATTATTTTCATATTCATGCTGCCTTTTTAATATTAGTAACTTTAGCTGTTTAACACATTAGGCAAAGGCGAAGACTTGTGTAATTGTATGATTTTTGTAACAGCATGTATTGTGAAAAGCGCTTTACTAGTAAATTGAAATTTAAATATTTGTTTATTCACTTGACCTTCCACTTCAGCTAAGAATGTGACTGTTGTAACGCTCTGTGTGTTTTGTAAAGGTCGTGTCTCTTCGTGAGGAGGAGCGCAGGCTGCAGATGGCTCTAGCTGAGCTGGAGCTGCGAGTCGAGGAACAGCAGAACTTGGTTGAGTGGTTGGAAGCAGCTCTGGAAAGACAGCAGCTCGAGGCAGACCGTAGACTCACCCAGCAGCAGAAGGAACACGAGAGAAACATTCAGCTACTGCTGCAGCAGTGCCGAGGTTTGAGTCATGACTACTGCAGTTTTCAGGGATAGTTCACCCAAAAATTAAAATGGTCATCATTTACTCACCCTCATGTCGTTTCAAAACACAAATTAAGATATTTTTTAAGGAAACCTCCAGGAAACCAAAGCTTAGACAAAATAAAAAAGGTATAAATCCAAAAAAAAAAAGAAAAAAAGGTATAAAGCCATCAAAAAACAAATCAATGTGAATCAAGCGTTTTTATCCTAATTCAATTGAAGAGATACAATCACTAAATTTGATGTAGATATTTAAATCAGGCTTTTATTTACATCTGAACAATGATTAAGACACATGGAGAACATCACATTTGGCAGACATACCAAATAAAAGCCTAAATTTGAATCCATTCATCATTTAAAGCGATTGTACAAGACACAAGATTAAAACCACTTGATTCTTATGGATTCGTTTTACAACACCTTTATGACCATTTTGGATCTTCTAAGTTTTGGTTACCTGGACTGTCAGTGGAGTTTATATAAAATATCTTAATTTGTGTTTTAAAGATTAACCAAAGTCTGAGGGTGAGTAAATGATGACATGATTCAATTTTTTGGGTGAAGTATTCCTTTAAGCACAATTACTAGATTTTATTTATCGTTATTTATTCTTGGTTATATAACAATGCTAGTGTTGTGTAATTAGGTGCAAAACAAGACTGAAGAACATCTGTTTTTTATGGCAGCTGTAGAAATATTTCTGAACTGCTGGTGTTAAAAATTAGCCAGTATCACCCATGAATTGACAAATCATTATGAGCATATAAGGTGAAAGTATTGGCAATTTATTGTGGTTCCAGAGCAAATGGATGAGGGTCTGGCCGGTAGACAGCGACAGTATGAGGGATTGATCCACAACCTCACCAAAGAGCTGAACTTCTGCAAAATAGCCAATCAGGAGCTGAACATCAAACTAAGAGAAATATGTGGCCCTGTAAATCATGCTGGAGAGCAAAGCAAAGGTGACAACTGCTGTTATTCAGTAACAGTTTTTTCAATGTTTTTTTTTTTTTAATGTGTAGTATTTTAGCCAACAAATATTCATTTGTTTGATTTTTTTTATATATTTTATTATTTTTTTCCCAGTCATTTTTTTTTCTATGGAAGTCAAAGCAGTTTCTAAATTAAATTAATACAGAGTTTTTATTTATTTATTTATTTTTTATTTTTGTAATGAATAAATGAAGTTATCTGCTTTCTTCATTACTTCTTGTACAGTTTTTATCTTTTGTTGTTCAGACCTATTATTTTCTTTGAAAGTGACTCACAAAGATCTCAGGCAGCAGAGTCTTTTTATTTATTTATTTATTAATTTTTTGCTTGCACTTATTACTATCGAAGCTCAAAAAAAGCATAATTGAGTAGTTGATGTGAGTTGTGCATCATGTTCAAGTCTTCTGAAGTCAGTGTGTGAGGAACAGACTGATATTTAAGCCATTATCCACTGACCATTTAGAACCAGAGCTCAAAGATCTTATTTATGCTTGTGCTTAGTAATAACATGGATGGCTTGATGGATAATGGTTTGAGGAAAAACACTATTGGCTGTGTCTTGATCACTTGCAGTGAATTTGTAAACGTGACTGCAAATAGGTTTGTTTCATGGAGTAAAGAAAATAATATTGGGCTGGAGTGACATTTTTGTCTGAATTTTTGCTTTTAGTGTGCCGAGGGCTCCATTTGTTTATTGCGTGATTGCTAAATGTTTTATACACCTTTTCTTAGGCCCAAATTGTGACGGTCGGCTTTCGGGTGGGATCCAGGGCAGACTTACTGAAGATGCTAAGTCTACCCTTGAAGCAGAGAGAGTTCAGAAGTCAAGAGAAGAGATGCGAGAGCTGGTACATGCCCCTCTTCCACCAACATGGAGGCGCTCTTCACTCCCTACGGAGGACCAGTACAGCATGGAGGAGCTCAAGCAGAGAGCAGGTGGTGAACTGCCGAATAACAGAATAATTCAGCCCAGTATAAATTCCACACACTGGAGCGGGACAGCCTCTCTGCCCCTCACAAGACCACGGAGAGAATTAAGGACAATGAGCCTCAACACAGGACCACTCCATTCCAATTCAGCAATAATTGATGTTCGGAGAAATCCAGTGTAGTTTGTACAGTTAGTATAGTCAGTATTGTTACCAGTAATCCACGGTTTTTAGAATATTGCATCTCATTTTTATTGCTAAAGATTACTGAGTGATTTTTAATTGTTTAATTTTGTACTTTGTCGTTATCAGTCATCCTTAAAATGTACTTTTGATTCATTCAGTCACATTTCAAGAACTTTTTTTTATTCAACTCCTACAGGTTTCTGACACTCTTGGACACACTTTGGTGAATGTAAAAGGACTTTTCTTTCATAAATAATAATAAAAAACAAAAAAAATGCCTTAACAGAAAATTTTTAAATCCTTGACTAGATCGTATTTTATTCAAAAATGAAAAATAAATGAACATAACTAAGAAACAGTATTATAAAGTATATTTGTGATTTTGAAAAAGATGTATCGAGCCAGCCAGGAGTCGAACCTAGAATCTTCTGATCCGTAGTCAGACGCGTTATCCATTGCGCCACTGGCCCAGATGTTGGCGCAATAGTCATAGAAATCATTTGTATTAAAATGCTTTCATCGTATTAAAGAATGGCATCAACAGAGATGTGTAAAATAACTAACAACTATCATCTTTAGCTTTTGTGCTACGCATCGGCAATAGCTGCGAGCATTTTTGCTCATTTTTACTAACAGCACTGCGTCTGATTTTAACCATTAACAGGCAAAATAGTTTGAAGTGGTGCGACTGCCTGGATAAACCTGCAAATTTGTCTCAAAACGAGTAATTTTGACAACTAAAACGTCTCGTTTCGAAAGTAAGTGATCTTTTGTCTGCGTACGCCCTCTTCTGGACCATCTGGAGAAGTGACGCTTGATGCTGTAGAGCTTCACAGTGTGACACGTGACCTATGATGCTTTTCCGCAGGCCTCGTGGCCTAATGGATAAGGCGTCTGACTTCGAATCAGAAGATTGCAGGTTCGAGTCCTGCCGGGGTCGATTTTTTTAGTCTCTGAGGATGAGGCCTCTTGTAAAGTTTGTAATTTACCTGATGTTGTTAAGGAGTCAGAAAGAAAGAAATGAGCTTATTATAGGCTACATACTAGACTTAAATGATACGTGGATTACGTTGAGTTTCTTCACCGACGTGTTTTCTGCACATAGTAGAATAGGACACTTAAATTGTTTAGCTAGAGCCCTTTAATATCAGCAAAAGCTGTGAAAATCAATGCAAAAGGTTTTACATTAGATTGATTTTCAGGTAATCACAATGTGATGATGCGTAGCCTAAAAGCCACCAGGTGGCGGTATAACACCAGATTTTCTGCTCCAGACCGCAGGAACGCGATATCTTTGTGAATTTCACACACTTGATCTTAAAATAGTGTTCGAAAACAGAAGAAGCATATCTCGATTTAAAAGTCAAGGGATATGTTTGTGTTATAGACTTTCAAGAGTTTTATCAGAAGAGCAACGAGTCATTACGAACAGAGAGTTTTTGATAAATTGAAAAATACATTAGTGCATTTTGGCCTATATATATATATATATATATATATATATATATATATATATATATATATATATATATATATATATATATATATATATATATATATATATATATATATATATATATATATATATATATATATACACATACATACATATACATATATTTGATAACTAATCCACTTACATTCATTTAATATCTTTAGAGTGTCCGCAAAAGTTGGATTTTCCTAATTTTCATAAATGAGCACATGCATATATCTGCAACCACAGGAGGAGACTAATATGATAACGCATAAAATTGCATAAATGAATGACAACGAAGCACAGTTTACAATTGTGTAAAATCGACCTTTAATGGCAAAAAAAAAACAAAAAAAAAACAAAGAGAAACTGTAGATTGTCTACTTTGGCTCGTTGTATCCGTTTCTTCTGTACATTTATGATAGAGACTGTAAGAAATTAGGCTATAGCTGGTTTTTATAAACAAATTGTGTAAATGATTGCAAATGAGTGATGATTAGAGATTACTGTTAAAAAAATAAATTGTAAATAAACCCAGCTTAACTACATCATCTATATGGGTGTAGAATACGCACTTGTAAGATAAGATTGTATTAAATAAAATGTATCGTTTTGTATCGTTTTCTTCGAACAGATTATAAAATAAAGTTGTGCAGGTTCTGTGAGTGTTACAGAAGGGTGACGTTATCTCTGCATCTCTGCATTTTAAATGGAAAATCACAATTCAACGCTGCAGCATATTGAGACTTTCATTCTATATCTTTAAACTTCAAAAACATGGAAGATAGGACCGTCTACATAGCACTTACACAATTTTATAAATTCTTTGAAACCATTAACTATTTGCATTTATTTGGACAGAAACCTAATAGTATGAAGCGCCTGAATGCGCGCTTGATAAAGAGAAAACTCACCGCCAGGGGTCGCTAATGTCAAGACTGTAGTTGGCACACGTTGCATGTCCATCATTAAGCGCTGTTAAACTTAGGCTATAGGATTATAAAAGGCCTTGCAACGCTTGAGTCACATTAGTGCAACATTAGTGTCGACATATCGTATGCTATTAGCTACAGCATTAAGGATAGCAAGCAGTGCGTTTTTACACATTTTAAATATTAAGAACATGTATCATTAGCCCAGTTACTTGTTTAGGCTGAAATAACATGGAGACTGTGGTGTAAAACTGAATGATAATCAGAGACTTTTAGTTATTCCCATTATTACTGTTTGCAGTTTTAAGATGATAGTCAAAAAACCTTAAAAAATGAAATGCGCTCTTCTGATATGACTGAAGGTTCATTGTCTGGTTATTAGTTAAAGTCCCGTTTAGTGCCCTACAGGTTCAAATCAACACAGTAAGTGCTGGAACATCTGCAGGGCACGACACAGCTGGGTCAACAGTCACAGGACATTCATTTAACCCAGGTGGCCTTTGTGAATGAAGAGAGCGGACTCTTCACTTAAACACACTTCATTACGCGTGTTGGGGTCAAGAAAATATCAGCATTTAGTCCCCATCCGCTGTCGGAATGGTCATTCTGCCTCCAGCCCAAGAAGACTGACACATGCATTTTTCATTTAGCCTACTGATTAATTACAGATTGACACTACATAAATGTGCGAGTGCGCTTATCCATGTTATAAAGCTATTATAATAGGCTACATTATAAAGTGAAGAGTGCCTTTACATTTTCTTTTACATTTGAAAGAGTAATGAAAAACAACAACTTATAATAATAATACAGTAAGCACTCAGAATGTTATATTATATACAGACAATAAGTAAATTATTTAAAACCAAATGAGGTGTAGAAATGGAGTGTATGTTTGAAATATCTGTCATGTAACTTTTTTTTAAATGAAATAAATGATTATAGCCTACAGTTGGCCGATGAGAGTAAACAGATGCAGTGGATTTCAAGAAATTATTATTTATATAGCTGACCAGTTTCAGATGGCATCTTTTGCACACGCTCGCGCCTTAAATTATTTATTTCTGTATAGCTGTTTCTTTTAAAGTTAAAAACTCTATAGTCTATAATACAAGCCATAAAGTCTGAATTGAGGCTGTCTGTAAAATAAACTGTCTGTAGCAATATAGTAATAATATAATATATATAATTGTAACATATGCAACAATAAGAAATGTAACTTTTTTGAGGTATTCTGTTACATGTTTGAATAAAAAGAATTAATGCAACAGTGGAAACCTAACAAGTGATCAGACACAAGAACAAAAAGTATACGGGAAATATTTACATCTGCTCTTCTTTTTCTTCAATAACAGTGTTTTCTCCTGTAACAAACTGCATATGGTTATTAGATATATTTTTAAAACATGATTGTACTCACGCCCTTGTATTTTCCTTAGCCCCAGAATCAGCCCCAGATTTTTTCATCGTTTCCAGAAGCTTCAGTAGCCTACTTGGAGACAAATAGACCCATGATAACAGAGTAACAGATTGCAGTCACAGAAAGATAAACGTACAGTGAATTGCCATGTAAAGGTATGTGCAAAATTGAAATGATAAATGCATAAAGCCTATACCTACTTTTACAAAGTTTTATATTTTTAATTTAATAAACCTCTTACCTATTTTAAAAAGCAAATATTTTAGGCCAAAGCTGAAATTATAGGCATAACTTAATTCATTTTAGGTTATTATAGGAACTCTGCAACCTATAGGCGACACTCTGTCCCGCGCGCACTACGCAAACCATGGAAAGCGCGCGCGCAAGAGAGAGAGAAGCGGAGAAAGGGAGCACGCGCGTGTGATTGTGATTGGTCGCTCGGCTGCCTGCTGCTGGAGTGACGTCACTGCAGGAGAGAACTGCCAGAAGAGGATGCATTTAGTCAGAAACTAGACTCTCTCAAGCTGGAGAGAGAGAACATCTCATCCACAGCGCGGGAGGGAAGGGAATGAGACAATCGCATGCAGGGTTACACTCGTGCGTGCTTTCATAAAGTAAACGTTGCATCTCTTCTCACGTCCATGCATGAACACTGTAAGCATGCTTTTCAAGGGAGGAATTCCCCATCTTGGAAATTAAACTGCCTGTTCCGTTCTCTTGATGGCTAAGACGCAACATTCGATGGCTGAATACGAGTACTGACTGCGAGTTCTGAATGGAAACCGCATCGCTGAAGAGATGTAGGCAACTGGAGAGTTTGGCTTTTGACTAGATGCTTCCGCGCTGCCCAGAGATTTTAGCGTCATGTTCTTCAACGCAAGACGCACGGGAACCTCTATTCGTCCCCGACACACGGCCACTCGTAGCTTACTTTCTGACAGAGAGGAATATGCACGTCAATTGTTAAAAGTAAGATTTTGAAATTATCACAATTATTTCTGCGCACTCTTGTGCATTTGTATTTGTATTATTAAACATGAACTGACTCCAAGCACAGCTCGAATCACCGAATTGTTTTGGTCACGTAACTCTTAGTAACTTAGTAATCTATAAATTGACTTTAATTCATAAATATATGTGTATATGTAAAAATCCATGCATAGAAGTAAGATCCTAACATTTTACGTGAATTGCTTATGACTGACCCCCTGTGACAGACAAGGCCGTGATCAGTGGTGAGTGCATGTGGCCCTCTGTACTTTGTACACTCTCAGCAGGTGCATCTAGAATGTTTGGAACATTTTCGTGAAATATGTATCGTTAACAGTAACATGAATAGGCGACATAGTAACTACACAACCTAAGAAGACATTTTTACAGTCAGTTTGGATTATATACATTACACACTTGTATGGCTGCAGGGATTTAGCCCTTTATTAACTTGATTTTGTTTGATTTTGGTAAAGCATGTTTATTGCACTACTCTTGTATACATTTATATTTATAAATACAATTGTATAGCTCTACATTTATTTAGGCTATTTGCGGACATTATAACGCGTGCTTATACTATTTATAATACAATATGCATATACGTGAGTTAAAAAAAAATTATAATTTGCATCATTTAGAAACAACACCAAATATAATTAACAATAGATTTAACTATATGACGTCACATTTGCGTGAGGGAAACGTGGGTTCAGTAGACACGCTTGAACACAGCCAAGAAACAGCTTCATAGTTTAAAATGCAAAACAGAACTGTTGAAATATATTTAACACGAGTCCTCATTAAATAAAATTATTTCTTAATTGCATAATTTTTGGGAGGAAAGTAAGATTTATATTTAACTGTTGGCTAAAAGGCCTTAACTGTTGCAGTGTTCGCAATTATAATGCACGAAGTGAAGATGAAATGATGCATGGGCATGTAGGCATGTGGAGGTGTGATGACTGACTGATTGTTGGGGCCTAACGAGCCAAATGAAATGGTTAGACCTAATAATCGTCATTTCTAAGGATTATTGCTGACCAGAAGGGACAAAATCCGTTTAAATCGGATTGATGAATTGAAAGCCTGTCAATAACTCCAAAGAAACGCATCCACACCGCAACTTCAGGACTAGACTATTGTGGATTATGTCTTCACCACGTGCTGGAGGTCTGGAGAACCTCATAAATCAATTCAACACTTGTTAACAGCATTTACAGGTTTATAAAAAAGATTGCAATTTGAGTAATGTATTTATTGCGCATTAACCCTGTTTTCGTTCCTCAGGTCAACTTTATGAGATGTTCCACATCAAAAAAAAAAAAAAAAAAATTTGACAGGAGGTAGTTGCTATCTTTGGTTATCTAGCTGTATGAGTGTTTATCTTCCTTCATAAAGCTAGATAACCGAAAGTAGAAACGTCCTCCTTAACTGCATAGTGGACAAGTTGGGAAGCAATGATCGCAGGGAACTGCATGAGGTAAGCAGGCCCTCTGCTCTGTGTGAGTCATGCAGCCAATTTAAATCGCTGCAATGTAAAGTGGGCTAATAAGATCGTGCGGATAGGTCATAAGAAATGTTTCAGGCTGTTATTATAAATGCACCTTAGGACAGGTGCACGTTTTTGGACGCATTGACTGCAACAATTTCGAAAACCTACTGTAGTGTCTTTGTTTAAAAAAAAAACTATAATTATAATTAACTATGTGTTTGACACTATACAAAAGAGCTACAATTTATATTATTATTTTTTTTCTAAATGTTAATAAATGATGTTGATTTGCTCAACTGTTTTTAAAGTTATAATTTGACTTCAGTCAGTGTTGGTTTTGATGTCAAAGGTGTGGTCTAGTCTGAGAAATAATTAAAAAGCTATGAGAAGAAAAAGTAGTCAGTTTATTGTATAACAAATATTTAAACGACAAAATTGCAATGAAAATTCCAAAGGAAACTTTGCTTTTATTTAGGCTCACAATTAAATTAGTAATCTGTTGGACTATTTTGTAGGCTATTTTAATGTTCACGCAAAAGCTCAGTCAGTGTTGCACTTTGTTAACTTTGCGTTGGATAAGTTTATAAACTTCCTAGCTAGTTCCCAAACTCTGCCTACTTCAAACCACCCGATATCTTTGCCTCAACCAGGCAAAAGCCATTGCTTTTATTCAGCACCTGACGCGCGCGCATGAGGCCTGCACTGAATGCGCGTGAATTGGATCTCATAGCCGGAGCTCGATCTTGGTTTGATCTAGAAGTGAATCCATGTGAATTTTACAACTAGTCGATCACTAATCGAAGATAAATGAGCGCTTAAATAGTGTGGTGAACATCTCTCCTCTCAACACTCACACGATGACAGTTAATGTCTGAGATGATGAGGTGAAATCGTTTTTGTCACATGTCCAGAAAATGGCTTCCTTCGTGTTGGTTTTGATTTATCGATAAAGGGGCTTGAGAATATTAAGAATTAATATATAATCTTATTTTAAATCACTAAAGATTTTCTCCTTTTTTTTACAGTCTCTAGACAATTACTAGATATTTTTGACATTAAGCCCCACAGAATATCCTTTAAAACTTGCCAATTATAAAAGATGCGTATTTAAGTTATTTGTTGGATACATTGCATTTTAATGCATCTTTAAACAACTTTGATATTCAAAAAAATGAACGTGACGTCATTGACCCATTTGCAGTAACAACTATTAGGCAATGACATCATGCTGAAGCAGCTTCATTATGATTGGTCATATTAATCTGGCTGTACACATCAAAGATGAAGGCATGAGGCGGAATCTAATGCGGAATGAAGGCACTTTTTTATCCCTTTGGCTTTTTAGTGACATAAGACGTAATTGTGAGACACCAACCTTATAGTACTGTAAAAATAGCTGAAAATGATGTAAATATTAGTTGAAAATGTTCAGAGTTCAAAATCATTAGCGGTGTAAGCGCCTTTGGAGCTTCGCGTCACGCACACACACACACACACACACACACACACACACACACACACACACCAGACTGTGTGTTAGGAACTCTTCAGTAAAGCATATATTAAAAGTACTGCATCCTTAATTTATGATTATATGAAATATATTAAATAAATATTTATTATAGTGACACAATTTTAGAAACCAAATGAAATTACCGAAGCAATCACGGAGAAAGGAAAAAAAAAAAAAAACATTGGCGTGTGTGCTTAAAATTTAGACCAGTTTAATCTGAATTGGACTTAATCTGAAATTGCCTGGTTTATTAGTCTTTGTTTTCCTGCTGTATGGATAGTAATAAATGCATATATTAAATACACAAGATGCATACTTTTATTTGCAAAGACATAAAGAAAGCTGTCTAAGCTTAGAGTTTCAATTAAACTAAATGAAGAGAAGAGAAAATTATTAATTATTACAACTTGAAGAGAAAAGAAACAACTAATAATGAAATTATAGAGAAAAAAAAGAATATGTTTCATGAGCTGACAGAGCAGATTTTACACTCTCTATATTTGCCATGTTAAAAAAAATGTTTCACATGCCAAGTGTGATTTAAGGTGCAAATTTGGCCTTGCTTGGGCTTTTTAATTCAGTGTTCATTATCTGGCTGTCTTTTATGTGTTTGCAAATTATATCAATAATTTAAATGTAAAACTGAAATATTCTGATTATTGTCTAATCCTGGTGTCTTTTATTACTTCACCTCACTGTAGCCTCTCAAACTGCTGTGTCTTTGTGAGAGACCAGAGGAATGGAGCTAAGGGGGAAAACGCCATCTGGTAAGTGCAATCAAAGCGTATTATAATGCAACATTATAATTAGAACAATTAGTTGCCGAGTTAATCTGATTCAAACACACAGTAAATCATAAAGTAAATGCTAATGATTTCATGCAGTTGAAAGGAGCCAAATGCAAATATTAATTCCTAAACAAGACACTATACGCATGACATGAATCTTTCATCAGAAAATCTATATATCTGTTTCTCTCCCTTTCTCGCCATATATATGCATAGTCATAAAAAAATATATATATATATATATATATATATACATATATATAATATATCATATATATATATATATGTATATATACATATGCATAGTCATAAAAAAACATCTGTTTATAGTTATCTGACCTAGATCTGTTAAAATATTTTCCTGTTTTTGCATATTTGTGTATTTAAAGACACTAATATAAGTGTAATATAAGTTCACATTTGTACCAGACTCCAACAATTTCTTTACAGTAAAGTCCAGATCATAATCAAAAAGTTTTTCTTAATCATTCTATAGATAAATGTTGTATTATGTGGCATATGTTTATTTGTCAATTCAAATCATATCAGGCAGAGATTGTGCAATTCACACAGTATCAGCAAATGAATAAGAAAAGGGCTCGCTATGGCTGTTAAACATAAAACATAATTATCTCATAATTATCTGTTAAACATAAAACAGCATAACTGTCTCAGGAAATATCCCTCAAAGCATTAGGCTTGACCTGTGTAAAAAGAACGAAAATAAATCTAAACCACAATATATTTCAACATGCCTAGGAATCTGTGGTTAGTATGACTGCAGGACATTAGGCCAAAGGCTTCAATGCGATAAATGATCAGAGAGAGGAAATTATATGTCCGTCTCCATCTCGATAATGATAAGAATGTATGGGCCACTATCACATTGCATATTACTTTATGTAAAATTAATGTGAGCAAAGAAATTCTGTCATCATTCATTAACAATGATCTTTTCCAGCTAAACCGGTTACCTAGCACAATTGAATAACGGTTATTCAATGAAATTATGGGTGGACTGTAATTGATGTGGGCTGATTCAGTATACCTTCACAGTGACCAATCGCACAGCTGGCTATGAGAGCACAAAAGCCGGACGTTCATGCCTTCGCACGATTCGTGTTGAGCTAATGCACAACTATTTACATTACTAATACCAGGTTTGTCTAAACATGGTGAAGTTTTTAGCATGACACGAACAAGAAATTGTCGTCACCGAATACCATTTATATTATCCAAAGAAATAATATATAGCAGTTGCCATGACATCTGCTTTGGCAGTGATAAAAAGGGCTTTTTGTCCTTTATTTTCTTGTTTCCCCTTAGCAACTGCCAGCCATTTACACTGCCTTTTTGGAGCAAGAGGGAGAGAGGAAAAAATGGTGCAATTGTCCAAATGAAAGAAAAGAAAAATAATAGTCAACCCTCATCCTTCTTCTACCAGCTCCCCTCCCTTCTTCGTCAACGGAAGCATTTAGTGCCATCTGTGCCCCCGGAGAAAAGAGGAAAAAAGGAAAGGAGTGAGACTCTACATCCCAAGTGCCAATGGGGACAAAGAGGCTGCCAGTTGCCACGGACCACCAGATGCAGGAAGACTGCAAGTCTGAATGAGGGGTGTGCTTTCAGGAAGCCATCTTGATGGAGAAACTGGCTGCTGCTCCCTAAAATGGCTGTGTTGGCATGAGGTAAGCTGCATCGATGCCTATATCAGACTAGCTGCCGCTTTATTGCGTCTGATTTTAGCTCCGCCAGTGGTTGCCAGGTCGTTTGAAACGTAAAGCAAACAAATTAGGCAAAAACGTCTCTAGAAAATGTGTTTTGTGGTTGCTTTTTTGGCGGCGTAAGATTAGGCCCAAATCATTTTCTTTAAAAAGAGCTATCACGCTCTCATCTTTCCTGACTAATTAGAAAATATCCCCGTTATCTATATGCACACGCTCAGATATGCACAAAGACCTTCTGATTTGTAGCGAGCTTTGAAAGCAAATGAATCCCTCCTGCTGCTGTATATGCATTTTCAAAGGAAGGAGAGAATGAAAGTAGCTATTAAGTCCTGCTCTTACTCCATTAATTGACTTAAGGTTGGGTTATATGTTATAAAGGACAAAACCATGCAACAAAATCCATGGTTCAGTGACGACACAAAAATGACCACTCCAGATTTTCAGATGAAACCAAAAAGCGAGAGCTGCTTGAACTCAAGTTAATTGACATACGGCATCCTCTTGACCAAAGCAACAGAGTCAACCTGGACTGAAGAGCACTTTTGTTTCTGCTGCTTTTGTTAATGATACACCAAATTACTGGCACGAAGGTGCCAAGTGCCCCTCACCAGCTTACAATAGCACATACGCTGCCCTGCCCAACTTTAATGTTAGAAAAAGGTCTGCAGGCTCTTACACTGTACCATGTTTTTTAAATTTTGTTTGGTGTCTTTTAAAACAGCCACAGTTTGTAACATTAGCTGATCAAGAGGCGAGAGGTGCAAAACATCACATTGCTCGCTCGTATCACTCGGATGTTACGTGGTAAACGGAAATGTACGCAGGCCGCCTGGTTGCAGAGAGCTGCATGTTATGTCATTGAAATGGATGGAAGACACTGAAATGTACTTCACAAAGGTGACTGGTTGCGTCATAATGGATTGCTGGTGATATGCAGAGCTGTGCTGGTGTGTTTATTACAGAAAATGATTCAAATAGGTGGAACACAGGCATTCTTAAACATATTTGCTCTAGGATGACAAATATGCTTTGCTTTTGTGATGTAACCAGAACAACACGAACGGATAGAGCGTAAATATTCAAAATACATTGAAATGTGAGGACGAGACAAATGATGCGTCATCTACTGAATATTTTAAGCCATTGAATCTCCCTCGTAATAACAGAAAACCGTATTTGCATACTTACTGAGCGTGGAAACCCTGTGTGCCTAAAAGACATCCTTGTCCATAAATGAGCTTTTTTATTTTTATCCTAAAAGAGGAGGCTTGGCAGAATAGCCCATCAAAAAAGACGTGTAAAAAAGATCACTGATGTACGGAAGGTGCCCGTGGAGCTTACAAATAAAGGAAACAATGATGCAAGTGCCTCTGTTAATGAAAAAGACCAGACAAGCTCTGCATATTAACATAATTGCATAGGAACAAGCAGAGAGGACTGAGCCCCCAATTAAAGGCACAGCGGCGCTTTAGCAACGGCACGTGGCAGCATTCTATATTTTGAATGTTTATGTTCAAATTTGAATACCAACTTTTCAGCAGAAAAAGACTTTGATGCTTTCAAAGCAGAAAAAGACTTCGATGTTACTGTTGTGCTTGTGTTCTATCTGCTTTTTTTTTCTTGCAGAGAATTATACAAGCATTCTAGAAATTTCCAGGGATAAATACACACACAAATATACAATGCAGAAATGTGTCCATTCTGAATGCAAAATTTTATTTTTGCAATCTATATTTAGCAGGAGCATTCGCTTTCTCAGTTTTGCATATGATAGACAAGAACAATCCATGTTCATAATTTTAAAAGAAATAGCCAGGGGTTTAATAATTTAGGAGTTTTTGTGAGCCTGTAATAGACAAAAAAATAATAATAATGATTATGCTACAACACAAAGCTACAGATTTAAGATTTACCACCGCACATTTGTCTCAATAGATGTTATTATATTATTAATATATGGAAATGGTTTCTCTATCTATATGCAGAAGAAAAATAGATTTTTCAAGATGATACAAAACTGAGCGTCTCTCTTTGAGACCAAACACTCAATGCATACATTTTAAACTCGTCCTTGGACAAAATAGTAGCCTAGAATTGAGAGACTGTACCTTTAATAGGGAATTTCTAATTATGCTGTGTATCTTGCTGTGAGGGGGAGGGGTTTCCTCCTTCTGCATCTCTCAGGGTTTTATGTAAAAGACCTTCAATGCTTAAATATCTCTCATACGGACACAAAACTCATTTTAAACCCTTAATCAGAGAGTCTAATGCTGTACTGTAACACAACAACACTGCATTTGCCCAAATGGTGCATAATGATAGCACAACTGTAGGTTTAACAGCAAATGTTAACAGTGTTTACAATTGTATAGAAGCAAGAATAAATGTTCACATTCGCATTTGCGTGTTCATGTTGTGTGTGTGGGTATAAGCGGTCGAGCAGGGGGAGTGGATGCTTGTCAGAGCATAATGTGACTGCTGCAGAGCAGTGGATGAAAAGTGTTAATTATGCCGCTTGGCACAGTGCCAAACCCATACCAGATTTTTCCAGTTTTCAATATGCAAATCAAGCGCTGAACTATGTATTGTTTTTGTGGTTTACCAGTTCTTTGTGTTTTCAGTCAAACAGATTGTGCACATGCGTATTTAAGTCAGAAAAATGAAATATTTGTTTTTTTTTTTCCTTTCTGCAAACACAAAAGCTATAGAATAATGCGCTGCACTGCTAAGAAAAAAATCCAGTCTAAATTCATACAAAAATAAAATAGAATAATTCAAATATTAAAAAAATCCTTAGCACATTTGGATTACTATAGCTCTCTCTGTTAGCAGTCCAACATAATGTGCTTTATGGAGTAGCATATGTGGATTTTAGGCATGACTGTGATTATATTTTTTCATCGACTGAAAAAAAGCAAAACCCCTAAAAATCTCCCAAAATGTCTCTCACAAAAAAAACACCAACAAAACAAGCACATTCACATCTGTGTATAATAAAAAAAAAATTTTTTTTCGTGTCTGTGTGAAAGAAAGTCAATCAGTTTCAGAGTGTGTGTGTTTTTTTTTTTACACAGCTTCTCCTTACATGTATGCAAGCATCAATAGCAATACCACAAATGATGATTTGTGATAAATAAGGAGCAAATTGTCAGCTGTAGTCTCTTTGTTGGTAAACAGTTTGATAGTGCCCACATTATTATTCCAGACCCCTCTCCTCTTCTACAATGGCAGCATTGTAAGGCGAGTACTTGACGTGGGTCCGCAGTCCCCCCTGTTTCCCACCATTGTCTGTACGGATGGAGTGCCAGAGACAGTGGAGGGTAATAAGCTGAGAAAGATGCTCAGGCCCAGACAGAGCCAGATGCCTAAATTAGCACCAAAACCCTAAGAGACTATCCTCAGGGAACGGCTGAGGATGGGGCTTTATTTCTCAGGCTGCTTCGTGAGTGTGTTAGCAGCACTATATGCTTGTGTGGTCAGAAATTGCATGAGCATTTGCACAATCATGTGTGCTCACGCAATAGATGCACTCTTTTCTGCAGTGCCTGCTAGAGTATCAAGTTGTTATCGAGTTTTAAATCGTTAAAGGTCAGTGCTAATTGATTAATATGAGTGTGTATTCTAAAGTATAGCATTTTATATTGTATATCTTTTGTCTTAGTGTATGCAGTTTAATTCTTTATTTTATTGTAATTATTGTTGGCTCCTTGACAAATTACTTTTGTATCCAAAGCCACTTGGATTTGCAAGCATCTGCTAAATGCATAAATGTAATGGATTTGATATCATGCATGATGTGCATTGCAAAGTATTTATGAATCATAAAGTTCTGTGTATATATTAATGCATTTTGCATGTAAAATCTCAAACAACTGGAGTTGAATTTAAAGGACAGTTTGTTCCTCTCCCCCTTCTGCTAGGGCACAGCAGTTGGGCAAGCAATTAATTAAAGCTCCATTACAATATATTACCCAGTAAAATGGAGGCAATGATACAGAAAACCACAGAGAAAGTTTGCACTGGGACAGCAACAGTATTTCACAGCAAGCAAAAGGTGAATCACAAAAAAGGAGGAATTAATTATGCTAAATAAAATAGAAAAAAAGCAGATGGATGCAGTGAACAGGGGAAAACAAGTATTGCAGGAGAGTTAGAGGACTTGCATACAAAGCAATCGAGGACACTGTGTCACTAACTGAGGTTTTCTGCTCTCGACCGCAACGCGGTGGAAAAAATAGAGTGAGATAAACAACTGACGTTAATAAATACACTGATGAACAATGAAATATTGAGGAAATGTGTGTTTGGCAGAGAATAGAAGAGGTGGGGGAGGGCTTGTACTGTCTGGCTCAGTCTGTGGCCCCATGTGGCAGTTGCTGCAGCTGGCATGATAATATCAAAGGCCTATGGGAGGTGGCTTTCTGGGAATATTTGTCTGGCATACTAACAGTTTTCTCCCTGTCATATGTCATCTTTATGTCCAGTGTTATAGGGCTTCACATATTTATTTCTTAAAGCCAGCTCTGTGAGATTTTATTTCATGCTGTTGTGATAAAAATTTAGTGCCAGATTAGATTTGGAAACGTACATGACTGCAGGGAGAATGGAAGCTGCTATTGCTTTCTGAGAAAGTTCACACTTGTGTATATATATTTATATCTTATATAGAAGTCATTTTTAATGCATGCTTTACCAAAGATATCTCTTGAGGACAATTTGAGAATGGATCGTGTTAATGAAGACACTTAACAAGAATAGACGAGTTACGAATCGCTTTCATAACTACGAAATGATCAGTGGTGAGAAATGACTCAGAAGCATCTCTTGGGTTCATGTTAAAGACCAATGTGTGTTTTACGGTAAAATTCCCCTTGGATACCTCAGCTGTCGATCTCGTCTTAATCTCGGGATAAACACGATTATCCCGCCAAGGGTTGTTCTCAGCTTTGTATCGGCTACGGGGGAGCTTTGAAATTGTTTCCCCCACCTTTTTCTCCCCCTCCTTGGACGAGTGGCCGTGAAAAGCCTGGGATTGAGATTCCCGAGCAGGAATAACATGCAGCAAAAAGAACCACAGTCAGCAGAGTGGTAGATCTAAACTGAACTATTAAACACAGGTAATCCAGAGCCACAATGGAGATGTTAAGATCACAGAACTATACGGCATCTTAATCCAGATCATGAACTTGAGTGATGGATGAAAGTTAAAGTACCTTAAAGGGACAGTCCACCCTAAAATACAAATTATGTTATTATTTACTCACCCTCATGTCACTCTTAAACTTTCTTGTGCAACACAAAAGAAAGTAAGATTGCCGTTTTATTTATTTATTTATATTTTATTATTATTTTTTTTGTGCATGTACTGCATGTTCAACAGAAGAAAAGAAAGTCATACAGGTTTGGAAATGTGAGCAAATGACAGAAATTTTATTTTTGGGTGAACTATGTCTTTAAGTGCGCTTTTAGACTAAATCTAAGTACCCTTATGTGACTTCAAATTAGTTTCGATGACAAATGCATTTTTTGTTCCTATAAGGGGATAACACTTTGGAAACCAGTTCTTTCAAAGACTTTTCTTCTGTTGATAACAATGCAGAGTGCTAAAGATGAGGTTGGAGTGAGTTGCGCTGAACAGAGTTGCGCTGAAAAGTTCTGCCAATGTAATTTGTAATAAAGCAATAAAATAAAAGAGAAGCTGGGACTTCTCTGCAAATCCTTTAAGCACTCACAGGAACATCAATAACTGTATCCTGGAGGATGCGAGAGCAGAGGGCAGTACTTGGAATTCAAGAACATAAGAGTGGAGACCAGGGAACACTTAAACCTCCATCATGGCCTCACCATTATAAAAGACCTTGAGATATAATTATCCTCACTTTGTAGCTTACCTTCGCTTTTTGCCCACTTTACATCCTAATGAGGAGAATTACAATCACTTTTAAAATGTAATATATATTTATATATATTTGTTGAAACGTCACAGTTTTTTGTAAGGTTTGCTTTGAAATGTCTGCCATTGTTTACTTACAAAAATGTTGTGGTCCAAACAACACTTGGACCCCTTTGACTTTCATGACTTGACTTTCATGGACAAAAGACATTTTTAATCTTTTTAATGTATTTGTGTTCATGAGGATGACTAAATGATGACAAAATTTTAATTGATGAATGAACTATCCCTTCATTTCAAATACTAACTCATGGAAAAGGTAAAATGATTGTTATTTTAGTATTATTAATATAGTTTGGAATTAATTAATATTATTTTGAATTAAAAAAAAAAAATTTACAAGTAATTTTATTGTGTTTTTGTTATTTTTTTATTTGTTTTTTTAAATATGTCTATATAGTTTAAGCTTTAGTTTTTATTTTATATTACATTTTTACATTCCATTAAATTACTTTGAGTTATTAACTCAGCTTAAACTAAATGAAAAAGAGAAATGTTGGCAACCACCTGAAATAAAATAAGATAATATTTTATTTTGATAATAACCCAATAATATTAACAATAACCCTGCTTCATGGTAATTATTTTTAATATAATCGGGTCATGATTAACTAAAACTAAAAAAAAAAATTTTTAACATTAAACATTATTAAACATTATTAAAAGAACATAAACATTATCTGAAAATAAGTTAGATTTTTCCTATTTCATTTCAGTTAATGTTTACTTTATTTCAAGTAATAAACATCTTTTTTATGGTTTTAGTTAATGATTATAACCTTGGTCCAATCCATATGCAAATATTATATAAGGACGTGTGATCCTCATTAATGCTATCAGAGTCAAGTTCAAGTTCATTGCCTGTGGGAGTCCCAGCCAGACTGGGGACTTCTTCATCCACCCCTGTGAACCAGCTCACCCCTTGTAACCCACACTCTATCTGCCCCGTCCCCTCACCCCTGTGGTTTTGGTGGCGGGCTGGAGGGGGCTCTCTACTCTGTGCCGTTGCTAAGGGAGCGAGAGCTGGCTGGCCCAGCAATGCGCTGGTGAAAAGGCCCGTCTGTCAAAGTGTCTGAGGGAAGTCAGGCTGGTTGGCTCGCCCCTCCGTATACACACACTCTTATATATACAGCCTGCATGTGTGTGTGTTCCAGACCCTGGGAATGGCAGCAAGCACTTTATATTCATCACCCCCCCCACCCCCCACCTCGTCGCAGTGATTTGCTAAACAGCCCCCTCCTTCCTTAAATGTCTAGTCTACTTCCCTCCCATAATCCTTCTCACTGCATCTCTTCTAGGAACAATATTTGTGACTCTTGCTAAAAATGATTGTAGGCCTTTAGGGTTCTACAGTGTGAATATACTTTCCTCTCTTAGCTTAATGTACATCACAAAAAAGTGTTAAATAAAACAAAGATAATTGGAATAAGTTTTACAGGAATTTTAGCTTTTCTACTTTAAAATTCGAAATGTTGTTTCTCTCTCTCTCTCTCTCTCTCTCTTTTACCTTTATCATCCATGGAACCTTCTGTGGCATCTCTGCAGAAACCCCATTTTGGGACCTTTATTTTTGAGAATTTTCTTTATTGGCATCGATGGTTTCATGAAGAAGCTGTGACAGTTCCATTCCACAAAAGGTTCTTTGTAGTAGAAAAGGGTTCTTTTAAGAACTGTTCACTGAAAGGTTCTTTAAGAAACCAAAAATGGTTCTACTATGGCATTGCTTTGAAAACCATTTATTCTTAAGAGTGTAGTTCTTTGCATGATGAGTGGACTGTTGCAATGATATTAGTAACTTAATATGATTGTTTCTACTATAATCAACATTTTGGTGAATAGTGCATTAAAATGTCATGGTGGGCTCCGTTCCCATTACAGTAGAGTTTGGTGAGAACAAGTGTGTGTGTGTGTGTGTGTGTGTGTGTGTGTGTGTGTGTGTGTGTGTGTGTGTGTGTGTGTGTTTTCTTGAGGTCTCATTCAAGGCTGAGGACGAGAACTGAGAATAAAAGGGCAATGATTTGCATAAGCTGCATGCTGTCTGAGGGTTTTTAGGGAGGCGGTGGGAGCTTGAGAAAAAAAAATATGCGGGAATACAAAAAAAAAAGAAAGAGACAGAAAGAAACCACACATTGTAGAGGCGCAGAAAGAGAGAGGGGGTTTGAATGAAGCAGAGGGTGAAAATTGACAGAGAAAAGGGTCTTGCCAAGTCTCCTGCAGGGATTAAATTGTCCATAAACCTCTCTATATATAATTTGGGAAAACTGGTAATGCCGTTGATACACATCGTACACAAATTCTAAGGGTGACAGGGTATAGAAATGATTCACACCACTTTTGGAAGCAAATAAAGAATGAGGGATTGTAAACAAATATGGTCAATGCATGTAAAAGTGTTGTGTTGTATGTATTACCCTTCGCTAGATAACCAAATTTGTTTTACTGACTATTATTTGGAGCAATATAAATACTCAAAATTATCTCAAAATGTCACCCTCTTTAAAACTATAATGACCACTAAGCTGAGTGAATATGGTGATGTTGTAAAACTGTCGAATAACCCACACAAAGGACAGCACAGTATTACCCCACACTCCAATTTAGATGCTTGATTGTTCTCATTAAAATAAACTATTGGAAACGCAACCAAAATGGACTCCAACCTTTCTAAAATCTACAACATTTAGAATATTAGCAGTATTGCAAACCCATAAATCCACTTCCTATTATTTGGGGTGAAATACAAGAACAAAATATTGCTGACAGTGGTGTGTTTGCATTGCATTGTGTTTCAGTTTTCATAGTAGCATTACTGATCGATAATTCTAAACACTTTTCCCATCACTAGATTTATCAGGAATAGAACAGAAGATAGTACAGGAGTACAGAAGATAGCAGGGTTGTCATTTGCATTTCAGTCAATCAGATATTTTCAAGTTGACAGTGGAGAGACATTCAAGACATCACAAATGCCGGTTTTAGCACACTGGATTAGTTTTGGAAGTATTTTTGTTTTCCTTTCAGAAATGTTCATTTAAAAAAACAGACATCCCTTGTGACCATGCAACTCTAGCTCTTTGGATCTATTTCTAATGTTAACGTTAATATGGTTTTTCATTTCCACTATATTGAATAACACTACACACACACTACCATCAAAGTGCCAGTATGGTGTCTTTTGGACATTTATGTCATAACAGTAAGCCATGTCATATTAATCTTTTTATTTTCCTCTCTAACCAGGCTCCTGGCGATGAAACTCTGAAAAATTCCCATCATTGTCATCAGCTGCTGGAGAAACCGTGGCCATGCTGCTATGTTTGACTCAAATGGTCAATCACATCACCTCAGGAATCCAGCGTCCAGCATTTCTTCCACAAGATTCTCCGCTAAAAAAAAACAAACAAACAAATGACTTCGAATGTGCACTAATTGTCTTAAAACCTTGCAGACAATCAGTAATACTGGATGGGTGTGTGGATTTGGGCTGTTCGCCCAGTTAAATCTTAGATGTTAGAAAATGTGTTGTACAATCTTATCAGTGCTGTGTAAACTGAAGAGCATAATGTGCCTTAATGTGTGAAAAGTTTACAATGAAAGTAGTTGTTATTGAAACATGTCAGTGCAATCCCGATTTTAAATACTAGTATTTTCAATGACCTTTCATGTTAGTCATCCATGTTTCATGTTATTATATTATAAAATGTGCCTGTTTCAGTTGATTTACAGGAAATTGGTTAATCCAGATATTTTGTATGGCTACTGTATGTATGGTTTAATACAAGAATTATGCTCAGTTTCTCTCTGGATTATCATTTGTCTGATTATGTGATATGTGAAACAAATTTATTAAGCTGCACAAATAAACAACATTAAAGCACTGAGTAAATGATTGTTGACACTGAAAAAGCCATTTTAAGTTATACTCTGTATAGAAATGTACTGTAATGGGAGGTGGACATCAACACAGCTTCACATGTAGTGGCCACAGGCTAATTTGTAACCACCTACTTGAAGACAGCTTGACAGCTCATAGTTCTGGTGCTCCTGTCAGCACCTTGGACAGCACATAATAAGCAAGTGCAGAAAATAACTAGCAGTGAATCACCTCTCTTATTCATGCAGAAGTCACAAAAAAAAAAAATAATAATAATAATAAAACCTATGTGCTGGCCTGGTGTGAGTAAGCGCAGTGTGCTTAAGGTGATGTGTTTGTGTTTTTAATCTGTGGGAAGGGGATCAAACAATTTCGTATAATTCTGTCAATGGGATTTGTTTGACTGGCAAACACTCAAACACTGCATGTCAATGATTGTTTTCATTTACTGAGATTATATCTGAAGCATAGTCTACATAAAACAGAGAATTTGTCACGTTAAAAGATTATCAACAGATTTAACATATGAAGTAAAATTATTTTGAGCCAAAATTGAGAGCTCATTTCTATGTCTGAGCTGGAATAATCATTCATCACATTGTCAGCTGATGAGAAATATACCTGGTGTAAAACACTGGTTAAATTACATTAAGCCATAAAAGAAGGATTCACACACAGCTCTCAAGTTAAGATGGATGTCTATGACAAATCTGACAAGATTTAATCTTCAGTTGAAATTTAATTTTGATGGGTGTTTTTCCTGCGCAGTTCCAGAATCACAAACACATCTGAAGAGTTTTCACTCTCGAGTTTGTCAGTGAATCGTGGAGTAGTACAAATGATCGTGTGCTCTATCAAATAAAACCTTTATATCTTATGTTAAAATAGGCCTGCTTTTACTTAGATTACTTCCAACCAATAGCCTATATAACTTAATCGGAATTTGAATATTATATTTAAAATACGTTTCTGTACATTTTTACATATAATTCCACGTCTGTTGCTTCATTCAGTTTTTTGTGGAGCGTACAGAAGACGGGCAGATCATTTTTAGAGCTTAAAGAGATTAAAAAGTTTACGTTCTCAATATCATCGTATCAAAACATGTTGCAGGCAGTGGTGAAATGCATACGTTGAATAAGTTTGGGCACAAACTTTGGTTACATGAACTATTTCACCACCGATAATGCTGAGAATGTTCTACCTGATTTTACGCGAAAAAACAAAAGATGTGGAAACTATTCTCCATTTTATTGCATAATGAAACTCCTTCCCACCAGTTTATATCATTTATTATGGCGTAATTGACTTGCATCAATTAAATTAACAAAAAAAGGGGGAAAGAAACAAACTGACGATATCAACAGAACAAAATTCATTTATTTTATTTCATTACAAAACTTTACAACTATCCATCGTATATGCTATTCAACAAACATTTACTGTAAGCAATAACCAATCTCTGTATTAGATTTCCAGTAATTTAAATCATAGCGTTCATATCAGGATAAGCCTGTGGAGAAAGAAGAGACTCGTTAGTCGTCGGATGTCGAGTTAATATTGTAGGAGAGACTGCACTGCTGTAACACGGGGTAAGTTGTAAGTTTGCAATTAGAAATCAGCTACAGGGGTGAAATCTGCATCATATACATGAGCACCACTCCACTGAGTTAGAGGTACAAATCGTAAGACTCTCTGTAAAAATATAGAAGATTTACAAGGCAAAAAAATTCGAGATGTCTCTCCGTCTCTTTTAATTTAGTGTGATGAATGATTTTACATTACATATGGGTTAATATCATCTGATTCAGCAGGTTCTCTTGTTCAATTTGAAATACACACACGCTTTTAATTCAAATTTTATATCTGACCAGACAGGAAGGGTTGTAACACTTTCCAATGCAGAAATATTGAGGGCAACAACAGTGCAAACTCAACACACATGTCTGTTTTTACAGTGTGTTTGTTCCCAAATGTATTTGCTGTTTTGCTTTAAATTGTTCTATATTTGTTAAATTAAAATGTTTAAAATGTCCATGTTTTCTATTAATGTTTTAACTCACCACAGCAGTTGTTACAGTAGCGCTCTTTGCACTTGACATTCAATTTCACAGTTTAGGTTGTAGATTTTAAAACAACTGTTTTTTTTATTATCATTATTGGATTCTGAATATGTTTATGTGCAGATAAACTGTATCGATGTTATGTTGGAGCCAGCAAAAAAAAAAAAAAAAAAACCCTTTGCGTATCGAAATGGGGGAAGTGCATAGATTGTTTCTATAGTTACACATTTTATAACCTAGCCCTAAAACCCACACTCCAAACATGACAAAACCATCTGCATTTTTACAAATATGGTTAAGTAGCCTAGGTACACACACTCCATGTTCTCCCCTCATCTTTACAACAGCTTTTCTAGCTGACCTCTGAGGTTTAAGCAATAGAATAGGGTATGACTGTTCATGGTTGACCAAGGGGTCAGACCACTCTTAACTGACCAGACACGTGCTCTTTGCTCTAAACAAGCCTCTTAAAGAAAAAGAATAGGTCTTAAACAAATGATGAGCCCGTGGGGGAGGGGAAGTTTGTTATTCTGCGAAAAGAACAACATTCTTCATGCGCAAGCAACATACATATTAGTCTTGATGTATTGTTAAAATAGTCTAAATGAAAAAAAGTGAAGTCACAAACATCTAGAGCACAGTGAAATACATTTTAATGTGCTATCATAGCTAGGCCTTTGTCAAAATGTAGGCTTACTATTAATATAATTTCTAAAACGTATTTAGCCATTTTACATAAATATTAACCAATCTGCGATCCAGAAGTCAAAGGAGATTTAATTGATGCCCTTCAGCGTCATATTTGAAGTTGATGTCAACGCAAGTCTCTCGAGGACCAGTCACAGCTGACACAAGGGTCAGAGGTGATGTGCTGGGTTCAAGTGGTTTGTCCAGTTATTCCCAAAGGGCCAATCGAATGATCTAAGATGAAAGAGATGACATGATTTTGCTCTGTGTCCCTCCATTAATTCTTCTGACTTCATTTTACTTAAAAAAAAAAAAAAAAAAAAAAAAAAAAAAAAAAAATGTAGGCCTAGTTGAAAGCATCTAAATGAGGCTTAGGCCTTATTTCTGTTTCGGCTTTAATGACAAAACACGCATTTCTTTTTTTACTTAATGTCTGGATAAAAATAGCTATTTGGTTAAAATAAAACAGGGTAAATGCTTCTCAGTTTAAGCTTGGATAACAAAATGTAAGCGTCGACTAATTAAAAACATTTCATAACATCAAAGGACACCGTTGTTTGTATTCTGATCTAGCTACACTCTTATTCTGCTGAATTCAGAATTCCGATGTAGGCTACATTCTTCATGTTTTGTTATTAAACGGAACGCATTAGAACGCTAAAAACGCCGGAAATGACCCACCAAAGTGCGCGCGCTAACTGCAGGTGTTAAGTCACGTGGCGCTGTATGATCGTTTGTGTTTATTAATTTATTCTGCTCGGATTTTCTGCTTGTCATAAGCAGATAAATAGCAACCACTGTACAGCGAGGCATAAAGGTCTCACCTATTTAGAAACACTGAGAAATTAATCGTGAGGCGTGACGTAGGGGAGATAATTTTTTTTTCGTTATATGGTTAAAGTAGCTAAACAAAGAAACTAACATTAGGGGAGAGTTTTTAAGTTAAACCGATTAGAAATCAGCTAGGCTACATGACTAAAATAATGAGCAGCACCCTTCTGAGCCTAGATGTTAGCTGTTAGTGTAAAACAAAAGATTTATAAGAGAGAGAAAATAAACTACAAATTCACGTCTGGATTAGCCTATAGTTTATGCATTTGTGGTCACGTCGTTTTTAAATGACAGAAATATAATCTGAAACAGTAGCCTAGTTTTTGTTTAATTTTGATATAGGTTACACACAATCGCAGTTGTGACGCATTCACAACACACAACCTGTTTGATCCATATTTTTTATATGTAGCTATTTACGTTGTTTTTTTCTGTTTGTTTCTCATTTTATTTTCTGCTTTAAATGTAAATGTTTCTTGTATATTTAAAATATAAAAGAGAGTGCGAAATAGAGAGAGAGAGAATATGGTTGGTGATACATTTTTTTTTAAATTTCCACATAAATTTATGTTTAAACAGTTCATGTTTTCTATTGGATTAAACATGAAATTAAATTAATTGATTTTAAACAAATAATGGAATTTTATTTCAAAGTTTGAGACACATGTAGCACAAAAAACACAGAGCTATACAGGCGTAGAAAATGTGTTGCAACACGCCTCGGTCTCCTCTAACATACGGTCCCCAAAATACTGAAATATCCACGGAGAAAAAAAAAAAAAAGCTCAGCACCGAAAGTCTTTCATTAAGAGCCAGACGAGCAGCAATTAGCGACAGAGCAGCTCAGCAAAGCCAAGAGCGCCGGGATTATTGTCCAATCATTTATATCTTCCAAACCAGTAAGCATTAGAGTTTGTAATGTAAGTTAGCATAAGAATAGGAACAGGTCCTGTGAACTTCCCCGACCTTCTGACCCTCTTTTACCGAGATGAATAGCACCACTTTCAGACACCCCAGCCTCTTCAACAGGCTTGAACCATGCCTAAATTCCCAATCATGGTAATTTAATATATCTTAAGCCCCCCCGGCTGCATGATTCCAGTTTTTCTATAGTTTAATGTAGGCATCTGTGTCGATTCACTCCTTACTCGGGCTGCTACGGGACTAGTTTTCTCTTATAACCTATAAAAGCCAAGATGAATGGCGTTCCCATCTTTTCAGTGTCATTTTGATAAAAAGACAGTACAATTAGTCTACAATCAGCTCCACAACAATAACACTGTTAGGATGCATCCGAAATCGTGCACGACTGATGTATACACACACTTGCTTTCATAAAAGCAAACTCTTTATTTATTTGTTTCTTGGGAGGTTTGCAGTTTATTGAAATAACTAAATAGCAAGTGGAAGCTCATGACTGATTCTAAACATTGCTCAGTGACTGGCAGTTTTGAGGCGCGTGCGCGAGTCTAACAAATGCCCCTGCCTCTTTGATGAATGGCGAATATCTAATGAGGCAGATGGGCACCTACTGTACTTTTCATTGTTTGCAGATAATGCATCGATTAATAAGCCCTGGCACATTTGATTTAAATGTTACATAAATGTTTATTAATGGATTTCCAATAATAATGAGACACTGAGGATGCGAGAGCCCATTTTTTGCCCGTCAAGCACGCCCCACGCGAACTGCCTATTCACGCATCTGAAGAACTAAAGGAAAAAGGCGACATCTTTTGGCTGGAATACCAACAATAGAAGACACAAACCCGCCGCATCCCTTGAACAAGGCATTGAACAAGCACTTGAATCCTGAAATAGATGCTTGCGATTATGCAGAACTAACAGGCACGGCTCACATGAAAATAAATCCTAAATGATCAATAAAGTATCAATAGCCTACCCCACAATGATCTACGCCTCCATCTAGGGGATGTGCGTTGGTGCAAGCTGCTGAGTGGATATTAAACTGTATGAACATCAAGGCATCAACAACATTAATTATCGCGAGTTAATTTATGCATAGGCTAATTGTGTGTGATGTCACATTGCACCTCGTTGTATCGCGAGAATAAACTGATCTTTTAGTCTCAGTCCTTTGCTTGTGCTGGTAGCCTATATAAAGTCACACACATTTAATTTAAAATTAAATACTTTATAAAAATTAACAGTTTAACTAATATTTAAATTAGAAAAATTATAACATTTAAATACGCTTACTTCTAATGCAATTAAATACATTTATTTTCAATAAAGAAAATGTGCTGAAAATAGCAACTGCAATTTATTTACAAAACTATATATATATATATATATATATATATATATATATATATATATATATATATATATATATATATATATATATATATATATATATATATATATATATATATATATATATATATATATCAAACCTATAATACATTTGGTTACATACATATAGATATGTGCATGAATAATATCTACTGTACACATAACTCGGCTATAATTCTCAACACGAGCTAGCGTGCTCATACTCTGTTAAAGCTGGGCGTTAACAATGTGTTAATGGCTTATTGTCCAGTAACTTTAGCATCACGGTTGAGAGAGAAAGGAAAAGGTTTTGAGGAAAGCAGACTCACTCGAGGCCTGTATAAACACTCAGTCTCTGCGGTTCATGAGGTCTGCTGTTGTAATTCCAGTTTGACTTGGCTTTTAGTGCTTGTGGCGCAGTGTTCAGCACACAGAACAGACCCTTTACACATAATTACAGCTAATGTAACACTTGGCAAGAAGAAGGTGCCACATTTGGCGCGTATCCAACACCACGAGCTCGAGCACAAAAGCCTGTCGTGATGGATGCATATGCTGTTAATGGAAATGCAAACATATATATGTGTGTTCCGATTGAAACCAACTTCCATACTCTTTAACAAACATTATAATTGCTTAGAGGGTATCTATATTGAAATATAAATGTGAGAATATATTATTCAAAGTGTCTAGACATTTTTATTATAGGCACATAACATAACACATAACACATTTATTATAATGTGTTAATTATTCTGACCTGCTTATCAGGAAAAAAAATATTGGTCGTTGTTCGAAAGATATTTGTACAACAATATTTGTTATTAAACACCCTCATTTATAAATATCTATTCCTACAGGTATTTTTTTTTTTTTTTTTTTTTTTTTTGATTGAGACATTTAAATAGAAGAATCAACATAAGATTAGATTAAATAAGCAAATCACAAGGGGGGAATTGTGCTACTACGATTATTAACTACTACGATTTTCAAGGAAGTTTTCATCTGGGATCAGGAACCAATGAGTGTTTCTTTTTAATACACCAACTTGGCATTTGTTCTTTAAACATTATTTTAAAACGCATTCATAAAGTTTTCAGGTCGACCTTTTCATTCTAACGTAGACTACAAAGCTGTTTTTCAGATGAAACCTCATCTTTCGTTCTCATTGAAAATCTCTGCTGTTCATGATGCAAATATTCCCCTAATTTGGCGCACTGCCAAATGGGCCTCTGGTTAATTGCACGCTTGCATTAGTCTGTGTGCCTTTGTATCACACATGAGATCAGAAATTTAGCTTAAGCATAAACGTATTTCATAAAAGCACTTTTCATTCCTAAGCAAACGGAATTATAGGAAATTTAGGAATGAAAGCGACGCGATGGATAATCATATTTAATTAGAGATTGATATGTGCCTTTCTCACGGTGTTTTAAAATAACGAAATAAAAATAAAGGTGACTTGTTTTTATAATATTTATTATTATTATTGTATGAGTTCTGATTTTAAATTTAAAATAACACTCTTAAATTTCATATTCAGTTTGACTGCATTATGGGCATGACTGTTTTCCACATAACATTGCTAAAGCATCAATACAAGCCATATTGTCTTTGTCATCAGGTCTTTTGTCTACTCATTATCGTCTAAGAAAATTCCTACGTATGACGAGACTTAATAGTTTTATAAAGACAAAGATACCTTTTTTTCATCCATATAGTGAGTTTGAGTCAGCCAAGATTTGAGATTTATCACTAGTCTCTGAGAAGTCAATGGAATTCACATGTTGCTTAATGTAGTAGTATAGTAGTAGTAATTATAATAATAATACATGCATATTAATAATAATAATAATAATAATACTTATTATGATTATTATTATGAATTAATTTTATTTTGTATTGTTATTTATAAAAATAATAATAAAATGCATAATAATAATAATTATCATTACTATGCATTTATTCTTTATTACTACTATTGTTCTTAATAATAATAATAAAAAACAAAATTTATACTCTTTAAACAAGTTCTCTTTATAATTTAAAAGATTGTCATCTTTAGAACAGTTGTAAGTTCACATATTTGCATGTAAATACATGTTTATTGTATTAAAATATATATGTTCTATTTTCTACCTTCTCTTATCTTCAATAAAATATCTGGAGCAAAAGAGGAAAACTACTAGTTGGTGCAGTTGGAGGATCACCATAAGAACAAAATAATCATACACAGAAAACGTACACATGCCTTCAGATATGAGACAGCATGGTCAGAACGGAGGAAGTTTCAATACATTTTGCACACACACACACAAAAAACATGATAATCTACAGCTTTGACAGTCTACATTATGGTTTTGAAAAGCTTGTCTTCTAACAACACACACTCAAGAATTATATATGAAGAGGATAAAAGAATCAGCTTATATGTAAGGGTTGAGAAAAGTGTCCCTTTCTTTCCATTCAGCAAAGCTTGCACCATAACTCACTGAGACATTCAGAGCGGGAGATGGTCATGACCAAGAGAAAACCCGAGAAGTTGAGCCATTTAGGTTAGATTAATGTTGTGTGTGCAGTGAGGGAGTTTTTACTTGTCAAAAGAGGGAAGTTAAAAAAAGAGGAAGTCACACAGTGGAGTCATTGTCTAGCAGACCACCACACTCATACAGCGATTCAGCATCGCCTTTCAGGGCCCAGAAGCCTGCGCAGGACTAACACAGAATGTTAATGTGCTCTGCCCGTTGTGAGAGCAAGCACACACCGCTGTGGTTCTTTTCACATGCAAGCAGACGTTGTGATTTGTTGACTGTTTTTTCGTTCTCTTCTTCCTGTGTTGCATTGAGTAAAGTGTAGCCCATTGAAAGAGGGAAGGCAATGGAAGATTTGAGGGGTTTGAGACCCCGGAGACCCCCTGAGATGTCAGTTAGTGCCACCCAGATATGTGGTATACTGTGTTTCCAAGCTATTTTTTGTTTGTTTTGACAAAATATGGGTTTGATAACAACTTTTCAAGTTCTCGTTTTCTCTGAGAATATTGAACATTCAAATAGAGTTCAAGTCAACTAGTTTCAGAACAATACAACATATTCAAGTAACAGAGTTTATAAGAGCTGAAGTAAAATGGACTACATGCAACATACAGAAGAAATGGTTGAATCTGTCATTGGCCAAAATCATTTTTACTTTTTTTTTAAATAGATGTTTTCATATATGTTTTATATAATGTGCACATATTTAACTTTTCAAATACATTCAGAGAATAAAGGTTTGTTTATCGTTATAAAACTTTCAGACTATAGGCGTAACAAGATAGATAGATAGATAGATAGATAGATAGATAGATAGATAGATAAAGAATAAGGAAAGATACATAAAGAGAACAATGGTGTCAACTTACAATTATTGTTACATGTATGTTCATTATTAATTCTAATTCTTGAAATAATTTGTTTATTTTTATTTCCTTTAATGCTACTTTTTGTAAGGAATAAAATAAAAAAAATGGCATTTTGAACTGTTACTTTCATATAACATTTACATTGATGATGTAAATCAAAGTTGTCCATATATGACTTTTTAAGCTAACCTTTAAATAATCAACAAAAACTACACAAAAATAAAAAAAATATATAATAATAATAATAATTAGTGATATGTTTTAAAGACAGCGTAGCTACAGGCATTATGCAGATGCAAACATATAAAGAGGGTTCACATTTATTTGTGCCAACTTAAAGACTCCATTAATGCCCATAAAAGATTCACAGCATTATTATCCTTATCATTACAAAATGTATGTTTGTGCAGACATAAAATTTAAGTCTTTCACACAAAATCTGACATTACAAGTTCTTCCTGACAAAAAAAACAAAAACAAAACAAAACAAGTTCATACATTCAGATGCTGTGTAATATGGCTGCGGCAAAGAACACGGTCTATATGTAAAAGACCAGGACTCTGTGCCAGACAAAATAGCAGTGCCCATTTCTGGCCACCATTATGCCACGGTGGCACCATCTTGTGGCAACAGGGGCAGTCAAGCTTGAAATGGCTATCCCATCATGCCAGTCAGCAATCCTTTCCAAACTATACAAAATATCCCACAATTCCTGAGTGCTAATTATGAGTTGACCCAAAATATCTAGAAATACATAACAAGATTTGCACGGTTGGACAGCAACAATGAGCTGAATACAAAAAACAATTAGTAATCAGGAGGAAAAATAATTTCTTTCCATCCCACTCTTCACTTCGAACAGAGGTCATTGTTTCAGATTATGGAGATTTCAGAAAGCCTTTGAATAAATGAGGTAAATGGGCTTTTTCACAAGGCCTGCTCTTGCAGAAGAGAACAAGGCATCCAGTCAGGGGCCGAGATGTACCTCACGGCCTAAGCAAAGTTTACCCCTCGCTTCGTACGGAACAAACAAAACACTCTCCTCACTTTGGCCGCTTTGACCATTTGAAGCTCCCAATTAACACTGAATGTCCTTGGAGAGATCAGATGCCTACAATTATCTGCTTGTGCTTTGATGGTGCAGACTCGCCATCACTTCCAGTGGATGAACATAAAAAACAATCATTGTGGGTCCACACACAGCACAATGAGGCAGGACAGTGTTTCGTGTGGATTCTTCCGCTGGGCAACCCAGAAGTAATGAGTGCTAGATTGGAGGTTCAGGTCATTTCACTCACATTCCAGGGCACAATGCTGCCAGGGCACCGCTAATGCCCATCAGAGACTTGCTGCATTCAGAAAGATGCCGGTACATGCTTCTATTCATGCATAAAAAAAAACATGATTAGGGGAGTGTTTCGGCACTTGAAGGAAAGATAATGTGAATAAACACACAAACAAATCCACACAAACTGGCATGCACGTCCACACACACACATTTAGCCTTTTTAAATGAACACACACAAATGCTAAATAAAGATGATACATAGACTAGACTAACTAAACTAAACCTTACTTTACCTTTTATTTTATAAATTACATATATATATATATATATATATATATATATATTATATATATATGTAATTTATCAAATAAAAGTAAAGTAAGGTTTAGATTAGTTAGTCTAGTCCTACGTTCTAATGGGGTCAGAGGTAAAACAAAACAAAACTATTATTATTATTATTATTATTATCGAAATTAATAATTATTTCTAAATATACAATTAAAAAAATAACACATACACAAAATATAAAAACAAAACTACTACTATTAACAATATTATAACCAAATTAAAAAAAGTATTAGGTTTAGATTAGTTAGTCTAGTCTACGTCTAATTGGGGTCAGAGGTAAAAATGATCCACAAATTGCTTTTTTGAATTTAGGTAATACTTTTTTTTAACCCTAAAACAAATTTCTAAAAAGTTTTATATATATGATTTAACATCACTGATATATATATAAGGGATCAAAGCAACAAACAAATAACAGCACACCAATGTCCAAAAAAACAGTTTAATTTAATTCAAAAATATGATTTAACTAGGAGCCTGTGGCAGGGATTTAGGGTTTTTAAAAAAAGCAATTTGTGTGACAACATTTTTACGAGCTGAACACCTTCTTCGACCAGCACCATTTCCACCTCCTCCCGGCGACCAGGTGATGAAAAAGCAGGATCAAAACCTGACAACATCCCTATTATACTGAAAAAGACTATGTCTTCACAGACATTTTTAACATCTCACTGAGTCAGGCTGTTATTCCCCCATGCTTTAAAACTACCACTATCATCCCAGTCCGAAGAAGCCATCTCCATTTGCATTATCGAAATTAATACCCATTATTTGCATATCGGTCCAACCGGTAAATATGCAATCTCCACTGCCGTCCACTCAGCATACCCAAATGGAAAAAAGGACTCTTATATCAGAATGCTGTTCATAGACTTCAGTTCAGCATTCAACACAATCATCCCTATCATTCACAAACTTCGAGCTGGGGCTCAATTTTGTGCAACCTTTGGACTTCTATGGAGCTTATATTCACACTGATTTTATCAGTGCATATCTATTATTATTGTGGTGGGTCTCATAGCAAAAGAGATTACAAACTACAGACATTATCCGGGTGGTGCAGCCAACAACCTCTCTGAAAGAAGACGAAGGAGATGTTTTGTAGACTTCAGGAGAGCACACACACACGTTCCTCTGACACACACAGAGTGTAGCACACAAGTTCACATCACAGAGGACCTTCCTGGACCGGTAAATACCAGCGTCTGAGATGACACCCCCCATCATGTTTACAGAGGCACCATTTCCTATATCACTGTGTGGTATATACTCTACAACGCAAAAGAGCAGCTGAGAAGATCATTGGTGTCTGGTAAACACGTCTCACCCGCATCTGCAAAGGTGATCCCACTCACCCATCACACAGTTCTTATTTCAGGGATTCCAGGCCAAAAACTGAAGGACAGCTTCATCCACCAGATTTCCCTCCCGTACCTGCCCCCCCTCCCCCTCTTCTTCCCCAGGCACCACTGAACTATGAACCCCCCCCCCCCCCACATCACTGAATCACCGCTCACTACCTCATTCGGCATGGAATACATGATTTACTTTAACCAGACTTAGAATTTTTAATAAGTGATTTTTTTGCACTAAAAATCTTTTTAACTGGTTGTTAAATTGGGTCAAACCTCCGCTTTATAAGAATAGTCTTTTATATTTTATAAATCCCTTATTGTATAATTGTATCTACATTTTATATTTGATCTAGTTATAACAAGCAGGTTACTGTACACCACTGTCCACTATTATAGCCAAGTAAACACACACACATACAAACATTGCAACTTATCAAAAAAATAAAAATATCACTCTCTCACACACACTGTATCTTTGCCAGTGATGAGAAAGATCATTCTCTCTCTCTCTTTGATGTTCAAATACAAGCCACATAGTTACAGAAGTGTGAATGTAGTAAATCACAGGGGTACAGTGTCTGTCAGAGGCCAGGCCTGTTTGCATTTGAACATCACTATTTGTAGGCTCCTGACGAGATGTGACAGCCCAACTATAACTCACCAAACCCTGCATTTTGGTGCATTTTCCAGCCTTACCCATTTACAATGGTTCAGTGGAGATTTCTTTATTTCAGCGCAGACAATGGTCCCTTTCTTTACTGCTGCCTCGCTCGCTCTTTCTCTCTCTCTCTCACACGCTCATACACTCGCGAGCAGACTCACACACTCTCACTCGCTGTCGCGCGCATTTTGATGGTAATTAATGACATCACTGCGAAGCGAGGGGAAGAAAGGCCGAGGTGCGTTTGTTTGCTGTGCGGACCGTGGGAACCCCGAGCCTCTTGAGAGTGGCGAGCCAGGCGCTGGAACAATACTCATGCTTTCGCCTCTCACCCAAACACCCCCTCGCGCACTCCAAGGCCCTCACGGTACTCCTCCCTGCCTCCTCCTCTTCAATGATCTCCCTTTCTCCTGCAGCGCTCTGCTAGGAATCGGCTGCCCTCTTTCTGCCTGGGGCTGCAGCGCACCGCTTGCCTCATGCAAAAACCTATTTTCAATAAAACAAGCTGTCAATCTCACTCTACTAAATAACCACCTAGCAACCACACAGAACACTGTGGCACTAGCAGTACCCTAACAACAATCCAGACCAAATCCAAACGTCTGCGAGATGTCTGTTAAAGATCGCTTCATCTGGAAAGCATCTGCTGTGTATCTGATAGACGCCTTTGAAATGTCAGTCAGTATTACACACATTCTAGCCTAAATCACAAACATCTTAAAGACATCTTCTAAATGTCTATTTGACATCTGATAGGAAACGTGCTATAGACGTATTGCAGATGAGCAAACACTCCAAAAAATGTGTCTTGCAGATGTAAATGCAGACTTCAAATAGACCTCTCCGTGATGCATGTGTGCTGTCAGAGTAGCAATCAAATGCATAGCATCCACTACCACTTAGAACGCCTGTAATATATAGCACTGCTTTGGCAACCACACAAAACACATTAGAAACCACATAGCAATGCACTAGTGACAATTCAGGACACCTTAGCAACTGTATAGCAACACTCTAGCAACCAGTCAGAACACCCTAGTGACTGTAGAGCAATAAACTGGCAACCAGAACACTTTTAGCAGCTGCATAGCAATGCCTTGGTAAACACTCAGAATACCTTAGCAACTCTATAGCAACATCATAGTATACAACCAGAGTACCTTTGCAACCATCTAAAAAACATCAGCAACAGGTATGTGAATGCCTCACATTAAAAGATAATCCACGCTGAACATCGGAACCAACCGAGGTCCTTGCCAAGACTTTTTCTCAGATTCTCGGGAGGGAATGTGAAACTCCTGCAATGTGAGCCAGGCTTTGGTAACTGTACAGCAATAACCTGCAAACTTTAGTAACTCTATATCAGTGCCCTAGCAACCACTCAGAAGACCTGTATAGCAGCACCATAGCAAAGTCCCAGCAACAATTTAAAACACCTTAGCAACTGAATGGCATAGTGCTAACAACCACTCAAAACAACTGTTTAGCAATGCCCTGGCAACCACCCAGAACATTTAAGTAACCACAAAGCAACAACTCACAAAGCAACAACTCACAAAGCAACAACTCAGGACACCTTAGCAACCACAAATCAATGTTTTGGTTTAGCAGCCAACCACATACTGTAGCAATGTATTCGCAACAACGCAGAGCACTGGATCAACTCTATAGCAACACCCTGGCAATCACTCTGAACATCTTAGCAAATGTTTACCAATGGCCTGGCAACCAACAAAAAACCCCTTAGCATATATTTGTAATTGCTAATTTCTCAATTACTTGACACTTTTATGCAAATTAGTTCACAGTACTTTTGTGACAAGCACAGTAATCCCATAGATCAACCTGTTGAAGTATTAAGGGCACAGTGATGACAGACCAAGATTTGTCCTTTACACTGCTCAAACCATAAGCTATCCCGCTTCAAGCTCAGATCTTAAACAAATGCATGGCAACACTCAATGCATAACAGGTTTTAGACATTTTAGTTTCTTAAAATAATACTGGTGACATTTTTTGACTTGATTTTCCTCTAATATTCCTCTGTATTTTTCTATGCTCAGTTGTGATGTTCTGCTACAGTTGTCAAGGCACACCATGCATGGTCCCATTTAGTGGGCAACAGTAGGAGGAACTGAGCTGGCTGTCAATCAGCACCCGGCATGGGGCCAGAGGTTAGTAATCAACTCTCGTTCCACTTTAAGGTTCGCAGAGATGAGTGGACACTCACCATAGGTCATGCTCTTTAATAGTAGTCTGTGCTCTGCAACATGGCACCTGTGTAATCACCAACCACTACACCCTAGTAATGGGACGTCCTAGTGTTATGTCTATAACCATAATTACACCCTTTCAAATGTTTTTCCACTGAGCTAAGAAGAAATGTACTGGAGAACTGTTATATATTGAATGGTTGGAGGAACAGGACCATTTTTTTGACATGATTTTAAAAAGGATCTTTAAATAGCAGGTTTTTAGATGTTAGATGATCCTGAGCTTATATTTTAGCCAGAAGCAACAGTGTTCTTAGTTAAAAGTGTCTTGATGGATTTGTTTCTTACAAACAAACAGCTTTTCGATTCACAAAATGTTACTCGTCGTGTGGATTCTACTTGTGGATTATTGTGATGTTTTTATCAGCTGTTTGGACTCTCATTCTGACGGCACCCATTCACTGCAGAGGATCGATTGGCGAGCAAGTGATGTATTGCTATTTTTCAAAATCTGTTCTGATGAAGAAACAAATTCATCTACATCTTGGATTGCCTGAAGGTAAGCACATTTTCGGCATATTTTCCTTTTTAGATGAACTATTCTATTAGCTTCAGTTCTTCATTAGATAATTCAGCCATAGTGTAGACATACGGATATAAACATCTTACACTTTGAGAAACGCAAACCATTAAAATCTACTTCACTCTTGCCATTCCAGAGTTGCTTTTAGGTCTGTTGATTATGAAGGGCATGAAAGGCCCTTGACTTCATAAGCTGTTCATGTAACCACTCTTGAATTTGTTTAGCAGTATATGAGAGCATCAGCAGGGTCGATAATGCTTCCTTGGTTTTGCAATGCAAAGCAATCATTACACCAAATGACTCCCACAAGTAATCATTATGGACACCTCAACATGCTTAACCGCTAGCTGTAGTAAATAACTGTTCATTGCAAATGCAAAACCATCAGCATGGTGAAAAGGTAAAAGCAAGACTAAAATGACTCATTATTCCATATAGATATGTTCCACTGCTCAGGGTCAAGGTGTTAAGCTTCTTATAGTAGGTTATGTGTCATTTTACAAAGCCTTAGGATACCAATGATTTCTAAATGGCAATATACTGTGAAAAACTCCTATTTTCTGAAGCTCACAATGTGCAGTAGTAAATTGACGTGCTCCTGGGCTCGTTTTAGTGTTTCTGTCACACACTTATGATGTATAATGTCTGAAGGAGGGATTAAATGTTCTGTCATAGAGAATATGGTTCAAATATAATCACGCATATGAATTATTGCAATTGCAGCACTGTCAAGAATCTTTAGATACATAGCCTGAAATGCTTGAGGGATTAGAACGTAACAACGGCTTCATTTTGATGGTTTAATTTCAGTCGCCGTGTGAGAATTCCCATGGATTGAACACAATAGACGGCGCATCTGAATTGCAGTCTAGTCTACGAAGTGGCAGATTAGTTGCCTCAGACTGACTTTTTGACCCCAGTGTCTGGGAATTGCGTCCTCCAATGGTAGTGGGAGGCAAAAGCAAACACTTTCAAAAACCAGAAATCTGATCAGACGGTGTCTGCGATGTCTGAGTCAATGGAGTAACATGACTCCACCCCTCCAGCTCCACCCATCCTCGTCTGGCATTCCTTGAACTTGAACATGGCTCAGTCTGGTTCAGACAAGGGTCTGTCTGGGATGGTGTCTATTAAGAAGCTCTCGAGGGTGTTTCTCCCCTCGTGCATCCTATGTGGTGCTGTCATGCTGAAGCAAGACTCTGGGAACCCCAAAACGGCTCCCAGGGGCCTATCTTGTTCTTTGGTTCTCTGAGCTGCATGCAGAGATATGAATATGCATGCTTTGATAAATGGAGTCTGGCTGCGTTGTGATTGTGCATTAGCTGTTCTGCTTTATGTCAAGGAAAGTTTGTATGCAGAGGCCCAGTTGACCATTCTCAGGACCCCGATTTAGATGCAAGAGACTGTCTGGGGCCCTCGTTGTGGAAGATATTGTCTATTTTTACCTGGGAGTTTTTGTGTTAAAAAATAAAATAAAAAATAAGACTCTTAAAAATAAGGGTTCTTTATTAAAAGTTCTTAAAAATCTATGGTTCCATGAAGAACATTTAACATCAATGCACAAAGGGTTCTTTATAGTGGAAAAAGGTTCTTTAGATTATTAAAATGCTCTTCAAAAAAAATAAATAATAATAATATAGCTCTTACAAGAACTGCTATTAGGGAACCAAAAATGGTTCTTCTGTGGCATCACTGCAAAACCTCCTTTTAGAATCTTTATTTTTAAAGGTTAAATGACAAATTTCAATTTGACCATTGAATTAATTTGAATTCCCATATCAAAATCAGAATGTGCTTTATTCACCAAGTGTGCATACAGGAATTTGGTATGTTTTCAGAAGCTCATACGCATGCACACAAGAATAAAGAGAAATAATTAAATAAGTAGAATAAAGGCAAGACAACCCAGGTAGTGTAAAAACAACTGAATTAATAGATATCACCATACTTAATTCCCCAGCTGATACATTATAATAAGAATTGCAAATATTTTTAGTATTACATTTATTTTAATTTTATATTTAAGTTTTCTAAAATATTTTGTTTAAATCTGAAAATCATGCATTATATACTTAAATAGTCACTAATTTACATACCATTCTAGAACAGAAATCTGAACAATGGGTAAAAAGTGTTAATATTATTTATATTAGTCAAAGATTTCTCTTTTTATCACTACATAAATCAGAAAATATTGTCCAAAATACATTTACACCATGTTTTTAGGAATAAAATGTTGTATGAAATCGGGCAAATGATATAAGAACAAATTCCTCTGTAAAAACCTTCAGAATATACAGAGGAGTAAAATTGTCAGGTTTTGTTATAATTACTACTGAAGTGGTGTTCACAGTGCATTCAGTGCCCAGTGCATTAGAAAAAAATAAGTTTGAGAAAATGGCTTTTTAAAGATATGTATTATAGGCTAATTGAAATTTCAGATGCAAATAAAATAAATACTTAAATCTTGGATATTTTCTTTCTACTAGTCTAAAACAACATGTTAATGAAAAGCCTCAAAATTAACAAGTGCATGAAAAAAATAAATAAATGCATTGGCCTCTAGCATATTGCCTGTAGATGAAATTACAATGTCATGGATAGATATAATCATAGATATAAATGTGACATTTGAGGAAGTCAAGAAATACAGGAGCCTATATAAAAATATAGTGGAAATAAATGTCTTTCAACCAAAGCGCAATCAGGGGAATCTGCATTAAAACTTTTTTTTTTTTTTTTTTTTTTGCTGTGGTACCACCCAGTAAGTCCCCCTCACAAGGAATCCGGTCCCACGTGAGGTACGCAACTGACCTGTCATTCAGCAAGAATGAGGAGAAAGAGATGTTTCAGCCAAGACAACAATGCTGCCAGACGACATAGCGTGCACTCCTCCACTTTCCGCCCTGCCTAGCAACCGCGGTCCAGTTACAGAGAGGCTTCATCCCTAGCAACAAGAGTGTTGCCCCTGCAACTGAGAAGGGCGCTTCTCTAAGCGTGACTGAAAAGACATCCCTCTCCCCACGTCCCCCACCTCTTTTTCTGGTGTGAAGTTCATCTGATGGCTCTGAAAAGCAGACCCTCCCCCTCTCAGACACTTGTCAGATGAAGAAAAGAAAGGGGCAGATACTTGGTGGATAAGATCATGACTAATCTGTTGTTTTTTGCTTCCAAGATCCGATGGGGCCTCTAAAAAAACTCACAAGGGCTGCTGGCAGCAGCGCATACAGATGACGCTGGCTCTCCAGATCAGGGGGTGGGAATGAGGATACAAGGGGTTAGCGAGCCTTTATTTGGGTGGGAAACAACTTTCTGGTGGGATGCAACTTTTTTCCCTGCATTTTTCAAATATTCAAGGTTCTCTTTGTCTAATGTATATCCAGTTAAAACATAAAAAAACCTGGCAACATCTGAGTGTGACTCTAAATTTAAAATGAAAATATGAGAATTTATGGTCATTTTATTTGTCATTTCACATTTGCATTTTTACAATAAAAAAGTCTCATGTTTTCAAGGATGCATCAAAAGTTACAATAAAGAATTTAATTTTTTTTCCAAATGATTTCTATTTTATGAATGAATGCTGTTTTTGTGAACTTGCTATTCATCAGCAAATCCTGAAAAAATAAAATAAAATCTGTATCATGGTTTCAACATTGATGATAATAAGAAATGTTTCTTGAAGAAATCAGCATTTTAGAATGATTTTTGAAGGGTCGTGTGACACTGAAGACTGGAGTAATGATGCTGAAAATTCAGCTTTACATCACAGAAATAAATTATATTTTAAAACATAATTTTTAAAATTCTAATAATATTTCACAGTATTTCTGTTTATATCACATACCAATCAGATAAATGAAACATCACTAAGCCTTCTTCAAAAAACAAAAATTGTACCAACCTCAAACTTTTGAACTGTAGTATTTTCTATTTAATCAAATTGGATAATATTTGTAATCTTTAAAAAACATCTGATTTCATAATGAAAGTTGACTTAGACAAAGATGAAAATATACAAAATCTATAAAACCCTGCATCGGCATTTCAGTACATATTTAAAGTAAGTATTGTTTATTTGTGAACCATGCAAAATCTCACTTTACAGATACACTGGACTTTAAAACAAAGCCGATCTAAAACACTAATTCATTAACTGAAGAAAACCCTGAAGATAAGACATCACAGTATATTAATAATGTACTGTAGTCTGATTAATACATACTTGTATTTGACTGTACAATATTCTGTTTGAAGTAGAAGCTATGCGTTTTACTTTAAATCTTCAGTGAAAATTTAAAATTGCAAGTTCTTTTTTTTATTCTGTGTAAGTACATGATATTTCTATATATTGTGGTACTGCATGATTATTGTTGAATATGCAGTAAAGCCATTATCTGTTTCTGAAGGGATTAAAGAATTATTTTACTTAAATTTAAAAGTAGGTCAAACCCAAATGAAAAGCCTGTTGAATGTTTTTTTTTTTTAATTTATTAATTTATTTCATTTTAGATTTTTTTTCTACTATTCAGAAGTATTCATTTCAAACACCAATTTAATATTCATATATTGCGGTATTTTTATAGTGCTTATTTCCAAGAATACCACAGTATTACTAAAGAGAGAGAGAGAGAGGTGTTAAAGTTGTACCTTTTTTTTGTGACAAAAGAACAAACAATTTCTATCCAGGTACTGCTACTTTACAAACGAAATTCACTACCATTTGAGCAAGAAAATATCAAGTTCTCCACAACCGTGAGAGCACACCAATCAATAAAAAAACTTGCAATAACACATCTGACTACATGGGGATACACACACCCTTTGCACATCACCTCAAACACATGTTAAACACAGCAGCAGATGGTGGAACAGAGGGAGAGAGGTGTTTCCATTGCTTTAGCGCTTCTGTTTGACAGCTTGCCCTGTAAGTCCATCCCCATTTAAGAACTCTCTGCTTTTCTTCTTCTTGGTCAGGTAGCAACCCTTTTTTCCATGTCCGCTGAAGGAAAATAATTTGTCCCAGTCTGTCACTCAACAGAGGAATCAATCAAAGGACCCAATCATTTTATTCCGACCAATTAGTCCCCTTTTGCCCTAAGCATTGACTTAAAGGAGCCGGTCATAATCATCGGTTCCACCTCGTAATTAGTTGTAATTCTATTGCTGACATGGTTTAAGATCCTCATTTAGAGGGCTTGTCACTCTGGGGGTGGGAACGTAACACAGAGAACAGGAAAGTCTACCCTCTCCTTAAACACGGCAGATGTGTTCATCAATCGATTCCATCCCTCTTCCATAGTGAGCAGCGCACAGCTGATAGGAGAGCTGGGAAAAGGAGGATTGGCCACATAAAAAAAAAGGTGAGATAATTGTGTTACTGAAGAGATCCATATTATATTCCTGAGGACTACATTCCCATTGACTGTTTTCTAACTTAGGGTTAGTAATTCATCCAAAAATGCAAATGTTCTTAAATTTGTACAAAGACCATCCATGATGAGTTTGTTTCTTCATCAGAACAGATTTGTTCAGCACAGCACAGCGCTCACCAGTGGATCCTCTGCAGTGAATGGGTGCCGTCAGAATGAGAGTCCAAACAGCTGACAAAAACATCACAATAATCTACAAGCAATCCACATGACTCCAGTCCATTAGTTAACATCTTGTGAAATGAAAGCTGCTTGATTGTAAGAAATAAATCGATCATTAAGGTGTTTTAACTTAAAACTGTCACTTCTGGCCAAAACATAAGTGCATAATCCATTAAAACACTTCCTCCAGAAGAAAAAGTCCATCCCTTGATGTCTTCTCACATCAAAATCCACCCACATATTTATTTAGAACTGTTTTGGACTGTTTTTGCTTATAAATGTTGCTTGATATTTGTCCCGCCACCATCAATTTTTATTTCCAACTCTTTGCCTCTTGTGTCCGAATCAAAGAGCCGGACCATCATAAATGGACCGCTATATTTATTGTCCATGGGGTCATATTCTCTCAGACCTGAGTGTGGATTCATGCGAGTGGATTCATGTCACACTGAAAAAGCCTTATTGAGTTTTAACGAGGCATAATGCTCTTGGTGGTAGAAACTGATGAATACATATGTGACCCTGGACCACAAAACTTAAGTTTTAAGTCACTGGGGTATATTTGTAGCAATAACCAAAAAAAAAAACAAAAAAAAAAAAAAATTGTATGGTTCAAAATTATCGATTTTTCTTTTATGCCAAAAATTATTAGGATAGTAAGTAAAGATCATGTTCCATGAAGATATTTTGTAAATTTCCTACCATAAATATATCAAAACTTCATTTTTGATCAGTAATATGCATTGCTAAGAATTCCTTGGATAACTTTAAAGGCGATTTTCTCAGTATTTCGATTTTTTTTGCAACCTCAGATTCCAGATTTTCAAATAATTGTATCTCGGCCAAATATTGTCCTATCCTAATAAACCACACATCAATGGAAAGCTTATTTATTCAGCTTTCAGATGATATATAAATCTCAATCTCAAAAAATTGACACTTAAGACTGGTTTTGTGGTCCATGGTCACATATAAAGGAACGGCCGACATGAGAAGCAGTTTGGGAAAACCAACACAAGAGAGAAGGAAGGTCTTTTAACAAGGGGACAAATAATGAGGATTAGCATGACAAGCAGGGATGGGTTTTGAAGGCCGTGATGCTTTGGATTGATTATGCTCTTATGCACTTAAGGAAAGCAAGACTATGAAAGATCTGATAATAGGATTCACATTCACACACTTAATGGACTTCACATTTGAAATGATATGTTACACTGTACATTGATGCAACATTCTAATAAAAGGTTATGGTTTGGCCCTGGAAATTGTTTTATGATCAGATTACAGTCCCAAGTACAAAAATGTTTTTTTTTTCTATCAAAATGGAGAAATTTGATAGACTTTTATTGTTTTTATCTACAGCTATTTACTATAACTTAACCCTAACTTACAACCTAACCCTATTTTTATGTAAAAATCTTTGTTTTGTTTTTTTTCTTACAAATAAAAGACACACCTAACATGTATTTTTTTCGATTTACCCCACTTTTGGTACAGATTTGTCCCCAAAATACATACACACAGACATGCATACATACAATTTGTCCAAGATAATAAAATAAATAAATAAATATCTCCACAATCACACCACAATAACTGAATTCATATTTATTTCATATTTTAGATTAGATTAGATTAGATTCAACTTTATTGTCACTGCACATGTAAGGTACAAGGCAGCGAAATGCAGTTAGCATCTAACCAGAAGTGCAATAAGCAGTAAGTACAGAATATACAAGGTCTACAATTGTACAATAACTATACAGATAAGTATTATGGACAAAATTGTACAGATTTTAAATACTATCAGCATGATATACAGATAGGTGTACTATGAACACATTATACAGATGAATATGTGAAGTGTATGTACACTATAGGCAGAACTATGAACATATGAACAATTTAAACTATTGCAATGGAAAGTAAAGTGCATAGAAAATATTCAGTGTGCAAGGATTATTCAGTGTTCCTGGATGAACAGACAGTAGTGCAAGTAATAGCAAGTTTGTTGTTTTTGCTTGTTGTAAATAAATAAATAAATAAATCAGTCAGATGTAGTGATGAAGTGGGGGAGGAGTCTGTGTGTATGGTGTGGGGGGTGTCAGAGGGCAGAGTTCAGCAAGGAGACAGCTGTAGGGAAAAAAAGCTGTTCCTGGATCTGCTGGTCCTTGTCCGGAGGCTCCTGAAGCGCCTCCCGGAGGGCAGGAGGTTAAACAGTCTATGGTCAGGGTGAGAGGAGTCCTTAAGAATGCTGCGAGTCGACGTACACAGCGTTTCCTCTGGATGTCCTCAATAGCAGGAAGTGGTGAATGTCCCTGTGATGCGCCTTGGGCAGTTTTCACCACCCTCTGCAGTGCTTTGCGGTCAGCCACCGTGCAGTTTCCATACCAGACTGTGATGCAGCTGGTCAGGATGCTCTCGATCGCACACCGGTAAAAGCTCACCACTATGGCTGAAGACAGCTGGTTCTTCTTCAGTGTCCTGAGGAAGAAGAGGCGTTGGTGAGCCTTCTTGACCAGGCTGGAGGTGTTTGTGGTCCAGGACAGGTCCTCCGTGATGGTGGTTCCCAGGAACTTGATTTTGACATGACTACTAAAACTAAGGTCTGTCTCCAGAATCACACCACGTTTCCTAACTTGATTTTTAGTTGTTAGTCAAGGTATGCATTCACCTTGAGAACTTTTTCTTTGTTTCCAAATGCAATGACTTTTTCCTTGTTTTTCCTTGTTTAACTGAAGAAAGTTCTGGCACATTCTGTTAATTTCATCAGTGCACTGGCAGAGGGAGTCAATGGGGCTGTAGTCATTTGGAGATAAGGCTAGGTAAAACTGGGTATCATCAGCATAGCTGTGATGGGCAATTTGGTTCTTTCTCATTATTTGACTTAGTTGGAGCATATACAGGCTAAACAAGAGCGGTGCAAGAATTGAGCCTTGGGGACTCCACATGTCATGGACGTCCACTTAGACTTCCTCTCCTAGACTCACATAATAACCTCTCCCTCTAAGTATGACCTGAACCATTTGATTACCATCCCAGAAAGCCTGACCCAGTTTTCCAGTCTCTCTAGTAGTATGTTATGATCATACTATTTAGCCCTCAGACAGGATCTTCAGCATTAGGACCCAACCAAAATTATCTACAGCTTTTCAGACAAGACTGGCCATGTAGGACAATGGCAGGCCAAGTGGTTCCACACACAGCCTCTGAGTTATGTGATCCAAGTGTGGATCTCTGGGTGCTCTAACTCCACTGGCAGTTCTTTTCAGAGTAAACTAAGGCTGGGTCGGCCCACCTGCCCGCCTGCCGGCCCGCTCCCCTTAACACAGGGGATTAACAAGAACATCTCTGTTACAGGAGCGACACCTTCCTTTCCTCAGAGCCCGACCCCCACTCCCCCGTCCCCTGCAGACTTGTTTGATTAGAGAGGAGAGGAGATTTGACCCCGGCTCTCCTGCTTTCAGCCGCTCAGCTCGATGCGGCGCTAGATCCTTAACTCCGGGCCCCGCCCCCCTTTCCTCATCCCCCTGGGAAAGCCGGTCGGAATCAGTGGACATGCCGGCATGCTTCGCTGCTGTCCCTCTCATTTATACCTTGTAATCCCTCAAACCTGACTGAGCTGTTGCGTATCTGCCCTGAAGTATTTTTCTTCTTGACTCACCACTGCAGAACATTCACTCTTAAAAATAAAGGCTGGCATTGATGGTGCCATGAAGAACCTGTAACAGCCATGGAAGCTTTCTATCACACAAAAGGTTCTTTAAATTATTAAAATGTTCTTAACACTAAGAAAAAAATGGTCTAATTAACAAAAAGACAAGCAAAAAAGTATGCTTACATATGATTTTCATATGTTCTGCTCAACCAGTGGAAACTCAGGAAAAGGGCATCATTTTGTGTAAAATGTCTCAAATTTTAGCAGTCATGGCAAATATTGAGCCAAGAAACAGATGTTAAAAATTGTGTCTGATTCACTTGTTACATTGGGAATTGAAAGCCAAGCACATTGCATTGTGGGATACAGTGTGCTCTGTATTATACAGCACATTTTGGCAAATGCAGAAGGTCTTCTGTGTATTTTATGTATACAGAAAATTTACACATTGTGCTCCATAATCTATACTGTATATATATATTTTTTTTTTACCTTCAATATGGCACTTTATTAATACTACAAATGGAAAAATAAACATAGACTTCACAATGTCAAACTGAATAAAAAAGTAATATCAAATAAACAAAGACAAGCAAAAAATTTTTTTTTAAATTGTGGAATTAAAAATTTATAAAAAATTAATAAAATTAAAAAAGTGGAAATTAAGAATAAATGTAGGTGTAAACTTGAAATAAATAGATAAACTTTTGGCAGTCATAGCAAATATTGAGCCAAGAATGAGACTGTGACTTATTCAGTTGTCACACTAGAAATAAAACACACTGAATTATGGGATACAGTGAGCTCCGTAGTATACAGTACATTTTGGAAAAGTTGTAAATAAAAGAAAAATTATAGGAGTACATTTTACAAGATAATATTATTTCTTCTTTTTTCTACTTTACAAATTTAAAATTCCTTTGTAAAATGTCACATTTCTTTGTAATTATATGTGAAATTTACAAGCAATATCTGAAAACTTAATAAATAAAGTAAATCCCACACCATTTTTTTTCAGTGTAGGTCTTCAGTGTGTTTTATACATAGAGAAAATGTACATATTGTGCTTAATATAAAAAAAAAAAAAAACAACAACAACAATAATAATAATACTACAATAATAATAAAATACTAATAATTCGTTAAGACATGAAATCTCTCAAAACCATCAACGGCGTCTTGCTGTGCTCATTCACAAAAGCAGTGTGTATTTGAAGTTCATTAAATGTCACGGTGATTGATCAGGAAATGACCCAATTGACCCCGTTTGACCCTCTACAAGGAGTCTATTTCCATTCGAATAGAGGAGTCTGGCCTGAGGGTGACCAAATGCACACTAACAGATGACCAGCATCTCAATCAAAGAGCGTTTGCTGTGATTTTGACAGACTCTAGCTAACAGTTAATCACTGCGTGTAGTGAGTAGTTTTACTATTACACACTATTCTACTATAGAACAAGCCCAAAACCTTTTTTTTTTTTCCTGAAATCTGTTGTTTGTTCCTACAGAAATCACGGGTTCAATTAATAGTAACAGTAACACAACAAATGTATTAATTAAAATAGTTTTATTTCTTTAACAATTTTTTTTTTCAAAAGAATTAAATATTTTAAATGCATGTCTTTTATTATATGCCCTACCTCTATATATATATATATATATATATATATATATATATATATATATTATACACATTTTTGTTTTTTCACATAAATTTAACACATATTTGCTAGTTTGATTAATTAATACACTCAAATACAAGTGATTTGGGATGTTTGGCAGAAATGTAAGCTGCAGAACTGTCTTAAATTATATTTGAGACAATTAAAGCAACAATTAGAGTATAAAAAGAGAAACATTTTTAGATGTTTAAACATTTAATAGACCTCTGTATAAAGTACAAGAATTGTTCATAAAATGTTAATCAATCAAACATTCACATTTAGAAAAGAACACAGTTTTTAAGCACCAATGTAAAGTCAAAGAGCAGAAAGACTGTAAATTGCTTATTATGTTTAACATTATATTTAAAACAGTGAAGAATATAAAGCTTCATAAAAAATGTAAATAAAAATATTGCTATTATTCTACATGGTCTAAAAACACACGGAGGTCACTGACCTCTCAAAAGTCCTCGTACTCCTTCACATAATCAAATATAACAGTCTACATGCCAGGAAGGAAAAAAAAAACACATCACTGGACACTTGAAAATAACTAGATAAATAACTCACATTCATAAAATCTAAATTGTAATAGTCTAAGTGTTCTTTAACACAGCAGCAAACATGACAGAGTACAATAATTATTGTTCCTCCCGTTTCCAGAATGACTGAAACTTATTACAGTTTAATCCAAGAACTAGTTGTACATTTGGATTTAAAAAAATTAAAAAAATGAAATATACAAGCTTTACTTTTAGAAATTATACATGCATTAGCTTATTAAATTAATTTGAGGATTCTAAAGCGCAAAGACATGAAATTGAACTAATAGCTGGCCTATTAGGCAGGCCAATACCTCACAAAGGTATTACAGGGACTATATTCTCTTCAGCACAGACTAGGTCTAAACAATCTTTCTTTTCTTTTTTTTTTTTTTTTTTTTGGTCCCAATATGATGAGATCAGGTGCATCTTTTGCCATACCGACGTCCTTATTATTTCTTGCATTAGCTCTGTTCCACAGTGAAGTTAGACCTGAACGGTGAAACGATGTATTAATGAATGAATGAGACCTTGGAAACAATTCATTTAAATAAATAAATAAATAAATAAATAAATAAAATAAAAAATAAAAAGACATCAAGCGCTCCTAAAGCATGAAATCTATTATGTGGTTGTGTACTGCCATCGCATGGTTACTTAGCGGCTTTTACAATGCATTTCACTACAAATACTACGAACCCATTGAAATATTCAATCTACTTCTAAAATTAAGAATATTAACTAAATAAAATGAAAGGGAAAACTAAATTTCTATATATAAATTTTCTTTTAGGGTATTATAGGGTACAGTCTCTCTTTTAGCATATACTTTAAAGCATATTTATATCATATAAAGCTAACTGAGACTTGTTATAGCACTTATATATCATTGCTCTTTTGTTGTTTTTGATTGCTTCCATAGTCCTCATTTGTAAGTCGCTTTGGATAAAAGCGTCTGCTAAATAACTAAATGTAAATGTAATGTAAATACTTACATCCTGTCTGCATATTTGCCGACCATGTGGCTGTTGTACTCAAGAATAGGAGGGATGCTCTCCTCGTCTTCAGGCACCTGGAAAGGAGGATTTTAATCATTAAAAAGAATCCAGACCGAAAGAGTTCACACCGTATAAAAGAAAACCGGGGCTAGTTGTCACATTCAGACATATAGACTATAACGTTCTTATTCGAGTTCTATAGTGCCACCTTGCTGTGAAACAAGTAAATACAAATGAAATCAAACTCACCTCCCAGTACACCTCATCATCAAAGCAGTTATCATCGGACGGGTCTCCCCAGACCGGGAGTCTCAGGATAAAACCTGCATATACACATATGAGGGTTATTATAGTACACTAAACTAAAACCACACAAAAATGGGTTACTTTAAAGAAATGTTTTGTGTGCTCACCTACTATTGCTCCACCTACGATTCCAAAAGCAAGAGCAACACAAAGACCGGCTGCCTGGAAGCCTCCTTGTGTAGCAGGAGTCCTTTCAGCATATTTCCCTTTAAAATCAAAGGTGTTTACCAACCTGTTGAGAAAAAGGAGTTTGTATCAGCAACAGTCACACTTTTAAAAAAAAAAACCACACAATTAATATTCAGTGATATTGCTGATTTAGGTGCTCTGACAATATGGGTTAAGAGAGGAAAATCTGAACTGAATTGAGCTGGATAATGACATTAACTTTGCAGCATCAATGCTGTTACTGAACTGAATCTCAACTGAGCTGAATAGTTAGTGACACTATTGTCTTCTTAGAGCTGCTTTTTTCTGTTGCAATAAAGAGATGATTCTCCTCTCAAAATTACGTATTTTGATCTCAAAAATACATAATTTGGGAAGAGAAAAGCTTAAAATTGTTTATGTATTTATTTCCAATTTTCCTACTTGATTTAATACTTCATGTATCAGGGGAGTCACTGTTTTTTCTCTGTTAACACGAAGCTGCCTTGAAACAATCTGTATTGTATAAAGTACTAATAAATGTGACTTGACTTTTTTTGTAAATTTGTATGATTTAAAATTTTTAGAGTTGCAATTTAATGTAACAGTTTGGATTCACACTCACCCTTCATGTCCATAGACGCTCTCACTGGCAGTAGCCGCTGTGATGGCACCCACGACTGCGCCGAGGACACCGGGCATGGCGTGCAGGTTATGGACGCCACATGTGTCTTGAATCTTCATATACTTCTCCATGAAAGGCTGCATGAAATAAATAAAAAAAAAACATATAAATGTATCTGCTCTCACATTGCATATGATGCTCAAATGCACCTGCTCTTCTACTCACAGTGATCACCAGGTAGCCGAATGTGGAGATTATCCCGCAGCAGAAGCCCACGATGAGAGAACCGTAGGGTGTGATCATAAACTCGGCCGCTGTTCCCATGGCGACCCCCCCAGCCAGAGTTGCATTCTGGATATGCACCTAAGTTGCAGAAAGCAGATGCAATGTTACCAATTTCAGTACTTCAAGTTAAAGTAAATGAAAATGTCGAATGCTGAAATAAAATAAGTTTTTTATTAAAAAAAAAAGTAACTTTTTTTGATTGTTTTAGTTTAGTTTGAGTTTTAGTTGCTGCTGCAGATGTAATTGTGACATAATGAAGTGCTGTAATTTACCATGTCCAGTTTTCCCCTCTTGGCTGAAAGGCTTGATATGGCAAATGTAGTAAGGACTGAAGAAGCCAGCGCGAGGTAGGTGTTTATGGCGGCCCGATGTTGTCCATCTCCATGATCTGAGATGGCAGAGTTGAAACTGGGCCAGAACATCCAGAGAAAGAGAGTCCCTGTAAAAAATAAACATCTTCAGCTAAAGCACTGGATTTTTTTGAAAGCAGCTCATGGTAAGATCTTATGTAATGTATAAGAAGTCATAACTTACCAATCATAGCAAAGACATCCGAGTGGTAGCCAGATCCATTCAGACGCTTGCTTTGGTCTAGTTTCGGTCGGTAAAGAATCCATGATATTGTCAGACCGTAATATGCTCCGAAAGTGTGGATGACCATGGATCCGCCAGCGTCCCGAACCTGTGAAAAGTCAAAACAATTTGTTAGAATTTCTTGATTTGGGTAAGAATATTCAGGACTTGTGGATAGTGGATATTCACCAGTGTTATCATTATTAATTGAACCTAAAAGAATTTTAAAACATATTTTTAATTTAAATAAAGCTGAAAAATGTATTCAATTTAAAGTTAAAAAGCTAATTCAGGTAGCTGCCAAGGCAACATTTAAAAATGTTCTTTTATTTTTAGTTGAACCACTAAAATTACTAAGTGAAAATAAAATAAATAACTAAAACTTAACTGAAACTAAAATTAAAACCTTTTAAAACCATTGTGTTAATTGAAATAAAGCTGACTTCTATCATATAAATATAAAATAATTTAAAACAAAAATCAAAAGCACATAAAAAATTACAAAAAAGTAGCAGTTAGCTGCAAAAGATTAACATCATGTTAATGCAAATTAAAGCTTAGTCAATATTTAATTAATTTCAAGTAACATGCTTGTGTAGTACAGAAAAAAAATAGAAAATTAAATTAAAAATAAAAAATGTAAATTTTAAGTGAATTTAATCTGTCTGCTGTAAACTTTAAAAAAATTCTGTTAACGTTACTTAATTACTTAATTACCAGTTAACACAGAACAAATAACACTAAAATGAAAAGTATACAAATAAAATATTCAAAATATTAATAAAACATATAAATAATGTTAATACAACACTCCTGCTCACATGGAGAACATGAAGGATGATGTATTCCTCGACTGCAAACAGTGGGATGCCAAATAGCGTCAAGACCATCAGCTGCACTGGACTGACTTTTCCCAGCAGAGCTCCATACGCAATGAGACATCCAGCCACACAGAAGTCGGCATTGATGATACTGATGAAAGCAAGATGGTGGTTAATTTTTGGTCTTCATTTTCTACCTCAGCTGTATCACATAAGTCATCATCATTTGATGCACTGATCAGGAAAATCACATTTGCAGTGTGATGATTTAAACTTGCATATAACGACACTATGTGGCACACACAAAAACCAGCTTTACTTCATGTGCAAGTGGAGCCAAGGACCTTAAATAAGGTTGTGAGGTGCAAAACGTACTTCTCAATTCCAATCTTGATTTGGCCATCAGCCGGATCCAGAGCGTGAAACCAGCCCTGCATGAGAAGAGCCCACTGCAGACCAAAGGCAGCGATGAGAAAGTTAAAACCGACTCCACCAAAGCTGTAACGCTTCAGGAAGGTCATGAGAAAGCCAAAACCCACGAAGATCATCACGTGCACATCCTGAAAACCTGCCAGGCAAGGACAAAGAGGGTGGAGAAGGTTAATGGATGAATATATAACAGAACCACCCTAACTTTCAAGCTCAGCAAAATGAAAACTCAGCAGAACTTGAAAACTCACTTGGGTATCGGTAGTAGAATTCGTTCTCGATGTCACTCGTGATGTTCTTCTCACGTTTGTGCTCAGACCAGTGCGCGTCTGACTCTTCATCATAACGCACAAACACTCCAAACAGGATGATCATGGCGATCTGCCACACGAAGCAGACCACAGGCAGACTGATCCGGACGTCAGGGTTTTTGGCCCTGCACCAGAATCCTCGGCAGCAGGCAGCACAGTTCCCCATGGTGAAGTGGAGAAGTGAAGAGATGATCTGTTGGAAGAAGCTCTCTTGTAATTTCTGGTGAAGTGAAGAGATGATCTGTTGGAAGAAGCTCTCTTGTAATTTCTGGTGAAGTGAAGAGATGATCTGTTGGAAGAAGCTCTCGTAATTTCTGGTGAAGTGAAGAGATGATCTGTTGGAAGAAGCTCTTGTAATTTCTGCGTTGGGTGCAGCTGTATTTATAGCTGGTTATCTGGAGGTGTGTCACTGCTCACCTGTTGCAGGTGTACCTTCTGGAAATAAAATCTGGGTGGCTGTGACACTCACCTGACAAGACTGATCAATATCTGCTCTCTTTTTTTTTTAAGATGTCCCAATAGTCTTACTAGACTTAATTATAATTACACTTGGACTATTAAAAACAACTTTGCAACTGCATGTCATCTTTAGATCAGATCTTTTTTCAAATGGATTTATACCACATCTGCATAATGTTTTAGACTTTTGGAAGGTTTTAATACATTTAAACTGATTTAAATTTCTGCGCATATCCGAATCCTCAAAATCAGGAAAATCACGGCAAACATGTTAATGACAAAGAGTAGGAAACTGGCAGTGCATGTTTCGTAAAAAGTGATTCATTTCTTTTTATTCTGCTTTATTGCTTTTGTTCCGCTGGACAACTTCTGAGTATCTGAATAAATCATATCAGCTTTAAACTCAGTTTCAGTAGTGTTATCAGATGTTTAAACAACATTTTCCAATTCTTCTATAATAATTATTTGAAGCAGTACTTATGAGCTCACGTAAAATGAGAAACTGGATATATCTGGAGAAATATATATTTATAACTACAGGAACTAGTGAAGACAAAAACATGATTAAAAATTAAAAGCTTAACAGAAATACTGATCAGCTGCAAAACATAAAAATGTTCCCTCATACATAGAGTATATTTTACCATAAAATCCTTAATTGATGTTGCATAAATTGAGTGATGTTGCCATTACTTATATTTCGTCCCCTTGGAATTAAAAGGTTCTATCTGCCTTCCGAGTAGTTTTGAGATATTGAGCTTCAAAGTTTTTGTGTTCCTTTCGACTGTGTAGATAGAACCTTATTGTTTTTTAAATAAAAAGTCCCATAATGTACACAACATTAAAAAAAATCTATCACATAATGTAAATACGTTGACACTAAATAAGAATATGTGAATAACTCAATTTTGACAAAAATGTCAGATAGAACCTTATAATTCCAAGGGGACGATTTTATAAATGTTCACTTTTTTTGCTAAATATATTTTCTTTTTTTATCTTAAAGAGATAAAGCATAACTTGTTTAATAGTTATTATCAAGCTTATTTTGCAGGCAGTCAACTCCTACAGTAAGTCATAAGACTCATGTAAATAGCCAATATGTCAATGATTGTCGTTGTTCTTTGTTGGGAACATACCAGATATTATCATTTTCTTTGTAGCTGAACTGCTGTTATATAACTGGATCACCTGCATCTGCTCTCTTCATTATGCAAAGACTTTAAAAACTGATGCTTCTTGTAAATCTCAAAGATGTTGTAATGATGTTGTACATAACCAAACCTTAGTGAACATAAAGCACTTTTCATCATCTGAATATATTGCATATCCATGTACAGTAGTCATTTAACTTTAATACAAGCTGTTTTTATTTATAGATCAACATTGTCTGCATTAGATTTCATTTTGACATCATGAATTGAATGTTTTTTTCATGTTAATGCACATTGTTCATTTGGGGGCTGGCAAAATTTTCTTTAATGTTCTAAAACCACCATTAAAATATTTTAAGCTATATATATAATATTAAAAAAAACAAACAGGTATAGAACATGTGACAGTAGTTATGGCCCTCAGATCCTTATCAGGACAGCATTCCAAGGATAACAGGAATCACCTGACTATGCCTTGCCTTTGTGATCTGTCACTAGAACATTCCATCACTGGTGACAAAAGGATATCACATGATCCACTGTCAGTCAAAGACAAGTCGAGCCTTCAATAATGTACAGCTGGTTCAAATTTTAATACAGTGGTCATCTGATATAAAATACATCTGATTAAAACTCATCTTACATAAATTTTCTAAAAATAAAAAAAATGTGTGTATTATATTATAATCTAATTCCAAGTTCGCATGGAAGTAAATTTAAACATGCCATGCATTTCTATTTCAGCATACTATATATATATATATATATATATATATATATATCTATATATATATATATATATATATATATATATAGAATATTATAGAAATGCAAAAGGTCAGCTCTGAGAATATTGGTATGTGTTATATATATATATATATATATATATATATATATATATATATATATATATATATATACATATATATATATATATATATATATACATATACATATATATATATATACATATACATATACATATACATATATATACATATACCTATATATACACAATATATATATATATATATATATATATATATATATACATACATATATATATATATATATATATATATAAAAAATGAAGTCTTTTTTATATTTTTGAAAGAAGACTCATACTCACCAAGGCTACTTTTACAAAATACAGTAAAAGCAGTAATACTATGAAATGGTGTTCAAATATTAATCAATTAAATGTACCCTTGCTTAATAAAAGAAAAACTATTATTATTCAAAAAAAAAAAAAAAAAAAAAACTTACTATAAACTGGTAGTGTATCATGGTTTCCAAACATATTAACCGTTTTCAAAATTTATAATGATAAAAGGTTCTTGAGCAGCAAATCATCATATTACAATGATTTCTGAGGGATCATGTGACACTGAAGACTGGAGTAATGATGCTGAAAATTCAGCTTTGCATCACAGAAATAAATTAGGTTTTAATATATGTGTGTGGGTGTGTGTGTGTGTGTGTGTGTGTGTGTGTGTGTGTGTGTGTGTGTGTGTGTGTGTTAGAGTGGAATATCATTTCAAAATATTACTGTTTTTATTGTATTTCTGATCAAATAAATGCAGCCTTGGTGAGCAAAAGAGAAATATACTGTACACTAATACAGCAAAGTGCAATGATTTTGCTTTGTGCAGTTTCTCCCAGATAAAAGGGGATCACTAAAGGTAACTGTAGTTCATATAACAGCTGCGTATGACTCAGGTATGAAAGCAAATGCATCTTACAAAAACATCAAAAGCACATTTCTAAACAACATCATTATAGCAGTCCATCACAGAGACAAAAAGAGTGAGGTCAACAAAAAACACACCCTCTAACTGGGAAGAGACATGCTTGGATTAGGATCTGGGGCCAGTTGCATAAGCATAGCCACTCTGTTAAGACTGTGTCTTAAAGGGTTTGGAACGACATGGGGGTAAGTGATTAATGACACAATTTTCATTTTGGGGTGGAGTATCCCTTTAAGAACTAGTCTGAACAACTATCAGTTAAGATGTAATCAGTCTTACTTTTCTTATTCAAATTTGGCCAATTTACCTATTTGTAACTTACTAAAGTCATGACCAGTCTTGTAGAAAACAAATTAGATGACCAACTTTTTAAGACTAGTCTAAGCAGACTATGCAACTGGCCCCAGATCTTGAAGACCTCAACTTGTGGCCGGCCAAATGGTCTAGAGCAGTTTGGCCTCCACAATCCTGCAGAGCAACACACACACACACACACACACACACACACACACACACACACACATACAAGAAATGTGTATCTGGAAAGTCGATTTGTGAAGCGACCTGTCAAAGACGAACCGTTGAGCAAGTGTGAATGAATTTCAGCTAATCACATATCTCACTTTAACTGAGAACCCTACTTTCGCAAAGACCATGACTGTCTGATAGTCATGCTGATAGTAATACTGATGAGCAGTATATGTAATGTGCCACATAATGTGCCTCTTTGGCATGTGATCCCACTGACTTGCACCAAGCAAAACGCTATATATATATATATATATATATATATGTATATATATATATATATATATATATATATATATATATATATATATATGCTGACCTGGATCTGTTGAAGTGGTAAGTGGTGCTGGGATAGTTGCTCTATGGCTCTGGGCTGGTAATGCAAATGTTACGGGGTCACTCAACATCAAGGCTGACCTGTGAACTATAGAGGAGCACTGAGGGAATTCTGTCATTGTGACATGCAAATTGCTGAAGGTTAACTCTCTGATCCTCCTCTACTTCTACATTCAGTTTTACACATCTTTTTCACGTCTGCCCAGTCCAGGCCTTGGCTTTTTAACATGTTCTTGTCACTGTGATGTTTTCACTTCTATTAGCTCAGCATGCATACATATATGATATTCTAAATTGCAAAATATGTTAAATGCAGTACAAGTACAAGACATAGTCCTGCCTGTGATAGTTTCAGATTTGAAATTAAAAATGGAAATACATTCAAAATCTAAAAAAGGAAGGTTGATTGGGTTTCATGGGTTGAAAATGTTATTGATTTACTGACTTAAAAACAAATAAAACAATTCCTGTTCATGTCCAGATCAGACGGTGGATCGGCATCTAGAGTCCACGTCTACAGCCCAGAATGTCAGCGGAGACCATGTCAACTAGACAAACCCTAGAGACAGATCCCCTGTGAAGACCTTGTCAGCCAACGGCACAAGACCAGGAGAACCAGACGAGCCCTCTGCTCAATCTGACATGTGTTGCAGCCTGGAGTTAAACCACACCATGCTGGTTTCATCGTGGCCAGAAGAAAACTGGCACAGGCACTACTGGAAGAGAACTGGATGATAATGTCACTGAATCATCAATGAACTGACTTTAACCGAAAAATTAAATGTTTGTTATCGTCCTCTTACATTACTGACAAACTATTTTACTGTCTGACACTGTAAAGCTGCTTTGACACAATCTGTATTGTATATACACTATATAAAGAAAAGAAAAGACAGAATTCCAGGTGTTTCAAGGACTGAATACATTTTAGGGTTCATACTTTTAATGACCAATCAATTTACATGATGTTTCCAGTCATTCATGATTACAGGATAAGGTGTTTAATTGTTATTATTTTATTATTTTTATGTTATACTCAAATAGTACAAACATCTGTCAAAAATACTTTAGCTTGACATAACTAGAACATTTCTAAATCATTCTACATTTGCATTTCGTTTAGTAGACACTTTTATCTAAAGCAACTTATGAATATGATGAATAAATACTCATCCTAGAAATTTTGATGACTTTTCTAAGTCTTAAATTCACACTTATTATTTGTTAATTACAGATTAATTTTACAGATTTAAAATAAACTTTATTTATTTACAGTGCGGGTGGCATACAAAATGTATCCTGCAGCAAACTGATCTGTGATAGGATTCAGAACGGTCAAGATTATATGTCCAGTCCATTGAGCAGTATTTTCAAATGCATGTGAACAAAAACTAATTTTAGACATATCTTTCATAAACACTGAGAGAATTTGCTATAGGCACTTCCACCCAATCCTTTGAAACGCTCTTTGGAGAAAGGTGTCCTGTTACATGCCTAACAGGCTGATGAAGTCTTCACCTCCTGTAAGGATAATCATCCTGTCAAGTGTTTAGCAGAGAACCTTTTACTAATGTGCCCTTCAAACCCATGTTATATCTTGTAGGAACAGGTCACCCCCCAAAAAATTTAATTTGCTGAGGATTTACTCGCCCTCAGACCATCCAAGCTGTAGATGAGTTTGTTTCTTTATTGGATCAGATTTGTATAAATTTAGCATTCCATCAATTGCTCGTCAGTGGATCCTCTACAGTGAATGGGTGCCGTCAGAATGAGAGTCCAAACAGCTGATAAAAACATCACAATAATCCACAAGCAATCCACACCACTCCAGTTTATCGGTTAATGCCTTAAATATAAAGCTGTATGTTTGCAATAAACAAATCCATGAAGACATTTTTAACGAACTGTTTCTTCTGGCTAAAATGTGAGTCCTCTATTCATAATAAAAAAGTTGTCTCGTCTGAATCAGGAGAGAAATTCACACAGATCAAGTACCATTTACAAGAAAAAGCTGTCCAAAACAGTGAATATGTGGGTGGATTTTGATGTGAGAGGACAACAGAGGAAGCGGTATTATGGAACATGGACTCATTTGTTTCTTACAAACCTGCAGCTTTTCGCTTCATAAGACATTGATTGTTGAGAGTAGTGTGGATTACTTGTGGATTTTTGTGATGTTTTTATCAGCTGTTTGGACTCCCATTCTGATTCATTTACTGCAGAGGATTCATTGGTGAGCAAGTGATTCAATGCTAAATTTCTCAGCAAAACTGGTTCAATAAAATGCAGCAGGTATTCTTACTAGAAAGTATGACCATTTCGGCCCAGTTCTGTCAACCTGCACTGGTTCCCTATAAACATTGTATACATTTTAAAATCTTGCTAATTACTTATAAAGCCCAGAATGGTTTAGCGTTTCTATTAATGCACTTTATTCCATGGTCTGTCTAAATACTCAATTCTGATTGGCTGGCAAGTATGCATTAAAACCGTTTATACTACGGGGCCTTTGAATACTTGAATCTGATTGGCTGACGAACGTTCTGAGGTGTGGAATTATTTTCTGGCAAACGCACGGCGAATGTAGTTTGTAGGCAGCTCTCTTGACCGCATTACAGTTCCATATCACTTCGCATAGTAAAACTGTAATAATGAAACTACAGGACTAACAAAAATAACAACATGACAGACGATTTTCCGAAAGTAAATACACATGACATTTCTCACTAGCGAGGTAATAACAGCGCTGTTTAGAGACGCTGCTGCAGAACACTGTTGAGGGTCACACAGAGGTAGTCTAATTCACACAAGCTCTCTCTCTCTCTCTTTCTCTGTGTCTCTCTGTCTCTCTCCCTCTCTTTCTAATAACTTCATTAATAACTGCATTAGAATGCTATCAACGGCTCAAGCCTCCATTACCAACTTTAAAATGACGTTTTGGAACCAGCAAAAGAGGCATTGGAAGAGATGCGGAAGAAATAATCCTACTCACAATAGCGATTTAAGTACAAAAACCAGACAAATCCCTTTAAATATATCATCTGATTGATGTCTTGAGGTGTGGTAACCGTAGTATAAGTGGAATAATTGACTCCTGGCCGTTGAATTATTAGAAAATAAGACAACGCAAAGCACAGTTTTTCTAATAATTCAACTGCCGTTTGTCAATTATTCCTTACTACCTTACAGGTAGTTCCAAGTCAGTTTAATCACCGTTCTATATTAATGCGCTGCTTTCATTGACGCACACAAACACACACACAACTTGCACACAGTAGTCCCTCACTGCAGAACACAAGATCCAGGGGGCGTGGTTGGATCCACATCTAGGGGGTGGAAATGGGTAGGTTTAGGGGTGGAGATGGGTGGGTTTAGGTATAGAGTGGGTACGGTAAAATATTCAGTCCCCTTTAAATTTTTCACTCTTTGTTATATTGCAGCCATTTGCTAAAATCATTTAAGATCATTTTATTTCCTCAATGTACACACAGCACCCCATATTGACAGAAAAACACAGAATTGTTGACATTTTTGCACATTTATTAAAAAAGCCAACATAGCCTTTAACTTAGTGTTTACAACAATGAAATACTAATTAATGTTGTACAGTGTGACAAATTAGGCTGTATTTATGTGCGCATGCCCAGTAGCGCCAAACATATCCCGTCTAGCTTTAACCGCATGCGTCATATCCTGAGCATTGTGTGTGTGCGCTGCGTCAAGGCATTAGTCATTTTAATTTTTGACCACAGACATGATGTCAGCAAACAGCAGCATTATATAGTAAATTAAATGTAAATAAAGTACATAAAAAAAATCATTTTATCCTACAGCTCCAAACTCGGTCCTATAGGGCCAGTGTCCTGCACACTAATTAAACACACTTGAACCAGCTAATCAAGCTCTAACTAGACACACTAGAAACTTCCAGATAGGTGTGCTAAGGCCAGTTGGAGCTAAACTCTGCAGGGCATTGGCCCTCCAGGATCTAGTTTGGAGACCCCTGTCCTTCAGAGTTGTTACTTTGCACATGCTTTTTGATCATTACAAATAATAATGTAAAATTATTTTCTTAGAATAGAAGATATGCTGTCTCTCGCAACACATACATTATCAGTAGTTAAGTATGTGGTCTTGAAGAGGATCCTTTTTTTTCTCTCATTTGGACTCGGTCTTGACTTGGACTCGAACCTCTTTGGACTCGGTCTTGACTTGGACTCAAACCTCTTTGGACTCGCTCTTGACTAGTCCTGGTCTTGGACTCGACAAAGCTGGACTTGACTACACCTCTATCACTGCATTATATTCCTCAGCAATGAGGATCTCTGTTTAAGTCACTAAATTCACAACTTCAATGTTTGTAAGAAATAGACGCACAGGTGCAGGTAATTCACTTATGCAACTGTCATATATCTCTCTCTTGATCAAACGATAATTAATTCAAATAAATGCTATAATTCATTTAAATAAATGTGACCTAACTGCATTAAAGCTTTTTAGCAGTTTTTGGACTCTCAGCAAAATAACTTGAGTTTTTTTTTATGTTTAAAATAATAAGTTGTGTAAACCTTAAGTCACATGACAAGCATCAAGCACTGCCTCAGTGAGTTTCGTGAGGAAGCAGGTGCTAAATGCCGGAATACCTGCAGGCCTTTCAAACAGCATTTGTTGCATTGTGCGTCTGTGTCACGAGACGTCTCAGCTGACACTCAACACGTCACACTGGCATGCTGTCTAACACATCAGGACTATCAGTGTCATGCTTTCTGAACATTGATGACCCCTTTAATGCTCCTTGGGGTTTCTGTGTCAAATACATTGCAAATCAATTTTTTAAACATGGAAGGGAAAGCAAATTTATCCATTAATAATCATGGTACTCAATCTTCATTTATCACCTCATGTAACAAAAGCATTGCTTATTCTGTGTCATGAAGACCTGCATTCATTCTGACTGTCGTGCGAGTGGAAATAGTTTCATCCAAGATGCAGGCTCATTATTCTTCAAATATGTGCACTGTCTCCAAATGTCACACATGATTGCACTTTAAATATTTACAAATGTATTTTTAGAATTTAATGTCCATAAAACACACTGTACCCAAAAAGTATTTAGACATCAAATCCACACTTCATTTATAAACTTCACTGCACAGAAAGAATATCTAACTTCACCTTTCTGAGCAATTTTTTGCAATGACATACAGGTGCTGGTCATATAATGAGAATATCATCAAAAAGTTGATTTATTTCACTAATTCCATTCAAAAAGTGAAACTTGTATATTATATTCATTCATTACGCACTGACTGATATATTTCAAATTTTATTTCTTTTAATTTTATAACTGACAACTAAGGAAAAACCCAAATTCAGTATCTCAGAAAATTATAATTTTACTTAAGACCAATACAAAGAAAGGATTTTTAGAAATCTTGGCCAACTGAAAAGTATGAACATGAAAAGTATTAGCATGTACAGCACTCAATACTTAGTTGGGGCTCCTTTTGCCTGAATTACTGCAGCAATTCGGCGTGGCAAGGAATCGATCAGTCTGTGGCACTGCTCAGGTGTTATGAGAGCCCAGGTTGCTCTGATAGTGGCCTTCAGCTCTTCTGCAGTCTTGGGTCTGGCATTTCACATCTTCCTCTTCACAATACCCCATAGATTTTCTATGGGGTTAAGGTCAGGCGAGTTTGTTGGCCAATTAAGAACAGGGATACCATGGTCCTTAAACCAGGTACTGGTAGCTTTGGCACTGTGTGCAGGTGCCAAGTCCTGTTGGAAAATGAAATCTGCATCTCCATAAAGTTGGTCAGCAGCAGGAAGCATGAAGTGCTCTAAAACTTCCTGGTATATGGCTGCATTGACCTTGGACCAACACCAGCGGATGACATGGCACCCCAAACCATCACTGACTGTGGAAACTTTACACTGGACCTCAAGCAACGTGGATTGTGTGCCTCTCCTCTCTTCCTCCAGACTCTGGGACCCTGATTTCCAAAGGAAATGCAAAATTTACTTTCATCAGAGAACATAACTTTGGACCACTCAGCAGCAGTCCAGTCCTTTTTGAAGCGAGACGCTTCTGACTCTGTCGGTTGTTTAAGAGTGGCTTGACACAAGGAATGCGACAGCTGAAACCCATGCCTTGCATACGTCTGTGCGTAGTGGTTTCTTGAAGCACTGACTCCAGCTGCAGTCCACTCTTTGTGAATCTCCCCCACATTTTTGAATGGGTTTTGTTTCACAATCCTCTCCAGGGTGCGGTTATCCCTATTGGTTTTTTACACTTTTTTTCTACCACATCTTTTCCTTCCCTTCGCCTCTCTATTAATGTGCTTGGACACAGAGCTCTGTGAACAGCCAGCCTCTTTTGCAATGACCTTTTGTGTCTTGCCCTCCTTGTGCAAGGTGTCAATGGTCGTCTTTTGGACAACTGTCAAGTCAGCTGTCTTCCCCATGATTGTGTAGCCTACAGAACTAGACTGAGAGACCATTTAAAGGCCTTTGCAGGTGTTTTGAGTTAATTAGTTGATTAGAGTGTGGCACCAGGTGTCTTCAATACTTAGTTGTCAGTTATAATCATCAAAATTAAAAGAAATAAACATTTGAAATATATCAGTCTGTCTTTAATGAATGATTATAATATACAAGTTTCACTTTTTGAATGGAATTAGTGAAATCAACTTTTTGATGATATTCTAATTATATGACCAGCACCTGTATAACCGAATGGTGTTAAGATGACAAGGTTCAGCACACGCTGGACTGTAATAAGCATTAAAAACCTAACAGACTTCTTTTTGGGAAATGTTTTGCTAAATGCATAAATTAATGCATGGTTTGATATTTTGTTAATGCAATGATATTCAGGCATGTTATAGTATATTGCATTTGTGCAGACTGCAGGGCAAAATTTCAAAACAATGATTTTTGATAACGTATTAATTATTGAGTGTTTTTTTTTTTTTTTTTTTTTTAACAAATACTCAAATAATGCTTTTATAGAGTTTAAGTTAGCACTATGAGGGCACTGAAAGGTTACTATGTTTTCATAAGATTATAGCACTGCTCCGGACCAACATTTATTATGCTGAGCTTGAAATATCTGTGATTTGTCCCAATAATCACTATCATTTTTAGAAGCAAAACTGTTCCTGGATCAGCAAAAAAAAAAAAAAAAAAAAAGAGTCACAAGAGAGCCCAAAAAATATCACGCTAACATTTTTTGTTATGCAAAGGCTTAAAGCCTTGTGCAGGTTTGTCTGTTAGTCACATGTCATATCTTCTCCTTTGTCTCCTTCATGCCCAGGGCAGATAAGGCACATCAACAGAAAGACACACCTATTCACACCTGCGTGCCTCAGAGTTTTGCAGTACACACAGCTTTAGGAACATTATGTTTATGGAATCTAACTTAAGTGCAAATGCAAAGCTTATGACAAAACTGCAGCACTGCAAGATCACTACTTGTCAGTTATCTCAAAGTATGATGGATTTAAGACCTGTTTACCCCAACAGCCAAATGAATATATGTTGGTTTGAGCAAAAGTTAAATTCCTTTTCAGAAGACAATGTTAGCATACAATACTGTTCAAAAGTTTGGGTTTGGTAAAATTTTTATGTTTTTAATGTCTTATGATTACCAAGGCTCCATTTATTTCATTAAAAAATAAAGCAAAACAGTGATATTGTGAAATATTTGTACAATTTAAAATTACTGTTTGAATGTATTTTAAAATGTATTTTATTCCTGTGATTCAAAGCTGAATTTTCAGCATCATTCCTCCAATCACATGATCTTTTGCTGCTCAAGAAACTTTCTTATTATTATAAATGAAAACAGTTGTGCTGAAAGTTAAAAGAACAGCATTTTTTTTAAACAGAAATCTTTTGTAACATTATAAATGACCTTGGACTGACTTTTGATCAATTTAAACGTGTCCTTGCTAAATAAACATCATTATTATTAATAATTATTTTTTATTTATTTACAGTATTTTCATACTATAAACAATAAATATACAGACTTATGTTCGCGTGATCATATGTGTCATCTCCAAAAAAAAAAAAAAACATTTATTCATTATTGAAACATTAGGATGTCACAAATAAAAACATTTGGAAGACCACATTGCATAGCATTTAATACAGTATGTATATAAAATCAAATATTCTTAATTATACTCTTATTAAAAGTATTCTGTCAGAAGGCACTGATGGTGTGCTTTACTGTATATGCATATTTGTTTTTAACAACTATGGCATACAGTACAAATAAAAAATAAAAAAATCTTTGTTTTGGACTCATCAGCAAGAGAAGTTGCCTTGTGAGCATGTGCGTATGTTTTACTGACATAAAGCGTACAGATCTGCCTTTAGTTTGCGAAACGAGGGTCGATTTTTCGGCTCATACTGCCAGCACTGACGCATGAGGGCATAGATTTCATCCGGACAGTTAGTTGGGGCCGGCATACGATATCCTACAAACAAAAACAAGACTTATAAATGACACTGGCTTGACAAAGAGGCAATAAACCTCAGTTTTATGCATGTGAAGTACCTCTCTCCACCTCGTCTCTGGTCTGTTGGTTACTCAGTGTATGCGGTATGGTATAGGGTGTGACTCCTCTAGAGAACGTCTCCCACAGCAGCACTCCGAAACTCCACACATCACTCTCTGTGGTGTATCGCCCTGATGAACCAGCAGAGGGCAGCGTTGAGACACAAAACTCTCAGTCCTGACCAGTCAAACATGCAGGATAGCTCAGGATACATTCTCATATCTGATTTGGTTCTTGTTTAAATGGGGGTTTGTGATGGAACTGCAGAGTTAATGAAATGCTACTAATTAAACTGAACATAAAATATGGCTGCACAATTAATCAAAATAAAACTAAATTGCGATATAGCTTAGAGCGAATCAAAGGCTATGATTAAATTAAATAAGTACATAGTCTGTTGCACTGCTGAAGCTTACAGCATTTCACCAGCATTCTGACAAAATAAAAGCTTGAAAATGTGAACATTTGAAATGGAAGAATTTAAGACATCAATTTAACTTTCAGTGAAAAAAAAAAATAATTATTAGGCCTGTAATAATCAAATATTTTTTATTTTACAGGAAAACTGTCATTTACAACAGTAAAATATTACATCCTAACCTTATAGAGTTAAAATAACAATGCTATTTTTATAATATTAATAATTATATAAATAACTAACCCATATAATAACAATAACGATAATAAATGTTTTATCTGTAATCAAATGTTCAATAATATTGCAATATTTGAAATAAAAATTATAACAACAACAACAATAATAATAATCATAAATAATAATAATATTTAATTTAATTTAACAACAATTTTCTTCATTTTAATTTAACATTTTTATTTAATTGAATAATAATAATTATTATATAATATAATTTTAAAATAAGAACAATCTGATTTAAAAAAAAATTAAAAAACATACACACACTAACAAAAAAAAAAATGCAGTATTTTAAATTTACTTGCAGTAGCATATGTCATGTGACCACTAACCAGAACCATGAACATGCTAATGTGACAGTAAATTATTGAAATATTAACTTAAAATCTCAGAGGGTACTTCAAGCAAATAAAATAATTAAATACAATAAATTGTTTAGGAATCCCTGGTCGAGTATTACCATAATTGAGGGCCTCTGGTGCCGTCCATTTGACTGGGATCTGCTTCATTCCTCCTGCAGCAGAATAAACACCGTCCTGCTCCTGACGAGACATACCGAAATCACTGATCTTCACCACGCTCTCCTCTCCTACGAGACAGTTACGCGCAGCCAGGTCTCTAGAGACAGGGACAGTTAGAGAGATTTATTGTAGGCTGCTCTGAAATAAATGCAAACGTAGAGAAAGAGAAACCCTGAAGGAAACAAATATAAAACAAGCAAACAAACAAAAAAAGTATAGGAATGACAGAGTGAGAAACAGAAAGTGCACCGGCTCTATGAGAACTCAATCCTCTCTAGAGAAACTGAAGCGTTCGACACAGCATGAGGGAAACAGTCACTATCAGATGGAGCAGTGAGGTTTCATTTCCTCTCAGCTCATTATCCCAAAATCTCCCCATCGGGCATTGCTCACTCACAAACCGCTGGTAAAGAGACTTAACCATAATAGTGAAATACCTAGAGTCTGCTTATTATACTCAATAAAAACCAGCTGTGAGCTCTTTATGAGGTCTGCTAGAGCTTTATGGACCCACTATAGTTTCTCACTATAGATCTTGTGCCATATATCACTAGATCTCGTTGTCGTTCTGTCCTTATTTCATTTTCAACCTCTCACCGATGAATGCACTTCTTGCTTTCGAGGTACGCCATGCCAGAAGCCACATTCTCTGCCATCTTGATCAACATCTTGGTCTTCAGGTTGTGGCCCTCTGTGCGCAGAAAGGTTAGAAAGTCCCCTCCTGCCAGCAAAATACTCCACTTGTTTTTGCAGCATGAACATTTTAAAGCACTCGTTCATAATCATTCACCAAGTTATTTAAGTAATGAACAATAACATTAATTTCATAATTAAATTAATAATAATAATCCTAAACAAACAAATAAAAATGATACTTTATTAAACATTTCTAAGTAAATAAATAAATAAAATAATGTTCCTTTGTGAACTTTTTATAGTTAATTATAAATAAATAAATATTTTATTATTTCATCATTTTAAGAACGTATTATTATTATAATGTTACAATTAGTAAATGAATAACTAACTAAATAAATAGCTCCTTTGTGACAAAGTTCTAGGTAAATGATTATTTAAATGCAACTTAATAATAATAAGAATGATATTAATTCTCATTATTCTGTCATTATTTCACCTCATGAGTTTCTACATAGGCTTCTTCAAGCAAATCTATCATGTGGATCAAGTGGATTATTGTGCTTTTTTGTCATTTTTGAAGCTTCATAATTTAAATAAAGATCTGCTTACACATCTTTTATCGGTTATACAGGTTTGTTTAAAAGATTTTTAATTCAAGCTTTAGATGTACCTTGCACCAGCTCCATGATGATATAAATGGGCTGCTTTTGTGTGCAGACGCCGATTAGCTTCACTATGTTTGGATGGTCGTACTGCTTTAGGATCCTGGGATAGAAATGGAGAGATGTTTAGTTAAATGAGAGTGTTATGTGAGAGTATATGTAGAATATGTTAATATTAAGTGTGGATACAAACCTGGCCTCCATTAGGAACTTGTTCTTGTGCTCTGCGGGTAGATTCTCTCTGCAGGCTTTCACAGCGACTGGTGTATTGTCTGAATGCAGGCGCCCACTGAACACCTCACCAAAGTTGCCCTGATAACATCCAAACATTATGAACAAATAACTAGCTTGGTGAGTTAATTATGCTTTTATCAGTGTTTTTATATAACACAGAGGATAGACAGCTCACCCGACCAATGCTCTGTCCAAGAATGACATCATCATGTTCCAAGACCCACTTATCCTAAAAAAAAAAAATTCACCCGGAAAAATGAATTAATCTCTGCAAGTCATAATAATGACTGGCCAATCACAGTAGTCACAGTAGTCAACCGATATTGTATTAATGCTCAATGCCCATATATAGAGAGCACTTCCTTAACAGAAATACAAATATGAACTTTTAACTATTCCAAATGTTAAAAGATGATCTTCTAAGTTCTATAATAGTCCACTAAGAGTTCATTTATGAACTTCTTGTAGGTGGACTATAAACAAACAAACAAATATTATTGATTTATCAAATGTTTTAATATTTTAATACTATGTTTAATTAGTATATTTTGATATAGACACAAGAGGAGCTAACACTTTTCTTATTTGGCCTGATACTGTACCAATACTGCTCACAATTATAAAATATTATCCATTTAATAGTTTTGGTAAATATATATTGCCCCATCACTTCTGTAGAAACTTTATAGTGGCAACTAATGGTTCTTTTGAGGGAAAAAAATGGTTTCTTTTAGTTTCCTTCATTAACTTTTTTCTAGGGGGACAGTAAAGAATGAATGAACAAACAAACAAATAAATGTTTATTGTATTAATATTTGTAATAAAATTTCAATATTTTATAATAATAATAAACAACATTGGACTCAAGGAGATCAGCCTTTCACTCCTCAGCAATAATCTAATAGTAATCATTTGTACTCGCTTTGGATAAAAGCGTCTGCTAAATGTTAAAATGTAAATGTAAATGTAATGTAATCGTGAGACTGATTTGGGATCAGTGATAAACCTTAATGATGGGTCTCTTCAGCAAGATGTCTGTCCTCTTTGTGACGGCTTGATGGGAGCTGTGGAGGTGCTTTATTAGGAGTGGTACAGAGGCGAAACCTTCACCGTCAAGACGATACACACCCTAAACACACACATAAACATGCATATAATGGCTTTAATCAAATAAAATAAAGTAAATCACTCAAAACAATAATGTATGCAGGTTGCCAGATTGAGGAAATGCAAGTAGAGGTCTTCAGAGGTCCTAATGGGTCCAAAAACTCTAGTGCCTCGGACACAGGTAGGGTTTGGCATTTGTTGCCTTGGGTCTGGGCTAATTTAAAATAAATGTGCTTTTTCCAAATGGACACGATAAGACCTGATCCCTTTAACAAACTTGTGTTAAGTGCATTTTTGAGAAATGCACGTAGAAAAGGAAAATCTGTTTATAATATCAGACACAGAAATCCATCTTATATACAGTATATATGTGACTCTGGATCACAAAACCAGTCTTAAGTAGCCACAGGTATATTTCTAGCAATAGTAAAAATAAATTGTATGGGGCAGAATTATTCGTTTTTCTTTTATGCTGAAAATCATTAGGATATTAAGTAACAATCATGTTTAATGAAGATATTTTGTAAATATATCAAAACATACATTTTGATTAGTAATATACATTGCTAAGAACTTCATTTGGACAACTTTAAAGGCGATTTTCTCTGTATTTTGATTTTTTTGCACCCTCAGATTCCAGATATAGTTGTATCTCAGCTAAATATTGTCCTAAACTAACAAATCATACATCAATGGAAAGCTTATTTATTCAGATGATGTATAAATCTCAAATTCAAAAAATTTGCCTTTATGACTGGTTTTGTGGTCCAGGGTCACATATGAGATCCATTAGGAAAAGCCACGCACTTCATTACAGTGCGTGTTCATGCAGAGCAGGGCTTTTCTTTTTTGCATGCAGAATCCCTTCGCTGGAGATGAGGTATATAGCCTTGCAGAGCAGACAACACTAGTGAATCCATGATTTATTAGGCTTTCATGATTTCATTTTTATTAAGCCATCACGTTTATTTTTCCAATCCACTGGTCACAACTGAAAGCACAACTCAGAAATAACTTGTATCCATCAGGCAGGCAATAGTATAAAGTAATAATAAATTAAATAAATATAAGTAATTGAGAATCCCCACTGGGATTTTTCTTTACTGACTGCGGGGCTGCAGGCTGTGCACACGTCAATGCCGTTTACATACGGGTTCGGGTCAGACTTGGGTCTAATTTTTCGGAGAAACACGTATGTGAACTTAGCATGTTTCCTAAATATTTGCAAACATATTACGGGTTATGGTATTTTATAAATAAAAAAATGCAGCTCGGGACCGTCGGGCGTTTGCGCGTCTTGTAAGCTTATCATTTGCATGTTTTTTAAGCGGCAATTTAAAACATTCAAGAGACAAGTTTCAAGCACAAGAAGAACTTAGCATGTTCTTTCGCAAATCTCCTTGCGCTGAACAAACACCTTGCCAATTATGGCATTTTCAGCCACCACGTCTCACAGCTGTAAGTTGAGTATCATCTTCTTGTTGAAAAAAATACAACCGCAAACCCAGCTACAGCCCTGACTGGCACGAATATCACCCACAAAAAACACCTATGACAAACCCAGCTACAGCCCTGACTGGCACGAATATCACCTATAAAACACACTCACGTCTGTACTCTGAATGAGGAAGTGCCGGCACTGGCCGCCCCAGTGCACAGACAGCACGTATTCTTGTTTGCCCTGGCTTTCTCGAACCAGGAAGTCTCCATCATTCTTCAGCAGTTCCTGCACCTCCAGACGGGGAATGGCACCGTGATACCAGCTCTGCTGGGTCAAGGGCTTCTCCACCTCGGGGACCGGCGCCAGGGCGGGGGGAACCTGGTGAGATGTATAAAACACACTACTCTACAGGAAGACGTCGCAGATACAGCAATGAGTAGAAAGCAGAGAGGTGAGAGAGGAAGACTGCCACTAAAAAACACCAACCGTATACTTGGGCTTGAACAAGCTGCTGAGGTGACTCACGATTGCATCCATGTTAAGGAGCTTATGGTCTTTATCACGCTCCTGCAAGAAAGAAACAATGAATAATACAACAGCATGACAAATAAAACTTTAAAATCTCTTGAAATACACTCCGTCATGTCACAATTGTATTATATTTGTGCAAGGCCATGATGCTCATCTATCTATCTATCTATCTATCTATCTATCTATCTATCTATCTATCTATCCAATGTGTGTGTATATTTTTTTTTCATGTTTTTACAATGACAATAAACCTTCTTGTACTTGAAATCATAGAAATTCACATATCTGAAAGCATACAGTTAAATCAGGAGATCAGCTAAACAAACTGCCTACAAAATGATTTACAGTGGAATCATGTCTCTGTCTTGTGATGTATCCTCGCAAAACAACCATATTCAGAAAGGTCAACCAGCAGCATGCGAGTGTGTCCTGGTAGCTCAGAGTCAACAAAGTTGTGTTATTCTCACATTTCAAAATCAATGTAACAGCATGACTGGCTTAGATACGTTTACATTACATCTCTATGACACCGCATTTTACAGCTTTGAAGAAGCCACTTGATTCTTATTTACAGTCCACATATTTTATAAGTTATCATTAGGGTTTTATGGTCATGTGTTGATATACAGTTGATATACATTTGATGTCACAAAGTTGCTGATTTGTTAAAAAAAATACAGAAGAGGAAGTTCTGAAAGTTACAGTATTTTTTCATACACTATAAAAATGAACTTATTTCAAAATAAGATTTCTCATGATTTTATTACTCCATCAACCAGCAAGTAAACATATTTTCAAAAGTCAAATATGTAGTTTATAGAGTAAATCTGGATAGAAAATCCCAGGTTTAGTCTAAGCTATTCTTAAACCTTTCCGACAAGTCGAGTACAACTGAAGAATGCAAAGCAGGTGTAAGAAGAACTGAAGCTCCCAGGACAGATTAATGAGATGACAGTGGACTCACTGAGTTGCTGGACGTGACAGATATCTGATCATCATCCAGGTCTATAGGTGGAGCATCCTTACTGCCCAGAGACTGAAGTTTATCAGCCAGAAGCCTCCTCTGGGCCTCCAGACGAGCTCGAGCCACCATTGACAGAACTACCTGCTGTCTGCTGTCCTCCAGAGCATTACGCTTACTGAACTGATACACCCTAAAACAACAAACAGAGGAGAACAAGCTCACATTCATAAACAGTGGAGAGAATCTGGGGAAATCTGACTGCTCTTACTGATTCAGAATGATTTGATTAGATGCAGATTGATTCTGTTCTTTTCATTGCTACTGTGGAGGCACAAGAAGATTAACTGATATACTGTACACCAGAGGTCTCAAACTCAGTTTCTGCCCAGGCCACATCAGTTTATGTGGACACATCAGTAGAGTTTCTAGAGATTGATAATTATTGGGGCACACGCCCCCCAATAAAATTCGTAAAAATAAATTATTTTATTTTATTTTTGCAAAAAGAGCACCAAAGAGTAGGTTATGGTTTAGTTGATGACAATAATAACTCAGTATGTGACCCTGCACCACAAAACCAGTCATAAGGGTCAACTGAGATGTACAGTATACATCATCTGAAAGCTGAATAAATAAGCTTTCCATTGGTGTATGTTATGTTTGGGGACATATGACAGGTGTTTGTTATGATGGGACAATATTTGGCTGAGATACAACTATTTGAAAATCTGGAATCTGAGGGTGCAAAAAAATCTAAATACTGAGAAAATCGCTTTTAAAGTTGTCCAAATGAAGTTTTTGTTGTCAAAAATCAAGTTTTAATATATTTACCGTAGGAAATTCACAAAATATCTTCATGGAACATGATCTTTACTTAATGTCCTAAAGATTTTTGGCATAAAAGAAAAATCAATAATTTTGACCCATACAATATATTTTTGGCTATTGCTACAAATATCCCCCAGCGACTTAAGACTGGTTTTGTGCTCCAGGGTCACATATATCTATACCTTGGAATTCTGTCATAAAATTGTACATTCTAAACAACAGACTATTTTTCTATTTTATGTCAGATGTATCATTTTATTAATTTTATTGTAACTAGATTGTGAAATATTTGATGTTCCAATTCTCAAGTACATGAATATTGTGATTTAAATATTTTAAATATCACTTTTGGCCAGACCTTTTTTCTCAAAATATATTGGACTAATTTTATTGAATCTAATTTGTTACATAAATTTGTAGCATTTTATATTCACTTCAGAATGCTTCCCTTAACCAATCAGAATGAAGCCTTGCAAGGCGTCACAAGACCCAAGGCTTTATGCAGTATTACTTTATATGAATCTTTGACTTTATGTCTCAACCACACATCAAAAAACTCTTTTAACTTCTAAGTTTCTGGTGTAAAATACACTGCAGTGATGGAAATCTGATATTAAACATGATGGTGGTATGCTGCAGGGGTTAAAGTACGCAAGTAAGGGGTTTGAATCTACTTAGAGCAACACTTGAGCTATCGGGTTGCTCGAGAGGAAGTGAATAGTAAGTGAATTTGGATAAAAGTTTGCTAAATGATCACTTGCCTAAAAAATGTGTGGAAACTTCCTCTTAAAAATCTACTTGACATTAGAATTGCAGAGATCACAGGCTCACCTCTGGCCTGTGTTTGCCAAGCCCTCTTCATTCTGCAGATCCAGCTCCAGCTGGTTGACAGTGGCCTGCTGAGAACCAAGAGTACTAGCAAGACCCAGGAGCTCCTCCTCCACAGCAGTGAGTTGGAGGAGAGAAAAAATTAGAAGGTGTAAGAGTGCAAAATGCGTTGTGGTGCAATAGAAGATAGTCAAAATGCTAAGGGCCAGCAAAACTGAGTTACACATTATGTGAGGAAATATGTGTGTGAATCGTATTTGTGTACAAACTTTCCCAGTTGCTAAACAACTGTATAGAGGTGTAGAGTAGGGATGCTCATATTGACCGTTTAACCATTAACCAAAAGTAAAAATTTTGACTGATTAATACTATCAGTTAAACGGTTTAAAGGGTTTTTCAAAATTTTTCCCACATTTTTTTTCTTCGTCGACATGTTACATTTTTTAAATAAATACTACACAAGTTGTGCACTATTTATTTTTATGCCTGACGAAGAACATGCGGTTCTTTAAAGCATATATAAGGATTCATTGTGTGTTTTCATTTTGTCATCTTAATTTGTCAATTATTTCAGTGAAAAATATTTAGTGTAGGCCTATTGATTTTATTCTTTGTTTTTATATTGTTTTATTCTGTTTTTCTTTGTTCTCAGAAGCACTGCAGGTTCATGATAACTCAGATAAAGTATGTGTGAATTCAGGTTCTGTTGTTGCTCTGTTGTTCTGTATCCTGCTGTTTGCACGTTAAAAGAAACCAGTAAAAAAAAAAAAAAAAAAAAAAAAAAAAAAAAACTTTTCTATTTAAATATGTTTTAAAATATAATTTATTCCTGTGATCAAAGCTGAATTTTCAGCATCATTCCTCCAGTCTTCAGTGTCACATGATCCTTCAGAAATCATTCTAATATACTGATTTGCTACTCAGGAAACATTTCTCATTATTAAGATCTCAAATTAATATTTTGTGGAAACCGTGATAAATTTCATGAATAGAAAGTTCAACAGTAATTTTTATATTTTTTTTGTAAGAATATAAAAGTCTTTATTGTCATTTTTGATCAATTTAATGCATCCTTTCAGAATAAAAGTATTTATTTCTTTAAAAAGATACCAAACTTTTAAATATTAGTGTAAAACATTACTTCTACATTACCAAAATGACAACAACTAAAAAACTAAAAAGAGTGTTAAGAGTTTTAAATATCAAAAAAATTTTTTTTAAACTTGTGTTAAACGTGTTTATAGTTAAAAAAAATAAAAATAAACAGCTCTGTTGTAGAAATTGGCATCATGGTTTGGGATGTTGTTCTTAGAGAATTAATTGTAGTGTGTAAGTAATTGAAAAAACTAATTATCTGGTTCCTTATAAGCTTAAGACGATGCCTTACGGCCAAAACACACAAAACAACAAAAACAAATAATGAACCAAAAACCTAACAGTCTATGGAAAAATACTTCTCATTCTCTACCCTCTAAAAACACACATGAAAAAAAGAAATGTTCACATGATGGTTTCATAAGCAATGACAAGGCTTCTGAGAGTTATGATTTTACTTCTACATTTCTGACATTTTTGCTTTCACTGATGCTGTACAGCGGTGTGCAGAAAGAAGAAGAAACTCACCGATGCTGGATTCCCTCTACTGTGAGCTCATTAAGCTGCAGATCTTCAGGCTTCAGACCTTCAGCGTCCTCCAACAAACTGCTGTCAAACTCCACACATGCAGGAACCTCTCCTCTTGACCTGCACATACACATACATACTGTACATGTGCATGCAGAGAGACATGGACAAGACAGAAGCCTGACAATCCTTGTGAAGGTACTGTAACATAAAAGGGCATCTGCAAGCCCATGCATGCATAATACCACACAGAATATTTATCAGGAAGAAATGCAAAATGGAACTTGTTTTTATCCTTCATGATTTGATTGGTTGCTATGATGTTATTAGTTATATTACATTACAGACTGATCGACTGTAATGTACAATATAGTGAAATTATTAACTTTTTATTTTAATTATTAAATTAAATTAACAACAGCCAGATAGAAAACTACAAATCAGCGCCTGTATATTACAGTATATGTTTTGCCTTTTAAAAGCTTGAATTTGAATGTGCCAGCAGGATAGTTGCTAAGGCCAGGGCCATCTATTATGAAAGTAAACGGTTCATTTGATTTCATGTTGACTTTAAGAGATGAGAATAAGTTAGCAAGCAAGTTAGTAAATGTATGCAACATCCTTTGTTTCTCTGGTCCAGGATCCCATTTCATTCAGCAAAAACTGGGAACAAAAGGGAAAGGTACAAGTATATACCTGTTCTGCTGGATGAAGTTCTCATACTCTGTCTGTGGCTGGATGGCTTTCAGGGCATTGGCCATTTCAGCGTGAACACTGACCACCTCATCATGAAGCAAACTAGACAGATCGAAATACTCCTGCAGAATCTCCTTCCTAAGAAAACAACATGCCACATCCATCATGTATTTTCATACACAGGACACAGCAGACCTACTTCTTTTTTACTAACTGTATGAGTATCGTCTATGTACAATTCATGTGAGAAGTGAACAGGATGACACAACATCCATTCAAAAAGCATAAGTCATTGTGGGGGAAATTGTCAGCTCTTAAAATAAGGCAAAGAGTTCTATTTGATACTACAGTCAAGATTATTTTAAGGAAACAAAGGTCTTACTTGATATTACCTACCACTGTCATCAGAAACAGAAATAAATGTTAACTGAACACATGTTAACTACCATAATTTGACAGTATGTGTTTATAGTGTTGATGTTATTAATGTTGACTCACAGAATAAGCACCATTTCCTCCTGCAGCGTCTGCAGTGCTCCCAGCAGGGCCGGCTGGCTTTGGCCATAGTGGAATTGGTGATGCACCTGCGCAGCCTTGACCGACAGCACATATTCATTGTGGTGCTCGTGCAGTTTAAGAGTGGCTTTGATGTAGCGTTCTTTTGCTTTCTCACGTTCTTTGTCTGTACAAAAGACCATCCACAAATACACATGAACATCTAGGAGAAAGGTGCTTTCAGGTATAAGAGGCTATGCAACCATACACACACACACACACACACACACACACACACACACACACACACACACACACACACACACACACACACACACACACACACACACACACAGACACACACACACATATATATCACATCTGTTTTGTGTTTTTGTTCAGTTATATAGTCCTCAAGTTTCCATTGTCTAGCTTTGTTCTACGTACCCGCTGAGTTGTTTCATGTTCATGCCAAATCAAGACTCTGTTATCTTGTATTTCTTCATGTTTGGATTTAAACAAACTGCACAGGGATTCAGCACACTCAGCTTCAGTGGACTGAAGGTTACAGAAAGCTGGACTGTTAAACATGAACCCAGCAGTTCATCTTCTGCATCTTCGTCAGGGCAATCGTCCCATTGAGGAGTTTGTGGAGGACTTTTTTGGATTGTGTCATTTACTGGATTTTAATGACATTGCTCTCAAGGACATTTTTTGGTTTGGTTTAACAGAAGAAATATCTTGTTTAATGATACCCCATACCCCTCACTGGACTCTGGCTGAGTGTATTGAGCATGTTCTTCAGTTGTGTGCTTTCTGAGCCTCATGTCACGGCCACAGAGGCTGTCTCTGAATCCTCTGTCTGTGGGCCGTCCATCTCTCTGCTTCAGCATGGCCTCCTAATCTCTGGGGGTCTTCAGTCCCATCTGCTCTGATGAGATGGTCTTCTGCTCTCCCTTGGTGGTCTCCAGGTTTGCCCTGGTTGCCTGCTCCGCTGGCTCCACACTGGTCTCTGGCTCTGCTCTGGTTGCCTGATCCTTTATGGTTGCTCCATGGCCCTGGTCTGTCTCAGCTCCACGATCCAGGCCCACCTCTGCTTCATGTTCTCAACCACAGCTCCACGGTCCTAGCCAACCATCCCTCCCCCATGTCCTCCTCTACTCTACCACCCTGCTGGAATTTTTGGTTTATGTTGGGATTTGGGTGGGTGTTATGTTAGGGTATCTGGAGTCAGCCTTAGAGGGGGATATGTCATGTTTTTACTCAGTTAATGTTATCATGTATTCATTTATTTTGAAATTCCCATAGTCGTGGTTCCTGTTTGTCAGGTGTTTCCCATGCTCCTCTTGTGATCTTGCCATGTGCTACCCTTGTGCCAAGTCTTTGTTTATCTTGTATTTGTTCATGTTTTGTATATAAACAATCTGCACATGGGTTCAGTGGACTGAATGTATATATAATTGCTATAAAATTCTCACACCACAGTTCAAACACTACAGTTTGGGATCAGTAAGATTTTTAAAAGAAATTAATTATTATTAGCATTAAATTGATCAAATGTGACAAAGACATTTATGATGTTACACAAGATTGCTGTTATTTAGAGTTTTCCATTAATTTTCTATTAAGACAACTGGTTTCAACATTGTTAATAGTAATAATAATAATAATAATAACTCTTTCTTTAGCAGGAAATCAGCATATTAGAATGATATCTGAAGTATCATGTGACACTGAAGACTGGGGTAATGATGCTGAAAATGTAGATTTGTCATCACAGTAATAAACTACTTTTTAAAACATTAAAATAGAAAACAGCTATTTTAAATTGTAAAAATAGTTCACAATATTACTGTTTTTACTCTTTTTAAAACAAATAAATGCAGCCTTTGTGTGCATAAGAGCCACCTCACTGACGACAAGCTTTTGCAAAGGTAGTTCACAAATGTTATATTTACTCATTTAAATTTAAATCAGCAAGCCATCAAACCACTGAACTCCCCCATACATCGGCCAAGTGCTTTAAAGGCTATTAAAAAATTTGCTTATCTTATCAAAATGTGATAAATTATACCCATCATTTGCAGTACACTGAAGCTCATTTTAATAATGCCTTCCACAGTGCAAATATACAGTATCTGTAATTAACTTTTCATATCTGTTGTCTGCGTATGAATATTATATTTACAGTTGTATTCATTTTGGCCCATCTAAGTGCTGCAAAAAATAGTTCTTCTGAGCATTCACACTATGCTCACTGGAGAAACCACATTTAGCTTCTCTTGTTTCCTCTGTAAGAGGAAACTTTGTTACATCTTTTGTGACTGAGAAAACACATGTCTTTGTCTTTTTTGTTCTTGGCCAAGTAGACAAATGCCCTGTTTACATAATATCTTAAAACCGTTCAGTGTTTAAACATTAAACAGTTCCTTTTATGGTGTCTATATGTTCAGAACAAAGTACACAATTCACAGTCAAAATGAAAGAAGAATGGCAAAGCATTTTAGAGAACAATGCAGCAACGAGGCATCTTACCTTTGCTTGCTTCCTGGTATTTTCTTTTGGCCTGGGTCGCTTCTCGTACTAGCTGTTTGTAACTGGACTTGACTTGGTCCACCTCAGTTTGGGTGACCTAACCTTCCACAACAGGACAAAAATACAATCAGAGTTCAGACTGGTGCATTAAAGTGAGTCACGTGTGTCATGTGCAATCAAAGGCATGAAAGGACAAGGAGTAAAAACTCATTGCTGACAATCAATTTAACATGTTACTAGCCAGCTCTAGATGTGAGGCTAAATATATGTGCAATACTCAGCTAATAATAGTTTTAAAAGCCTCCAGGCTAAACATAAGTATTAATGGAAATAGTGATTTATTTGTTGCAGCAGTAACTTCCTACAGTATAGCTGTGAATGCAGGCTGTGCATTCAATCAAACTACTGGATTTTGATGCAAATTCATGCATTATTAAGTAGAAGCCAAATCAGACAAAAAAAAATCGCCGCAGCATAAATGGCTGCCCACTGCTCCGGGTGTGTGTTCACGGTGTGTGTGTGTACACTGCTGTGTGTGTGCACTTTGGATGGGTTAAATGCAGAGCACCAGTTCTGAGTATGGGTCACCATACTTGGCTGTATGTCACCTCACTTTCACTTTTTTGAAGTAAACCATTTTAACTGAAACTTCTATTGTAAACAAACTGACAGACACACAGGGTTTTGTGGCTGATGAAGCTGATAAGATTCACAAGAAAGGTATTTTCTACTTCCTGGTGTTTGTTAGTGTATTTGTTTGCAGCGTTAAGCCATTTAAGACTTCACAGAAACCATCTGAAGATCAACTGGCAACTTGGGCTTCAGATATATCTTCATAAACTCAAAGCAGCAGAGCGCGGCAATGCAGAAACCACTGCTATTCTTATTAAACAAATTAAGCACAAAAATAAGCTGCTTGATGGCTTACCACTCACATTTCCTCTATCTAATATTAGATTGTGCCAAACATCTAAACACATTCACAAATAAACACCAAATATGAGATCATTTTAGATCTTCTGATAAAATCTTGAGTGATGCCTGCGTGAAAAGATCGCAGATACAATGCTAGGATGTCGATTTCTATTTCAAATAAAAAAAATTCAGCTGTTCTTCTGAAACTTTGAACTTTCTATTCATCAAAGTATCCTTAAATTGATCATGATTTCCACAAAAACATTAAGCAGAAAAACTGTTTTTAACTCGATAATAATAAATGTTTATTGGGCAGCAAATCAGCATAGTAAATGCAGTCTTGAAAAGCATGTTTTCAAAAAAAAAAAAAAAACATCTTATCAACCCCAATCTTCTAAACATTAGTGTTTATGCAAATAAAAGCACATGTCTTGGAAACTGGAAAAATTCATTCAAATATATTCATACTTCATGATTCACACACATATTTCCTCATTTAATGTGTAACTTCATATTGCTGGCTCTCAGCATTGGGACTAACTTCTACTGCATTACAACTTGAATGATTGTAAATTGTTGGTCCCCTTCCTGATTTCTTATTTTTTTGCATGTTTGTCACACTTTAATGTTTTAGGCCATCAGACAAATGTAAATTATTAGTAAAAGATAACACAAGTGAACACAACATGCAGTTTTTAAATGAAGGTTTTTATTATTAAGGGAAAACAAAATCCAAAACTACATGGCCCTGTGTGAAGAAGTGTTTGCCCCCTAAACCTAATAACTGGTTGGGCCACCCTTAGCAGCAACAACTGTAATCAAGCGTTGGCGATAACTTGCAATGAGGAATTTTGGTCCACTCATCTATGCAGAATTGTTGTAATTCTGCCACATTGGAGGGTTTTTGAGCATGAACCACCTTTTTAAGGTCATGCCACAGCATCTCAATAGGATTCAGGTCAGGACTTTGACTAGGCCACTCCAAAGACTTCATTTTGTTTTTCTACAGCCATTCAGAGGTGGACTTACTGGTGTGTTTTGGATCATTGTCCTGCTGCAGAACCCAAGTTCACTTCAGCTTGAGGTCACGAACAGATGGCTGGACATTCTCCTTCAGGATTTTTTGGTAAACAGCAGAATTCATGGTTTCATTTATCACAGCAAGTCTTCCAGGTCCTGAAGCAGAAAACAGCCCCAGACCATCACACTACCACCACCATATTTTACTGTTGGTATGATGTTCTTTTCTGAAATGCGGTGTTACTTTTATGCCAGACGTAATGGGACACAACACCTTCCAAAATGTTCGACTTTTGTCTCATCAGTCCACAGAGTATTTTCCCAAAAGTCTTGGGGATCATCAAGATGTTTTCTGGCAAAACTGAGACAAGCCTTTATGTTCTTTTCACTCAGCAGCGGTTTTTGTCTTGGAACTCTGCCATGCAGACCATTTTTGCCCAGTCTCATTAACACTGATCATAAATGAACAAAGATATTAACTCAGTTCTTTGGATGTTGTTGTGGGGTCTTTTGTGACCTCTTGGATGAGACGTCGCTGTGCTCTTGGGGTAATTTTGGTCGTCCGGTCACTCCTGGAATTTGGGGGTACAATGCTTTAGAGGTCACTCCTGGGAAGGTTCTCCACTGTTCCATGTTTTCTTCATTTGTGATTAATGGCACTCACTGTGGTTCGCTGGAGTCCCAATGCTTTAGAAATGGCTTTATAACCTTTTCCAGACTGATAGAGCTCAATTACTTTCTTTCTCATTTGTTTCTGAATTTCTTTGGATCTCGGCATGATGTCTAGCTTTTGAGGATCTTTTGGTCTACTTCACTTTGTCAGGCAGATCCTATTTAAGAGATTTCTTGATTGCGAAAAGGTGTGGCAGTAATCAGGCCTGGGTGTGGCTAGAGAAATTGAACTCTTAACAGGGGGGCAAACACTTCTTCACACAGGGCCATGTAGTTTTGGATTTTGTTTTCCCTTAATAATAAAAACCTTCATTTAAAAACTGCATGTTGAGTTCACTTGTGTTATCTTTGACTAATATTAAAATTAGTTTGATGATCTGAAACATTAAAGTGTGACAAACATGCAAAAAATAAGAAATCATGAAGGGGCCAACACTTTTTCACACCTCTGTGTGTATATATATATATATATATATATAATATATTATATATATATGAATATTATATCATATATATATATATAAATTTGCTAATGGTGATTCCATAAAATAACCAATTTTGGTTCCTCAAAGAACAAAACAAAAACTAAAATAAAAATAAGTTTCCAAAAGGGGGGTTTTGCAGTGATTCCATAAAATAACCAATTTTGGTTCCTCAAAGAACATTTTATAATCTAAAAAGCAAACAAAAAGGTTTTCCACTACAAAGAACCTTTGGTGTGATGAAAAGATTTCATGGATGTTAAAGGTTCTTCATGGAACCATTGATGACAGTAAGGAACCTTTATTGTTAAGAGTGTAATGTGTGACAGTGAACGGTGTCAGAGTGATGTGCGTGTGGCGCTGACCCTGCACAGCTCCTGGCTGAGAAGGTTCCACTGTTCCCCGTAAGTCTTCCTCAGCTGCTGCTTGTCCCGGATGAGGAGGGTGAGTTTGCTGAGGGGTCCCACCATCAGATCCTCCGAGTGCTTGCGCATGAGACGACTGAGGCTCTCCGTCTGACTGACCAGCACATTCCACGACTGTGAGAGTGAGAAAAATAATGATTTCTTAGGATTTAGGCATTGAAAATGTGAATGCAGGATTATATTTTACTGTGGTGCATGTATCTCTCAAGTGAAAGCAACAATCAAAAAAGACTTTCTGAATGCTTTCAATTTGCACGCTCAAAGAAAATAAAACCATTTTAGGCCTGTTCATGCCCTATACTCAATTAGTGGCTCTAGCATTGTTGCAGAGTCTAAACATTTGGAAAGTCAGAGAAAGCCTGAGAGCTTTTGGCAGAAGCTTTTGGATTATTACAGTGCAATGTCCCATAACAGAGACAAGGCACTTTCTATGCCTTTAGGTGTTAACATCATGTGCAAAATAAGGATTCAGACTCTATGCAGTGCTTGAGAGCATTTAAGCATGGATATGTCATCTAAACGCAGTAAAATCTCCAATATAAATTGGAATCAATCATGGAGAATTCCAAATACAAGTCTTATGAAACTTTATACTCGCTAAGGAGATACTTCCAACCTTATTGAACTGGCTGATGTAGTCGATATTTCCTCCGAGCTGAGATCCTTCCAGCTTCTCAACAATGGCTGACATCTGATGCAGCTGAACGGAGAACTCGCGATCGCTCTTGGCCCTCTGCGTCATCCATTTCTTCATTACCTCCATCAAACGCAGCTCGGAGTCTTGTAGTTTTATTAGAGCGGCGTGACCCTGAGGGCACCACAGGTCCTCCGCGAAACCCATACCTGCAGCACGCTAAAGCAGCAGGTGTGTGTGAAAAAGTGTTTTATCAGCCATCATGTAGTCAGAAATAATAACCAATAGTCAAAATGACCTACGCTCTGTATGTGTGACAAGCAGTATGCTGGTCAGCGATATTTGATAGTCAGGTCAACGACAAACACCACAAACCAAGATCTGCAGAAAGAGGAAGAATTTTCTAGACTTTTAAAATTCTTTAAAATGTGCATTTCATAGCATCATTTAACCCCTTGTATGCCTGTTGCAAAAAGGATTGCAATGAACATGGGAGTTTTCAGAAACTTTCATTTCCTCATGGGTAATTTAGGACAAGAAAGGGATGTTGTCTACACTGACCACTTCCCATATCGCAACGGCATATCAAATGTGAAAAGTTATTTAATAGCAAACATCGGGAAATTTTCTGAAATGCCAAAAAGTTAATGATTTACAAAGCACAAGATCTACTGTGTGTAAAGCAGCAAGGAAAACACAGTGCCCTTGTTCCAAAAAAACAGACAAAAAGTGTACAAGTATATATATATATATATATATATATATATATATATATATATATATATTGCAAAAAGGATTATATATATATTATATATATAGTTCAAAGGATATATATATATATATATATATATATATATATATATATATATATATATATATATATATATATATATATAGTTCAATTCTATCTATCTATATATACATGCTTGTATATACATTAAAATATAAATGCACTTAAAAAAAAAATTATAGAAAGACCTAGTGCGCTTTACTATTTTTTTAAACCAAAAAGTAACTCATCATATTAATTTCCATATGAACTAATTATTTTTCTACAGCCCGTTTTTATTTGTACACTGTCTTTAGCTATTATAAGACTGACATTAACAAGGTCACATTCAAAACGACAGTGATTCAAAAATATAAAGCAGATGTTCAAAGGTTAAAACAAAAACTCTTCCATAATAAATGGATCGTTTGTTGTCTGAAGGCGATGGCATTGTGACGTCACCAAAGGTTTCTTCTACACGTCAGTCAATGGTTACAACGACAGTTTCTTATAATGATGAATCATATTCTTAATTAAAAATAAAACAAGCAAACAGGCATTCTTAAATGTACACTGTAAAACCAGAACTCCGAGTATTTTATTGTCGACACTTGAAACTGTGTAAATTCTCACCTCAGATGTGTCCGGCGCAGAGAAACGTACCTGTCAGGACGACCGGAGCACGTAATTCTCCATTACAACAAAGCGACGAGAAGGAAAGAGCGAGTCGAAACTAAAGATACCGGAGACCGTGAGACAAACGAGGCGACAGACGGGCTGTGGTGATGACAAACTGAAACCAGGAAGACAGTCCTGCAGGCAGGACGCAGAACTCACTGCATTCAACAGGATCAGACCGCGAGCGCACAACACCTGCACTACACACACAGGGCCTGCTATTTCATAAAACACGTCTTCTTTCAATTTACATATACATTTACATTCATATTTACATAAAAAAATCGGCTACAGTTATTTTAATATTACTAAAAATTATTTATAAATAATACAACATTAAAAGCATGTTAAATATGAAAGTAGACAAGCAATAATTCACAGACATTTATATAAAAGTTGCATTGGGACAACATGCTCTGTCACAAAAGGTTAATGAGTTCAATGATCTGTATGTTTCTCTCTTTCTTCAAGGTGTGTGCATATACAGGTAAAGTGAATGAGAAATGTTCACACAGCGAACAGGATATAATAGAACGGTCATGATTTAATATTTTGGACAGTGATGATTCATAGGTTTTTTTTCAGATTTTTTTTTTCAGTGAGCAAGTGTTTTTGTGGGATTACACACATTTTGTGATGTAATGTTGTACAAACTGAGGGAAGTCGTCTGGAAGTCCATTTTTGTTACAAAATAGCCAGTGGCTAAACATTTAGTTCTCCTTTCATTTTTTCGAGTCACATTTTAAACGGTTGAGGCACTGACCAGTCAGTACATGGTTCAACATTTCTCAATCAAACAGATCCTTTATGCAGCGTAGACAAATCTCCCTTTTGAAGTCGATGCATGCAACACTTCAACCTCAACAGTCAACAGGTTGCTAGACCTTTCTGAGAAAAACAGTTCCAAGTAGAAACCTTTAAAATGTGCCATGTACCTTTGTCAAGGACATCTCAACATCTTAAAAAAAAAAAAAAAAAAAAAAAACTACTAAAGCTAGTTCAGCATGACTGTGGACTATAAGATTTGATCTGACCTACAGGAAACACAACAAAGAGTTCACAACGGAAAATGCTGAAGTTTGCATAGATCTTTATTTTTTTGTATAATCTTTAATTCGCATATTGACATCAATTAAATAAAAAGAAAGAAAAAAAAGAGCAAAATAATCTTTAAATTACATGTAAATGACAATGCACCATTGATAGTACAAAAATAGGCCTTATTTTTATATAGTTGTCCCGTCTCAGGTAGTCAAACAAATGATTGGTGTTTACGACTTGAGGATCTACATGCATCAGTTGACTCTTCAAATAAAGGTGAAAATAATCCTATGATTCCAGATGTTTCTCACTTGAGCCTTAACACACACACACAGAGAAACAAACACTTGAGCCCTTAAAGTGAAATGCAATCATTGCACCATCAGGGTGAAAACCTATTGTGTGTGGCCTTGGAAAAAAACTGGAGCCATGACACACAGCCACTCGAAGCGTTTTAAGAACATGTATGGCCAAATCAGCTATCCAATTCAAAACTGAAGCTAATCCAATTGAAAAAAATAAATAAATTATATATATATAAAAAAAAAAAAAAAGAATCAGTGTTTTTTCAGGTCATGTCATCACTCTAACACAAGCAGATTTTCACCTTGTGCTCATTGGTCATGCCTTCACACTCTTTAATGCTTTCCAAAACAGCTGCAACACTTAATAATTACTGCAGGGGGCAGAACAGCTATTTTACAGTTTAGCGCAGGGGTCTCCAAACTGAAGAGTTTAGCTCCACCTTGATCAGCTGGTTCAGGTGCGTTAAATTAGGATTAGAGCTAAACTCTGCAGGACAGAGTTTGGAGACCCATAATTTAGCTAAACAAAAATGTAATGAATAAACATGTATTTTCAAAGTATTTCAAATAGAAAGTAGATTTAACTCAGTGTGCATGTGTGTGTATGTATGTATATATATTTGCAAAATGAATGCAAAAATTGTGGCCCTATTTACCCAAATTCATTCTATGTAAATAAACTGAAGACCTATATACAAAGACAACTGTTTAGCTGAATAGCAAGTTGCAGCTTCAATTGTCACTCTATACAAATAATAAAAGATGGGATGAAAAGTTCCAATTTGAACCTTGTTTTAAGAACAGGGAGGTACCAGATCAACAACTAACATTACTGTAAGGTCTCATGATATTTAACAGCTGTAAAACTGTAGGGTGTAGACTGTGTAGATGTACAGGACACACTTTAAAATAAAGATGAGTCTCAATGTATTAATTGTATAAACTAAGGCAAGGCTGAAGATGGTGCAGGTAGTTTGTGTCCTTGTTTTACACAGTTACGGTTAGAAACAATGGGTTTGAAAGGCTGATAGTGCTCACTGGTTACTGGCCAATCATTTTGATATATGATAAAGGAAGACAGACCATCAGCACATCATCACATAACTCTGTTGGGCCTCTATTGCACAGATTCCATAGATAACATTGTAATTTTGTAAAGATACTGCATAAGACCAACATATGTGGATCATGTACATGTGATTCATATATATATATATATATATATATTTTTTTTTAAATACTATATTCTGGGGAGATGAGCTGATAAGACCAAGTGTACTACTACCAACAAACAGTAGTAAGCAAAGAAAATGACCTGATGAAATGACTTGAGCAGATAAAAATAACCAATCATCTATAAAACCCCAGTGATATCTGACAGCTGCTCTGGGTGAGGGTCATCACAGCCCTTTCTCTGATTTATTTCAAAAACACACCCATACTGTGCAGAACAACACCTCCAACATCTAGACATCATAAGTGGATGATCTCATCAAACATGACAACATGGAAGCCAGATCTTTTCAGGATAGGCCTACAGCCGGGACCGTAGTATTTCAAACCTTGACTGGAGGACAGATTTAGAAAAGAGAAGAGCTTAATGTTGCTGAGCTGGCTCGGAGGGACAGGGAGCGCAGGGTTACGGCAGTTCACAAAGAAACTCACAAATAAAATGGAAATATTTACCATATTCACCTTCTCATGTCATTTCAAACCTGCATGTGATCTTAAACACACAAGACACTTAAGAATCACCAGAGCGATAAAAAAGGATCATAAAAGTTGTCATATGTTAATTTTATGAGGAAAAAGTTTCAGAAGTTAAGAAGCCATTTGTGTTCACGTTTTTGAGATCTAAGAACACAGTGCAAAAGTTAATATATAATGTATATGTTATAGTGCGGTTTTATTATATATACACAAATTATATTTAAAAAAAAAAATGACAAAAATGACAAATATTCAGCTAAATTACAATTTCCAGCTTCTATTTTCACTCTAGACTAAACCGGTTTGATGCCATGATTTTGACATTTTGATGAACAAATGATGCCATTTCAAATGAGATTTTATAACAAACAACTTTTATGGTGTGCACACACACACACACACAGATACAGATTTTGAGGCATTTGGACTTCCTGCAAAATATTTTCCACCAGAAAATCAGGCAGGTTTGCAATGACATGAGGGTGAGCAAATGATGACCGGTTTAATCTTTTGGAGAACTATTCCTTTAAAAAGCCTTCTGTACATTAAATAATCATGAATTCAGCCATGTAGATTCTCCAGGGGGAGCAGTAAGCTCTTCAAACACGGGTAACACACTGCTCTGCTCTCCCTCTCTGACCATGTAGAAATAGTGATATGTTCTTCTAAAGGGCTCCCTGTGCAAAGCCAGTGGATCTGACCCACTGCAGCACTGACTGACTTCATATAAATGTAGTTTACACTCACACACTTACTCAACCGCTCAAAGAAAAGCTCTGTTTTTCTCATATGCAAATAAATCTTGTTTTTCTTAAAATCTCACTAGGCAAGAGGAAGAAACCAAACAATAATCATGTTTATTGTAATTTCAGGACAGCCCTGCGACAATCGACTCGTCCCCATCGCTTGTGATTGGAAGCTTTCCATGTTGAGGCACCGAGAGGTCAACGCCCAGGTGAATGCATGGCTCATTAACTAAGACAGGTGCGAGAAACAAACCAAAACCCCCAGAAGTGAGATATGTTCAGACTAACCCAGAAGGAAAACACACTAAAAAAAGAGACAACAGTGCAGTAGAGGCTAGAGAGTGGAGGGACATGGGTAAGAAGGGGTTAAAGAGCACTTTGTGTTTTGATGAAGGCAGTCCTCTCGTTGCGGATCTCGAATTCCTCGTTTTCAGACTCGGAATTGCCTTCGTCCTCCCGCCAAACGCTCGGGATGCCCTTGTAGGCAACTGCGCTGCGGTTGAATCCGAACCCAACCAGTAAGCCGGATCCCGGCCCTGCTTCAGCAGAGGGCAGTTTGTTCTGCATACGTGTGTGCATCTGCAGGATGCTGAACACGGCCACAAACATAGCCACGATGAAGGCACAGCTGAGCACGGCCACGGTCACAGGCAGTTTGACGGACGAGCCGTCGCCTCGCATCTGAAACAGTCTGCCGTCTGGAGACTCCCGATGGATCTGGTTCGGGTGCAGACAGGTGCCAGTGATGGCGTCCAGGTGCCTGTTAGGTGGGCAGGACAGGCAGTTCTGAGGGCCGGTGCTGCTGCAGGTGAGGCAGACGGGGTGACAGGGCAGGCAGGCGGGACGGAGGACGGGCATCACCTCGTTGCTGGGGAGGAAGGTAGAACGGGTGCCTGCGGTGAAACCTCCTGGACAGTCTCTCACGCAGCCCGTCTGGTACAAGTAGAAGCCGGGGTTGCACTCTGAATTAGGAAGAAATGGGCTTTAGTTTAGGCTTAAAAATGATTCTGGATTGAATACAAGCTAAACTGTTTTGCTGATTTCTACAGAAAATTAACTTGACTCCAAAAAAACAAAACAAAAACATGTTTATACTTGGATGGATGTCCATTTAAAGACAGAAAACCAGGGCAGTTGACAGTTCAGGAAGCAGACTGTTTTGCAGTGTTACCGTACATGCTGTACTCCATTTAAAACAGCAGTTTATTCATACGAATCTGTTTATCACCTCATCACTAACTGAGATACTACATAGAATATCCAAATAAATTAATTGTATTTTTTTAACCCCACTTTTGCCTTCTTAAAGTTAAGGATTTTATTTGTCACAACAGCACTTTTAAAAATTGGAAGAGAGCTGAACTGGAAAAATTACTAGCTATGCTATTGACTTCTCCTGCGTTGTTGAAAACGATTTTTCTGTTTGAGACTGTAAAGCTGCTTTGACACAACCAGTACTGTAAAGTGCTATACAAATAAAGGTGACTTGACTCGGTTTAAAGATAAATATACATTCATTTAATTTAAGGATAAAAAAAAAGAAAGAAAATAATTTTTTTAAGTTGATAAGAAAATAGTGAATTACTCAAAAATAGTAAAAGAAAACCTCAAAGAAATGATTTTTTTTTAAAAAGTACGCACAATTGGGCAGCTTGTGTGTGTGTGTGTGTGTGTGTGTGTGTGTGTGACAGAGTAAATGAATCCACTTGAGGACTGAAGCTAAACACTGCATTGTTCTGCTCTGCTTGGGTTTATTTACACCTCAAATGCTGCCTACCAAACCAATAAGAAACATGATCCAGGAAATTCAGGTCTTTTCAAACGCTCTACCTCTTTAAGCACCCAGATTTGCTTGATGCGAGTCCCATTTCTGGAATAATTACTGAACCACCCAAGTCAGCATCTTCTGACAACTGCAAAGGGTCATCTACTAAATGGCGTTTATTCAGTGCAAAATCCCTTTTTATGGGTTGGTTGGGCATGTTGGGTTGCTGGGGTAACAGTGCTTAACACCTGGAGAGGATTCAAGCTGCGGAGGTCAGATTAGGGATAACATGCAAACAGGACAGAAGAATGAAGAACTCCTGGATCACTCTTTGAGACTCATACGCGGTCAAGGCAACCCACCTGACATATACACAAAGTGCTTTTGCTGATACAAACAATGCACATACTGACACCAAATATGACATTTCAAAAAGTAATAATTGGCCATGCTTTGCAGTAATTTTACCATTAAGAGTGTTCTTATACGCGGTGTGAAGTAAAGTGAATGAAGTGTCTAAAAGACAGTGTTGCTATTGCTAACTAAAACTATTTAAAATCGTTTTCATTAACTGAAATGAAGCTTAAATAAAATAGAATAAATGCAAATGCGTAACTGCAAATGTTATGTTGCCTTGGCAACTAACTGAAATAAAAAGTTTAGTACTAAGAACTAAAATCACTAAAACAAAACAAAAATAAAAATAAATGAAATCTATATAGAAATATGTATATAAAAAGACTAATTACAAAAGCACATAAAATTACTAAAACTTATAAAAGTTCAATTCAAAATATTAATATTTTTTTCACAAAATTACTACAGATTAAAATGAATGTAAAATTAAAACTATATATATTGAAAATATATCAATAAAAGCTCATTCAAAATTAACAAATATTGCTTTTAACAAAATTAGCAAAACAAAAATTAAAACTGAAAACATAAAAATAAAAGCTAATTCAAAACAAATACTACAATACTATATAAATAATACTAAAATAACACTTTTAACTGTGGTAAAAATCACTATAAGTGAGAGCCCGTGTAATGTATTAAGACATTTCATAAAATATCAGTGATGTAAATAAATCAATAAATGATAAAACAGTATTTAAGAAATATTAAATTATTTTTTTACCCAAAATAATTTATGATTTGTAATTTTTTATTTGCTTGAATATTTAAAAATTCATTCATATTTTTAAATATTTTTTCCATTTTTGACAGGAATTTGGCCTCAGACTATTGTGTCGTTTACTTGCAAGTAGCCTGAGCGACATGTATTGGTGTAATCCAGCCCACCCTACATCTGTTCACTAACCGCCTGATGTATATTGTACACAAAATTGCTAGCTGAAAATTAGTAGTTTGGCTAGCATTACGCAACCTCCTTCCTCTGAGTGCACCAATCCACCTCCAAATACAGTCCTGGCTGTCACAAAGGCTGTCACAAAGAGTGCTTTTATGAAATCCAAGCTGGTGCCGTATTGTTGTATCAACAATTTCAGATAAATGTGTTGCTCAGACAGACTTTTCCAGTGTAAGTGGCCAGTTCTCGGCCAGAATAAGTTAGGTTCGATAAGAGGCTAAGCTGCATTACACTCTTAAAAATAAAGGTTCTTTATTGGCATCTAAGGTTCCGTGAAGAACCTTTAACATCCATGGAATCTATCCATTCCACAAAAGGTTCTTTATAATAGAAAAAAAAATTTCTTTAAATTATTAAAATGTTCTTCACACTAGAAAAAAATCTTTTAACAACAGATCACCAAAATTATCATTTGTTAACCAAATATTGTACATAACTACTAAAACACCCTATCAGGTTTATCATTTTTAAGAGTGTAGACTGCGTAAACAGGCTTTAAGAAATTGAGTATTAGGAGAGAAATCAACTACATACACCTCTGACCATCACTATACACACACACACACACACACACACACACACACACAAAAAAAAGTGGTGAAGATCATATTTTCAGCATTCATAATGAAATCCTTTTAGCATGGTGCCATTCAGAGGAGGACAGGAGATGAGGAGATTGCCAGTGGAGGAGGCAGAGGACAGAAAAAGAAAAGAGCTGCTGAAAGAGTAGCAGCAGGGTCAGTGTGTGAGAGAGTGTGTGTGTGTGTGAAGAGGTAAGAATGAGCTGGCAATAAGTGTCCACAGAGAGGGGCACGGCCGCAGGCTTTACTGGACAGCTGCCTTGAACACGGCTGCCAACGCAGCTGACACTCTGAACTAATTCCAGGATGGAGTTATGAACACACAATTTAACAGCTAAGACATGACCAGCACAGCACTCTCAACACAAGCAAAAGGGAACTATAAAAACAGCTGCAAGCTTTATAGCTTTAGTTTAAAGCTTTCAATTAGTGGGGAGATTATCAGAGTCACAGTGTTATTTATTAATAAATGTATTATTGAATGTAATAAATAAATTAAACATGTTGTAAAACCATAGACTAGCGTTCAAAAGTTTGGGGTTGCAAGATTTTTTTCAAGTGGTCCCCAAGGGTGCATTTATTTGACCATAAACTACTGTTTTCTATATTACAAGTGCTTTCTATATTAATAGTTTTTAAATGTAACTTATCCCTGTTATGCAAAGCTGAATTTCATTTCTCCAGTCTTCGGTGTCACATACTTACTGCGTACTGCCTACTATTTCTTAAACACAGCACGTAAAACAGAATGATATGCATGTAATCACAGAATGATAAACATTTCAAATAGTAGCAAGCTTCAAAATTAAATGCTAAATATTACACAAAATGTTGTGTACAACATCCAAATGTTTTAGACGACAAATAAAATAATAAGTGAAGATGATGTTAAATGATGTTCATATTGTTTTGTTAAACAAGAAATGGAAGGTCAAGTCAAGTGCATAGTTGTGTGTGGTGTACTTTAGTTGTAAACTGCACATTTAGGCAAATGCATTCGCTCATCTAAGTGTCCCATGCATGAAAATGTGCATAATGTGCACAGCACACATTTTGCAGAAGAATGCGTAAATATGAGTAGTATGGTAGCAAACCATTCTCACAGAATCAGGTCTGAAAACAGCTTAGAGTTACCGAGGACAGATAGGAAATGCCACTAGTGTTTGCCAGGGGGCGCACTTTCACCATCATTTACTCTGACTCTTACCTGTGCAGATCTGATTGAGGTCGTATGTTTTGCAGCTGCTGGAGTCTGCTGCTGAAGGGCCGGATAAACTAGAAGCTGTGCCATAGAGAACCAGCGTGAACTGAGTCAGAGTGCCTAAGATAGACAGAAATAGATTCAACAATCTGACTCATGTACACAAGAAACTCACAAAATGAGAAAAGTTGCCAGTTGTGGATAGTGTTCATTCTGTAATCTCTCTCAACCAGTAGACTGTATTATACTGCAAACACATTTATTCAGTCAGAAGATGCTGTCAACTAGCAAATTAGGAACAACACAAGCAACCGACGAAAAGCAAACAATATTAGCAGAGCTGATTTCTTAAGTAAACCAGAATAGTGCTAAGTTAGAGATATTAAAGCAATAAGCCATAAAAGGCAATACATCTGACCAAAGTTAACTTAAAAAAAAAACATTAACATTTTAGTTATTTAACAAAATAAACTTGAACTTAAATCTAATATAAAATTTCATTTTAGCTAGTTGCCTAAGGAAACACAACAAAAATTACTAAAACTTTACAATGAAAATTAATAGAAAAAAAAAAAAATTAAAAAATAACAATGATCCTAAAATAACACTGATTATAACTTATAACTGCTGGGCCTCTCAAAGCTTAATGCATTCAGATGACAGGAAATCAATATGACGAAACTATGTTAATAATTAAAATAAACTAAACATTTTAATATTAATTAATGATAATCACAATAAACAATTCTTTACGCAACATAGCTCAATAGACCTGACACACATGCAGTTCAAACATATGTATGTGCATATATCAGAACATTTTACAATTGTAATATAAAGGACATTTTTCTACTCAAATATTTCATTCTGATTGGTCATTCTTTAGTAAAATGCCTAAACTGCATAAATGACCACTGTTACAGAAAATGATTTCCTACACGTCTGTACTAGTTTCATGCATGCTTGATCAACTTAAAAGCAATATTTATTAGCCATATTTAGTATAAAATAAGTCAAATACAAAAAGTCCACTGGTATTCTATAATTGTATAGAAGATACAACACCACCCTTTTTATTTTGACAATGTCGGATTGTACATTTTCACCTGCACATCTTGCTCATTTTGTGCCCACTAACACAAATCACTGTAACAGCACACGAAGTGTCCCAACACAGACTTCTTATCATCATCGTTCAGTAACTGTAGTGCCGCACCGCTTCGACATGCATTAGATAGATGGCACACTTTGTCTCTACAGTCCAATAAAATCAGTAGCTCTGTAAATTCTTAAAGCAACAAAGAGAAATGGAGCAGTTGTGTTAGTGTCTGAGCAGGACTAATGAATGGGCTTTGGCATGGATTTCCTTTATATTTACAGTGTTCAGGGGCGGCTGGAGAGTGTGATAGTGGTAGAGAGAGGAAAAACTCAGTCCTCTGATTTAATTAGCTAGATTTAATTAATCAGATTTACTGCAGGGTGTGGTGAAGGAAGACAAATTGACTATGACATAAAAGAGGATGAAAACAGGATTGGGCAAATCAGGTGGATTTGGAGAGAAGATACTCAACATTTCTGTAAAGTGCAGAGCAAAGCACTGGGAGACATAGACTAGACTGTTATTTTTTGGATCACAATCAATATTGGGCTCTTTTTAATCATTTTTTAAGGCAGATTTTTTTTATGACCTCTTATTTTATTAGCTTTTTATTTTCTTTTATGAACTTTTCTATTTTATTTGATTTTTTTATCATTTTGAATGTTCTTTTACCTTTTTTTATTTGCTTTATTTTTAGGACCTTTTTTACACTGGAGGTCCAAATATGTTGAACGTGAATCTCCCGCGTGAGCACCATGGCTTGACACGAAAGCAGCACAAAATAAAAAATGGAAAATGGATGGACAAGCTGTTACCATAGTCACTGTTCCCAGCCACGTTCTCGATCTCCAACGTCCATTCTCCACGAGGGTCCTCGTCCCAGGAGTGGGTGGTCATGAAAGCCCAGTCACTGAAGCCCTCAGAGGAGTAATCGTGAGGTCTGAGAGAGAAAGAGGCAGAGAATGTTACACTTAACTGATTCAGCTATGCTCTATTTGAGTATCATGAGTGTATCCCTTTCAGGTCCTGACCTGGGTGCAAGCAGCGTGGAGCGGGTGCCCTGTGGGCTGATCAGGTAGATGGCCAGATTTCCTCTGCGGTTGTAGGACAGGGTGAGCTGGGCTTGAGCATGCTCTAATGAGCTCACAAAGGTGTCCGTCCCAGCACATGCATCCACACTCATCTTGATCACCAAATGACTCCCAATATTCCTAAAAAGAGGAAAATAGTGTTCAAGAACTGACAGCTAAACCACAATGAAGTTATACTGCTAAATAAGTAATTATGAATGCATTATACATTATCTTTTAAAGGTTAGGGGTCTGTAAGATTTAATGTTTTTGAAAGAAAGGATATATCTGCAATCTGAAATATATCAAATTAATTTTATATATCCTTGTTGAAAATCCTACTGACCACAAACTTTTTTAAAGTTTAGTGTAAGATCATCAAAATATTCTCTACCAAGAATCACAGTCTAGGTGAAAACCCAATCTTAACACTAGACATGGTTCAGATCATCCTATAATGTGCCATATATCATCCACCAGGTGAACATTATTAGTTCAACTGCTTATAAAAGCAACAGCTCACACCTTCATGCAAAGTCACATGTTTTTAAATGGCAAAAACTGAAGTCTCAAAAGAAAGCATAAGCATAAATGTTTAATGAATTTCCAAAATTACTGCACCAGAAGTTGATATGTTAAACAAAGCAATGTTGTGAAAGCTTTACTGTATTTACTTGTCCATACAGTAACTAATTAACAGCTTACTGAATCAGGAGCGCTATATCAAACCGCTGCCACAACACATAAGAGTGCAAAACACATTCCTGGTCCATCAGAAAGGTTCAGTCAGGTTAAGAACTGTGCCATCGATGTCCGTTACAGGAGCCGGTAGGCTTTTGGCACTCTAAACCCTATCCTATAAGGAGCTTAGAGCAGCCCGGCCCTGCTCACTAGAGACAGGGCTGCAGTGGAAGAAGAGCTTAAATCAAGAGAGCGAACGACAGGCTACAGCTTCTGACAAGTCCATGAGGAATGAAGTGTAACCCCTCTGTGCTCAGGAACGCTGCATCATGTGCAAGACGTCAAGTCGGAGATGTTGCTAGCGAAAAATACAGCAGAGATGGATTGAGGCACTTCGCTGTGACTTCTGCAACCAGCATGTTAAAATGGGCTTTGCTCCAAAACCCCTTGATCTTTCCATAACGCTGGTGAACCATAAAGGATGACTGGAGGAAGGGATAAAAAAAGAGGGTGAGTTTTTAGAGAGCGAGACATGAAATGCTGGGACAGAGGACGAGATTGGCGGAGAGGTACTTTGAGGGTCAGTCTTGAGTTTCAAGATGTCAGCAGTGATGGAAGTGTGACAAACGTGGATGTAACAAGCTTATCCTTTAAACACGCTCTGTAGGCAGCAGAGAGGCCTCATGCACTGAAGCATCATTCAAGTTGTGCAGATCTAAATTTAAATATGGTAGACTGTCAAAAGTGATGTTTCGCTCCTGTTCCCATTTCCTCTTGCACTCCATGACCTTTTTAGCAGCACAAAATTTAAAGGCAAGGTAGGAGATTTGGTTCAAAAACATTGTTGTTACGCTGGTTGAAATGAGGACTAATGCTGTCAAACAAAAGGTCATAGCTTGTCTTTGGACTAGGTTTTAGAGTTTTATGCCCTTTTTGAAGATCGGCAGCCCCTGGTCACCGGATGGTTTCATGACATATAAAACAGCAGTGTGACATTCAATTTGGAAGGTGAGAAAATGATGACAGAGCTGCCATTGATCTAGTATGGACAGTTTAACCTACCTGGGCTCAGACACCAAGGAAAGGACACATTTCCGCTGAGGTCCAACATTCGTCCAGTTCTTTGCCAGAGCCACTATGGCCCCAGCATCCAGCAGACCATATCCATAAGAATGGCTTACTGTAGGAGAGAGAGAGAGAGAAAAATCAATACTGTTGAAAGTAACTTTAGAACCAGTTTAAAAAGGCCATAAAAAAGACTGGCAGTATAAGTAAAGAGGTGAATTAAAGAGGTTGATATCTTTAAAAGATCCGAAGTGGTTTGCAGACTGGTACAGCCAATGATAATGTTATTGATCGAATCACAAAACGTTCAAGTAGCTAGAAAGTGGAAAGACAAGCCAGAGCGAAAGGAAAGGGGAGGGAGTGATGAAAAGCAATGAGATGGGCTTTTACCTCTGCGACCCACTCCATTTATCTTCCAGTCATTGGTGGTGAGGTGGGCAGGGTTGGACGTCCTCACAACCAAATGCTGCATGTCTCTCCAGGTCAAGTTTTTACTATGGAGAGAAGTGTTAGTGTCTTTCAAATGTGCGAGATGCTTGGTGGAATGAAACACAAACCGCTTGCATGCTTTCCCTGAGATAATCTCTCCTGTCCTTTTGTAAAGGTCACGGACAGCTACAGGTAGAGTCATAAAGGTTATATTGTTCCCGTGAATTAATTTAAACGATGCAAATGTAAATGCCGCTCAATGCAAGTGTTTGATCCAAATGAGAACTTGAAGGTTAATTCCAGCCTGGCAATCTAGCCGGCAACCATTTTTTTGTTCGAAAGCTTCAGGTCACTCAAATCGCTGATAAAGAGAGATGACCTCACTTGAGGACAGGACAAACCACGCTTCGGATGACTTACTTGGCCTCAAGGGCGAGGGCGATGATTCCTGCCGCCAGAGGGGCCGAGGCAGAAGTGCCTGTGTGGGAGTCTGTGCACTTCTGCCTGAGGTCTGTAGTGACCTGAAACAGGAAGCAGAGAAAAAACATCGCATCACTGATAGGACGGGAAAATCCAATTATTCCAGATGGGAACACAATACCAACATTGCACTGATAAAAGCTTAAAGAGGTCATGAAATGCATTTTTTATTATTTCAGAATGTTTCCTGAGGCCAGGCTTCTTACACTTTTTCCATTTCAAAATTCCATATTTTTCCAGATTCAAGTTTCCCTGTAGAGTTTTCAGGCCATATTTCATAGTGAAAAACAAAATGATTTAGTGTGTATTTAGTTTAATTCATGCATTTGAATTATGTAAACATAGCTTTAAAAAGGGCAAGTGAAATGTTTGTAATAAAATGAAGAACAAAGAAACTTGTTATCTAGAACAAGTCTGTTAGTCTGCATTTACACTCCAAAATCAATTTAGACATAAGATTTTTTTTTGTATCATCTGTTGTTATAGTTATCAGTGTGACAATCAAAATTTTGGATTCAGCCCTTCATTTAAATATTTGACACTCCCTTTATAATCAAGGAATCTCTCTACATTGCATTATTTACATTTTCTTTACATTTTGTTAGTTAAAATGAAGGGTTCATGAGTGTGCAGAACTCTTAGTACAATGAATTAAAAAACCTGCTTTTAAAGCAGTATGGAGCAGTATTAGACAGGTTTATTGAGCATGTGAATGCAATGACCAGTCAGATGTGTTTAAGATTGGCTAATACAGGGGGTTCCAAACCCGCTTATGAAGGGCTACTGTCCTGCAGCGTTTAGCTCCAACACACCTGCCTGGAAGTATGTAGGATGCTAGTAAGACCTTGATTAGCTTGTTCAGGTGTGTTTGATTGGGGTTGGAGCTTAACTCTGCAGGACAACACTTCAAACAATCAAGCCTGAAGGAAGTTTAATTTGAATGTTTGTTTTAATTAACACAGGGCAATTATAAATATTCATAATTCTGCTAATTGTTTGTGAAAACCATTATGCATCTTTCAAGATTTTTTGATGAAGTTAAAAAACAATTTATTTGAAATATAAATCTTATGTAACATTATAAAGTAGTCTTTTTTTTGCAGTTTACTTTGAAACAGTCTCAACAAAAATCCTCAAAATGCAAAAGCTGCTTTCAAGTTTTTAAAGTTGTTTTTGAAATTATTAATAATAAGAAATATTTCTCAAACACCAAATTAGCACAGAATGATTTCTGAAGCATCAAGTGACACTGAAGATTCCAAATACTTTTTTGGAATGTATTAAAACAGAAAACAGTTATTTTAAATAACAGTTATACATTTTTTTTGTACACATTTCCAAATATTTTCTATTAAATAAATGCAGCCTGGGTGAACATAAGATATTTACTTAAAAAAAAAAAAAAAAAGCAATTTTAATATTTGATCTGTAGTGTGTATGTCAAACGATAAGGTAAATTTTGATTTCTCAATTCATGACCCTTTTAATAATCTCATTAATCGTGTCTAGCATTGCTATTATTAATTTTTGTTGATACTCACAATCAAGTATTCAAACAAGACCCTTATACTAAATTTTGTTACATTGAATGTTGATGTGCAACTGGTACCTCACTATTTGTGCTACAGATATAACTAATACCTTAAATCAAGAGAGTTGTTGACGAGCGGCATGCTATTACTTTTTAAACTGATATGACTGATCCTCTCAATGGTTTTTGGGAGAATTTGGGAGAGGAAAAAAATGTCTGGGGACAAGGATTTCATAGAGACTTGGGAATTGGGCTCTTTCCACTTGGGCCAGTAGGCAACCACCCAGAACTTCCTAGCAACTGCATATCAATGCCTTGGCAACAAGTCTTGCATCTGCATAGGCAAACACCTCTTCAAATATTCTTCAGGAAAATATAAAAACTCGGTAAAAACTGTCATTCAGCTTCTGCCCATTAAGTGACCCAGGTGTTTGATATTTTTGACATTGCGCAGCAACTTTAAGCCCTTAGGGTCAGACAGACAGAGTCAGCACAATTCAAGACAAATGCAAACATAAAAGGGTTGATGGGTGACACTGTGCAGTGGATGCACTTGGATGTGCAGTTACTGCGACAGACCTCCTTGTGTGAGACTAATTGCTAAAAATGGGAGAGAGGCTGAATGACAGGAGCGATGACAGAGAATTCACTTAAAACTGGATCTTGGGGGGCCTCGGGAGAGAAACATTGCCTGACAGAGTCTCTGCAGCACAGGAAACAGCAGGTATCAGGCTTCCGTCCTTTAAAAGCACACCTCTGTTGTGAACGCTAGTGTCTGTGTCTTGAATGCGGGACAATAAATGAGTCAGTCAGGCATAGTCGGTTATGAGAACAATGCTTTGGTGTGAGCCTCGGTTGGCACAGAGCCGGGTAAAGAAACAAAACCAAACGAGAGCAAAGAAAATGTCATATGACAGTGAGTTGTTGTTTTTTTTGAAACAAAGGGATATGTGTGCTTTGAAACTAGAGTTTAACATTTTTTAAAGAACCAGAAAAGGCAGTTTGATCTTACAAATATCAGCATCACAACGCCAGGGTGATCTGAGTGGTTCTTAGAGCACTAATATCCAGTCGCTAAAGTGGTCTGAGGCAAGATTCACTAAATATTTTTAAGAATAAAATTCTTCCTAAATACTACTTTCATCTATTTTCTATCTTAAGAATAATGTTTTTTGTAAATTTTGCATTCCCAAAACAATTAAGAATGTTTTTATCTTTTCTTCCCCCCAATAAAGATCTAAATAAAAAAAAAAAAAAAAAAAAATAATAAAAAAAAAGAATCTTAAAAAAAATCATTCTTAATAATAGGGTGATGTCACGAGTTGGCTCCTTACAATATACTGTTCACGTGATACAGTATTTTCACAATACGGTAAGTATTTTTAAGGCATATGATAAACAGTCAACAAAAGGGAGTTCAGAAAAGAGATATTCCCATTTCAACTCAGCAAAAAATACAGAATTATGTCATGTTAGACAGTACAGCTACAGTCACAGTTCACAAAACACACTGTTCCATTTTTGTATAGCAATATACCGTGACACAATATACTGTTCCAGCCCTAGTAAATAACAACTCTATAAAAATGAGTCAAATAAGGATCTTGTTTTTATTTTATAATTGGCGCATTATTTTTGAAACATGACCCCGAGTGCTGAGCTCCCGCCAAGCCAGTCGCGCCGAAATACAGAGAACTTATTATGATTATCACTGTAATCAGCAGGTAGCAGAAAATGATGCCATTTGAGGTGCTTTTCATTGAGTTGATGAGTGAGTCTTCAGCAAGAAGAACCACCATACAATCAGAACCCAACACAAAGTCACCAAGAAAATATTTGAGAGAATTTATTTATTAAATTTCTTAACTGCTTAAGAAAATTTTGTGAATTTGGCCCCTGGATGGTTACCTACTGGCAAGTTCCCACTTTAAAATCTGTCCTTCAATGTCTTTTTCACCAATTTTATCATCAGCCAGCACAAAATCCAAAATCATAATCAATAACAAATAGCAAAAGCACACCTCCCCTCAAAAAGCTGCATAATTTGATTTACACACAAGAGATACTGTAGCTTTTATGGCTTGTCGCTTTTTCTGGTTAGGACACGTTGTAATACTCAGGGCTGGGATTTGTTGAAATCCCTAAGCACAAGTGTATGCAATAAAAATAGTGATGCTTGACTTAACAAACATCATTAATAATCACAAACACACAGATAAAACCAAGCCACGAGTGAGAAGCTATGGTTTGCAATCACAAGAACATCTGTGTTTCTGAAGCTTCAAACAGGGCCATAAAAACAAAAAAGTCTATCATCCTCCTCACTAGTAACCGCAGTATTCACTAACAGCCAAAAAGCCTTTAAGAATTTTAAAGCCGATGCAACAATTCTTCATAAATTGGCTTGGCATTGTATCTTCTGAACTGTTTTCAGATTCTTCATTTTTGGATTAGATTTGCTACGCCACTTCTTCAATTAAAGGATAACTGTTGCTGATTTTCTGGAGGCGGAGAAAGAGACTCACAATCTGTTTCTCATTGAGGCCTCCACTGCTGTAGGTTGTGGCGAGGGTGGACGAACAGGCCTCGCTGTACCAGGGCACGTTGCCGTTCTGCGTGCTGCTGCTGATGGACAGCGTGTAGATGCTATTGGTGTAGCCGTCGCAGTTGCAGCTGTCCTTCTCTCGGCCACCATTCCCCGAAGCCCACACAAAGATGGAGCCCCGTCCTCCGCGGCCCTAGAATTCGGGAGAAGAATCACACAGTCAGTCAAAAGCGCTGGCATCTCTGTTCATGCAAGCCCAATCTAATTCTGTTAAGATGTTGAGAGCCAGATGCGAGCGCTGTGCTGCCAAGTCTGAAACGGGAGAATTATAGATGACAATACTACAAAACAACTGGATAATATTTGTGATGAGCGGAGTTTGGAAAGGATCGTCTCCCAGAAAGGATTTTCAAAGTGTCATGGACTACTGAAGCACTATCATGGTTTCGATTGCTGGGCCAGATGCTTTAAAAAGGACTTTGTGTGATGGCACTAATGTTCTCAAGTCATTTTATTTTCAGGCACAAATGAAAGACACAGACAGCACCAGGCTTTTGCGGTCTACTTCTCAGATGAAGCGCAGTAATGCAAAAGCAAACTGTCAGAACCGATAATGAGCTCGTGATAAATACACGCACCGCATTAACAAGGCTTGTTTGAATAACCGCGTGACTTTCATGTCACCATGTCGCCACAATGAAAGCTAACAGTGCAAATAAGTTGAGTCAGATGCTGTTTGCTCGTTACCTTTGATCGTTGCTTTTTTTATACGGTGCTTTACTGTACCTTACAAATTGGAACAATGCACCAAATAAAAGAAAATGGCGTGCTGAGAAAGCCTGCAGTGCAAAGTTTGGCTGCGACTTTGAGAGTTCGCTCTGTTACAGCACACACCTGCTTGATTGTGGGCATCTATTCAGCGAGGGTGTTTACACAGACCAGAGCACCATTTGCATTGGCCTTCTCCACGCAACATGGATCTTGTTTCCCAAACAAATCTGACTGCTGGCAGACGTGCAAGCTCATGATTTGGACACCAGAAACAATATGGATAGGGAAAAATACTAAGCTAGTCTGTGGTGCTTTTGGTCCTTGTCACGTATTTATAGTAACAGTGACAGGGAAATTCTTACTGCCCTCACCATCTGTTCTTTTAAAAGAACAACCCAATATAATTCAGCAATTTTAATGTGATCACTAATATTTGGAACCAATTCTGCACAAAGCATCTATGCTACAGATCTATGCACCTATGCATAAAAAAGTCATAAAAAGTAGTATTAAGTCACCTAACATCTACTTAAAATGTTATAATTACTGCTTACTGCAAAAACATAAATAAATACAGATTTTTATTAATTGAATGAATTTAACGAATCTCAGTTTTTGATAATGCATAATCAAACATACTGTAAATGGAGAAAACAAACAATGACAGTGATTTGTTAAAATAAATAGCATAGTTGTGGTTAAGAGTGCTTGCATATTACTGAAATAAAATGCACTGAAATAATTTAAGCTAGTAGTCAAGACAACATTTCTGTTTCCATTAAGTTTAAGTATACTAAAAAAGAAAATACTAAATAATGCATTTAAAACTATAAGAGTATATCAATGATACAGTACCATTTTCTATTAAGTGTCCTTAACTACTGTGTACTTACATTTAAATTAATCAAAAAGCAACAGCAGCAGCAAGAACAACAACAAAAAAACTCCAGAGAAATTTGTAATAATATATTTTTTTTGCTCCACAGAAGCAAGTAAGCCATACAGATTTGGGACGACATGAGAGCGAGCAAATGATGCCAGAATTTTCAATATTAGGATGAACTATTCCTTTAAGCAATGAAAGCAGTCTTGCGTACTAAATCGCCTCTCAGAATCTTTCTATAAAAGGTCTGCTCCTATAAAATCCACACACGACACACTGCGGTAGGTAGCGTCTTGGCACGGCTCTCCTGCATTGTCTTTTAGCTGGGCCTGAGCCAGTTTTACAACCCCAGGGCACGGTCATGTGTGAGTGAAGGGCTCAAACGAATGCTGTTCCGTTACCCCACGCAAGATAACAGTTTAGCTCAAATGGTGTTAAGTAATTAGGTACTAAGAATGTCAATACTGTTCACGCTCTGGAAAATCTGCATGAAGATATCTCTGTGAAAATTGCCATTTAATGTGACATTTAAATGAAACATACTTCGCTTTGACTAGTAAGTGCTTTTATGACTCAAGGCACTCGCAAATTAAGTGTGCAAAAATCAAATACAGGGCATCCCTTCCACAGCCCCCCTGACATCGCTAACTTCAAAGCAAATAAGAAAAATCCACTTAATTCATTTGACCTGCAAATTTCTGCCTTCTTGAATGCCTCTGCTGGTAAAAGTTCAAGGTTAAGAGAGGCAAACTCAGACCATCTCAGCACAAGAATATCAAAGAAAACACGTCTACTGTTTGTGGCACAGACCAACTGATGCAGATAATGGCAGGAAGCAGTAAAAATAGCCCATGAGTCACAGAAGCAATTGTACATGTCATGGAAAACAGGACCTCTTCACTGCTCTTTTTGAAATGGGTTTTATGTTGACATTCACAACACAAAACTTCCTCCCTGATCCACCCGAGTGAAACAATTTAGGCTTCAATATGGCGTCAAGCTCTGGTACCTTGGTATCGATACTAAATCAAAACCACAGGCAATAAATAAACAGCCTCAAATGACTAATGCCAGAAAACGTCACACTAATTATACAGCATCAGTATATGTAACACACACTGGGGAAAGAGTCATTATTCACAATGTGTTTATAATTTCTGTAATTAATGCATTCAGTCCCATTTAAAGGCAGTAAAAATATACAGTGTATATATATATATATATATATATATATATATATATATATATATATATATAATATATATAATATATAGGGGTTGCACGATATACTACTGATTTCTGCTAATCGATTACTTATTTTAAAAAATACTCGAGTTACTCGACTACTCGTGATTCATGCTACTTTAAATGAATAGACATTAAATAGTTTATCAATAAATGTTTATTAATTAATAGCCTAATGCAACAATTACATAACATACATTAACTTTATAATTATGACATTACATATTTTAATTTTCATGTAACCAGTATTTGTATCTGTAACAGTCACAAAATTATTAGTATCTGTTTTTGGATAAAACCAGGTGTCGTACAGTTACTTGATAAGACCGTTATGACTATCTTTTTCCCCATAGTTATCACTGAACAAATATGACGCGCTAAAGTAAAATAATTATTCATTTTAAAAAAAAATTATTAATCATATAAGCAGAGACGTCATGACAAACGTTTAGTGATCATTTGAACACGACTGAATAAATTCAAGGCGCACATTTTCATTACGCAGAATTCAAGCGAGTCTTTTTGAACTTACTAAACAAATGTGCGTGTGCCACGCAAACCAGCAAAAGATAAAGAAGCAAACATAGAAAATGTATCTGCATCTAAGTTAATTATTAGCCTACTTTTAAGAGAGAGAACTGGTTTGGTTTTGGAGAGACTGAAGCGCGCAACGCGGCTGTTTAATTGGTGAGCGCGCTGTTTGTTCCATTCATTCATGTATCATTTCGTAGCCTACGGTTTAAATAATTGCCTTTTAAATATATACAAATAATAGACCGTGTATGATGTATTATTATAGGTGATATTACTCTTGCCAAGCTGATTTCTGAGAGATGCACGGAGAGGCAGCAGCAATGTGGTGTTTGATTTGCGCTCTTTTCCTTCATAAAGTTTATATTCATTCACTTCACACACTCATTATTGCGTGACTTTAGAGGTCTGTGTATAATATTGCGCTGATCCTCTGGCTCAATTGTTATCTAGCAAACAGCAGAGTGTGCCAGCCTCAGCCGAATATTCAGGCAGAATTATTCCTTATCCGTTATTCGTTTTTGAAGCCATTATCCGTGCCATTCCGAATAAGGTATTCGGCTTCGGACACACCCCTTATTATTAAATTACATATTTTAATTTTACATGTAACATAGAGAAAGTGGTAGAAAGTAACATCTACACGCAATATTGTAATCCTATAATTTGCGTTGTAGGCAAACTGTGCATGCATTATGGTTAATGCACGCTCGAGTAGTCGATTGTTTCCGATAGCGCCGACTAGTGGTTAAAGTAGTCGATCACTCGACTAGTCTGTGTAACCCCTAATACATATATATATATATATATATATATATATATATATATATATATATATATATATATATATATATATATATATATATATATATACACAACATACATACACAACATACATACACACAGAAATTTTACATAACAGAAAGGAATGTCTTTAATGCATTAACCTAATTTAACGTTTTAAAACAATCTCACATGTGGTCAGTCTTGATCTTGATCAACCATGTTGTGAACTACGCTGGCGTGTAAATTTAGCCAATGATAATAAACCATTTAAATATACATATCATTTAGATGAGTCTCAAGGCCTGTTCACACAAAGAATGACCGTTATAAAGATAACTGTAACAATATTAATGTCCACACCAATGCACAATAATGTTCTGTTTATTAAGTGTACACTGCTATGTCATCTGGCACTCAAGTAAATGCTCAAGTTCTTTAAAACAGAATATATTCTAATGTTTTTATTGTTCATCAGCTAGAAAAAAAAATGTTTTGGAAGTGATTCTAATGATATTGTTCCTCTTTGCTCTTATAGTTGTGGTGTGGACTTTTAAAGCAATATTGTTATTGATATCATTAGTTATCGTCCTTGGTGTGTACAGGCCTTTAAGCACAATAACACAGCCCAATAATTCTAACGGGCATAGAGAGGGTGGAAAATTCTTTGACAAGAAATATAAATTATGAAAATGCATATAAATAGCCTTCCAGGGAACAATAAAATGAACCAGAAGTGCAGAATTTAGCCCCTTTCAGCACCACAAGGAGTATTTCTTCTTACATTGGTTAAATGACAAAGTAGTGCAATAAGTTCAGATTAGAAAAGCCAAACCTCCATTACGCCGTGTAGGAAGGCCTCTTTGGCCAGCTTAGCAGGTCCGTCCACCGTTTTACCGTCGTCTTCGGGTCCCCAGCTGGCGCTGTAGATGTCGATGTGCTGTGGGTTGAGACTGAGGGACTGAGCTTCCACCACATCAGTGACCTCTCCATCCAACATGCGCACACCTGTAAACACAAAACATAAAACACATTAGAGCACAGGACAGAGAGCAAATCACACACAAATATACTGTACCTGCAAATGCTACATCTTACTTTAACTACAAACTGCTGCTTGATTATTTTAATGCCTGAATTTAGACGGGAAATTAAATTGGTAAGAATCACTGTCTACTACAAGCACAACCACGTTCAGAGAGTGAGAAAAAAATAGGATGTTAGAGGGAAAATTCATCAATTAATCAATGAGCTTATTCTGGCACTGGAAAGCATGGAGAGGGATGCAATCAGATTGTGATTTTTTTTTTCAGTAATGATTCAATATTATCCAGATTTACTGTGATATTTGTAGAAATTGAGAATTCAGATAAAAATGCCAAAATGTCTGTGTCTGATACTGTATGTCATCGAAAGCTACATTTAATTCAGGGCTAAGAAATGTGTGATGAGAGGTTCTTCAGAGTTGAAATAAATGCTTAATAACTTTAACAAAAATAAATAAGGCAGCATAATTTTGTTTCCTTGAAATAAAGCATTTTGAAAAAAAAAAAAACTTTAAATTATTATTTATCTGCAACCATTTATTTGAAATCGATTTTTTTTGGAACACGATAAAATGTCTTTACTGTTCCTTTTGATCAATTTAATGTGTCTTTGTGGAATAAAAGTATACATTTCTTAAAAAAAAAAAAAAAAAAAAAAAAAAAAAAAAAAAAACCTGTAGTCTACGTACTGCAATTTACATGTCATAAATATAAAACTATATATAAATATTTAATTGAACAAAATATAACATTAATAATATATATATACTATAAATAAATATATAAAATACTCAAAACTGGTGCTTCACTTTAAACATTGCATAAACCCTAAACAAACTTTGTTTATATTTTCAGTAATCTTTAAATGTGTACAGTATATTAATATAAATACTATAAACCAAAGCTTAAAAAAAATAAATACTAGAGCGGTGACACTGAATACTAGCCTGTCAAATATTTAATTAGCCACCCACCATCAGAATCTACATTTTCTGTATAGATTATATAGAGTATATAGATTACCACTGAGGGAGAGATATAATGTACCTAACATACAGAAAGGCTGTATAGAAAGCAGCCACTATGAATAGCCCCACTTAAAATCCCATATGATAGAGAAAAATCTTTGCACAAAAAGACTGCATATAAAAGTTCCTTTCAAAGGAAAATGATGAGTGCATGCACGCTCGTGTTCGAATTTGGAGTTCATTCAAAGGTGACAAGTGGCTACATTCTTCTCTTTCAAACATCCTTTTACATACTCTTCACAACGGAGGAGACCATCTTATCTTTTTCCACTACTCTGTACGAAAGGGAATCTTAAACCGAATTGGGGGTTTGGGAACGAGCCAGACTGTTTGGTTCAAAATGTCAAAGGTGTTGAGTTATTGAGATCCAGGCATCAGAATGTTATCTCAGCCTTGGGTAAAAAAGAAAAAATAGAAAAAGAGAGCACATTCTGCCAAGAGCTCTTAGATTTAAAAGTGGTAAAAAGATGAGAAATCAGAGTCAAACATCTTCAAAACAATGTGAATAACTCCTTTGATACACAAGGGGGCGAGGTTACTAAAGGTTGCCTTCATATGGGTTAGTGCAAATAAACAAAAGTTCATTCGTTTCAGGTTTTCCAAAGCAATCCGAGAGCATTGGTGCAGACAGTACTGCATACAAACCCACAACTACAAGAAAATACAGCACTACATCTTGGAAAGGCTTAATGTTTTTATCCCATATCTACATTCCAAAAGTCCCAAATATCCCTGTAGGACAAAGAGAAAGCTGGCTATGATAGCTTTCCAGGAAATAAGAAAGACATAGAGATATACAGATACACACGGATGCACTGTGGTCAAAAAAGAGGGGATTTTTTTTTTATTCAGACTCTAGTAAATACAAATGATCTATCTCCCCTCAAAAACGCAACAAGAAACCTCAGTTTTATTTTATATAAAGCAATTTCCAACAATGGACTCCACTGTTTCCTCCAAGTCTTCCAAACCAATATTCTGGCTTAATGAGACCTGGCAGAGGAATTAGCTGTGTTGTGTGCCATCTCTGCTAGCGTGCTGCCATCTCCACATTGAGCTTTCCTGCAGCAGAAGGCACTGCCTGCCAGTTTGGGCCGACGTTACGGCTCAGCTGTCCAAAAGCCTTCAGTTCTCTCTGTCCTCTGTCCCCATACACCCTCTAAAAGGAGTAATTTCTGCTGCTTATTAAGCACAGATTTCCCCCTGGATTCAAGGTGAAACAGGAACAGGAAGGCCACTTACCCTCCACTGCTTCTCATTAGGAGGCTAATTCAAAAACAGGGAGGCAGAGCTGACAAAAGAGAAATGGACTTTACCAACAATTCATTATCCATCTGCATAAAAGGGAAGATTTGAAATGTAGCACATATTTAGTGTCTGCAGAAAATGTGCAATCCAAATAAAATTAAATAAAAATAGATTCAACAGAGCCCATGCAAAGTCTCTATAATATTTTGGTCCCAGATTCACGAAAATCTTAAAGCAGTTCAGAAATCTCTTAAGATAAAATCTAAGTTTCTAACAATTTTCCTAAGTGGATTTTTTTTTTTTTTTATTCTAAAGTGGCATTCACTTTAACAAATGCAAGGTCCAAAAAGAGATACAACAGTATGGTACATTTAAATATACAGGAATAAGTGGAAACAAGATAATGCAAAAGACTTCATAGATAAATATCCCTTATATGTAAAATACTATAAACGAAGTCAAGTGAAAAGACCACAGTAGTTGTTCATGAAGACATTAAATAAATAAATAAATAATTAAGAAGTGCTGATGCATTTCTTATGAACCTTTAAAAAAATATATTTGGCGCTTTGGACATCTGCAACACATCTAGTGTTGTAACTTAACTTTATTCCTAAGTCAGAAAATAAGAAGAAAATAGCAGTTAAGTAGAATTGTATTCTTAGAAATTATTTGTGAATCCGGCCCCATCCCTACATATGGTTGGTATACAGGTCTTTTTTGCCAATATTTATCACACAAATTGCATCTTAAATTCAAATGCATCAAAAAATAAGAGCACTCCTCTACTCAAAAAGTCACATGATTTAACATATTGCTCCTGCCCATAACACAAACAAGTGTTGGGTGACTTATGCGTTGCAGTTTAATACTTGTGGTTAGGGATTTCAACAAACCACTAAGTACATGAGCACTAGTAATAACAGTGATGCTTGCCTTGGCAAACATCTATAATAAAAATCACTAGCATAAATGATAAATTGAAATAAAAACACACAAGGTAAAGTGTTTCAAAGTCAAAGTTCAGAATTTAACATTAAAAAACAAAAACCTCCTGGGCGTCATTAAAAGCAATTTCCCTTGGAACAGACTACAACGTAAATGTTGTTTGATTAGTCAGTTCTTGAAAACGTTACTAATGGCTGTGGATGTGTAGAGCCAGAGTGACCTCATAATACACGTTATATAACATAACATACATATATTACATAATCATCTATCCTGTGGTAGTGGTGAAGTGGTGTAGTACTACTGGTGATGTTAAAGAGTTAAATTGACCCAAAATTAAAATTCTGTCATTATGTATTCACTCTCATGCTGTTCTAAACCCAAGAGACAAGAAACACTAGAAGTCCTCTGCAGTTAAACGATGGCTTTGAGGAAGAACAGATCTCAAATCTTATTGTAAGCAGTCATCGCATTGGAAAAGAGCAGCCATAAATTCTGCTTAACATATCCTTGTGTTCAACCAAAGAATAAAAGTCAAACAGTATTTCAAAAAACATAAGGGTGAATAAATGATGACAATTTGCATGTTTTAGTGAGTTTTCCCTTTAGGGTGAAACATTATACCATACTGCTAATCTAAATAGCTAAGATTCAACTATGGGCAGTTGGCTAACAGTTCTTGGAGACGATTTGGAAACAAACCATTATTAATGACATTTATCCCAGTCCTGTGAAGTCCAAGACCGTAGACAGCTGGCAGCGTAGAGAAGAGTAATGAAACTAAATCTGCACTAAATAGGATAAAAGCACCTCAGCCAATTAAAAGGATTACATATGCTTGCGTCCAAATCTTTGGCTCACAGGGACCTATGCTGGAGCCTGTGATAACTGTCCCACTTGAGCTCAAGAAGCCATTGCTAATGGAGTTCTCTCGCTACGGAAGAGTTCTCATATGGTTTAATACACAGAGACAGAGCTAATCTGAATGTGAAGCTAATCTGATGTTTCACGGAGGTGTTTTGCAATTCAAATGTTGGAATGGACGGGGTGCGCGGTGATAGAATAGACTGTACATGATGATAGATGGAAAATGTGAGTTAAATATGCCAACTCACCTCCGATCTTTGCATTATAGGCCACTCCGACACCACAGATGCCATTGTTGGCAACAGCAGCAACCTCTCCAGCACAACGTGTCCCATGTCTTCAAAAGAGAAAAACAAGAGAAATAGAGAGACTGAATTAACATTTTTTGACACTTTTGAAACATCTGTGTGATAGACAGCTGGCAACAGGATGAAACTACAGAGTTGATGACGAGGGGCGGGCATAAAGATCGCCCCGATCCTCATTCACAGCAGGGGACTGAAGCCTCTCATCCTGCATGGCTCTTTTGCATGTGTGAAGAGCTCCTACTCAGTCCTGCTGTAAAACAGGCAGCTATCTGTTAAATATGATTATGACTGTTAAATATGACAGCAGGTGACACACCGATAACCGTGGCCTTTGGAAATAAGATTACAGCCTGTGACAATGTGCAAATGCGACTTGCTGTATGCATTTAATCAAAATTAATGAGGACCAAAGGAAAGGAACTAGCTAACCAGAAAGTGCATTTTAATTTTATTATTGGTGTTTTTACCTCTTTGCCAAATAGCAGAAATATATATCTTAATCTTGTTTGCACTGCAGCTCCAACTTTTGTCAGTATTAACAAATATATGCACAATTATTGCACCACATGCAAACATCTGAGACAGCAATGGATTCAAGCGTAAATCCACAGTGTCTGTGTCACAATAATCTTCCGGGTCAGTAGACGTACATAAGCCAAGAGAGCAATAGAGGCTAAACATGGAGTGAAACAGCACAGAGGAAGGATCAGTGAAATCCCAGGAGAACCCCTGCAGTCATCCGTCCATTCATAGGAAGCATGAGATCAGTGCGGATAATGTCTCAGACTTACTCAGTCCTACAATAAGGAGGATCATGTGACCTAGATTACATCCAAAAAGAAGGGGGTTTTGTGGGAACCAAGCTTGCGGATTGTTAAAACAACAAGTGGGAATTTGGGAGAACGCTTGCAAGATTACGAAACAAAAAGTGTGTGCAGAAAAAAAAAAAAAAAAAAAAAAAAAAAAAACGAGATAAACAACATGGAAGCGCTCATAATGAACAACTTTATTGTGAAACCTTTGTGGAACAAAATGTGTGTCCCATCATGATTTGGGTAAAAATAAACAAGTAACAAATATTTCATATTTTACCTAAAATTAAAAAAGCTTTAAATTACATCATTTATTTTAATTTGTATTTAACTATATATTTAATAATACTGTACAAAAAAAAAAAAAAAATTAATGAGAAAAAAAAAGCATGAGAGATATACATAGATTTAAAACTATTATTATTTCACCTTTGAATTAAACTTTTTATATATTTTTATACATTTTCATTATACATTTTTTTATACAGTATTTAACTTCAATCTGCCAGTCTCAAAATGTCACAATAATGAAGATAAATGTGGTGAATGTGCACCATTTGTCATCTGTTCAAGACGACACATGGGTGAGTTGCATGTCTTAAATGAAAAACTAGTCCAGATGCTCCTCAACACATTTCTCCAATGCAGATGACCTGGACGACAGAGAATCTGTGCAGACATTTTGCGAGCATCTGCATTTATTGAACAGCAATGTACTGACTTGCTTATTCTAACCAAATTAAGACTAAAATGCAAGTCAATAAACTCATTTCGATGTGTCTCCCATTACCCCTCAACAAAATGTAGATTTCAGAATCTTAAATAATCACTTCTCAAACCACTACTGTTCTTGAGTAACTGTGAATTATTCTCAAAATGCAGTTCTTATGTATGTGATAATTGTACATGACTGCATTCACATTCATGGGCTGTTATCGTGGCTGGATGATTTAATATGGTTTGGTGTGACACCTTGCGTTACCGTCCCCCATCCTGACTCACTTTAAAGGTAAACACATGCAGGTTTCTGATGTTGACAGTGAGATATTCCACTGCTGAGCTGTCTGAGAAATGTATAGCCAGCCTGGACACATATAAGAGATTTTATTTCCATTTCATATTGACCTACAGCACATGTGCTTCTTTGCAGGAACTGCTGTATAGATTGAATACAAATGTCAGAAGGAGGCCCAGACGTAATGTGCAGACTTTTGCATTTCCTGCGCTGATTTTTGGGGAGGACAAACATCAGCTAAATTCTGCTCAATGGTTTTAAACTGAGCTGAGAGTAATACACTTTTATTGGCAGCTAAATAAAGCTAAATAAAATTAGGCAAAATATCTCAAATGAACATGCAAGGGACAGGGTTCAAAACTTTGGGGTCATAGGATTTTTTGTTTTTGAAGTCTCTTAAGATCACCAAGGTGGCATTTATTTGACCAAAAAATAAAGTAAAACTGTAATTTGTGAAATTTTATTCATAAATTTTAAAATGTAATTTATTCCTGTGATGCAAAGCTGAATTTTCAGCTTTATTACTCCTGTCTTCAGTGTCACATGATCCTTCAGAAATCATTCTAATATGCTGATGTAGTGCTCAAGAAATATTTACTATTATTATCAATGCTGAAAACAGTTGAGCTACTTAAAAAAAAATACTTCAACTCTTCGCAAACTGACAAGAGATGGTTACAAGTCTTCAATTTAATAAAGATGAAATATGAGCAAAAGTAATAGTGAAGTTTGTTTTAGCAGTTACTACTAGAAACATCAAGGAATGTGTTGTCCTCTGAATACTATGGGTACCGCATAAAAATAGCCGACAAGTCAATCAACACTAACAGCAGATGAAAAATACGAGTGTTTCTGCTTCACTTAACAGAAGAAAATCAGTCTGGGACGCACAGGACCATCTGCTTTCTCCAGCACCACAGGCGCTGTACTGAGAAACGTTGTTTGGACCTTTATATAACCCTGACAGGACTCAAACCTGCAAACGCACTGCCCTTGACACACGGCTCAGTTCTTATAAGAGCAGGATTATTCTGAGCTGGAACACTGTTTGGCATCTCCTCCACAGGAAGTCATCCAAAAAGTTTGTAGGCGCAGCCAAGCAAACTATTCTTTACATATGGAAGAGACAAGAAGTTGGAACAACTGGAGCTTTGTTTTTTATAACTTTTGCTGGGAGGGCTTTGTTTGTAGTTCAACCAAAAATGACAAATCTGTCATCATTTACTCACCCTCAAATCATTTCCAACCTGTATGACTTTTCAAACGACATCTCAAAAAGTTACTTTGTCCATTAAATGAATGACATTCTTCAAGACATCTTCTTGCTCCTTTAAAGAAAAAGTTAACCCAAAAATAAAAACTGACTGACAATTTACTCATCCTCAGGCCATCCTAAATGTAAATGAGTTTGTTTCTTCATTGAAAAATTAGGCATTACATCACTTGCTCATTAATGGATCCACTGCTGTGAATGGGTGCCATCAGAATGTCCAAATAGATCAACAATACTCCCCAAGACTACAGTCCATCAACTAAAGGCTTCTGAAGTGCAAAGCTGTGTGTTTGTAGTAAACAAATTCATCAAGACATTATTAACATTGTCATCTACCCATAATATTGCTTTTTTTCCCTTGAAAAAGTCTTCTCATCTGAATCAGAAGAGAAATGTGCACAGATCAAGCACCATTTACAATCATTAGAACACCCTGATGGATTTGTTTCTTACAAACACACAGATTTTGGTTCACAAGATGTTAATTGATGGGCTGGAGTGCTGTGGATCACTTGTGGATTATTGTGATGTTTTTATCAGCTGTTTGGACTCTCATTCTGATGGCACCCATTCACTGCAGAGGATCCAATGCTAGATGCTAGATTTCTCCAAACCCGTTACAATGAATAAACAAACTCATCTACATCTCAGATGGTCGGATGGTCATCTACATCTGTATGTGCTGTACATGTGGAAGAATTGACAAGAAAGCAGACTTTGGCAATTGACTTTGACAACCGACAAGGATTCCTTACTAACTAAACAAAAGCTTCTACACGAGGCATATTCTTAGCATTCAACCCTCGCCACAGATCAGCCCTTCATTTTAAACAGCATGATATGCAATGTCAACAGGAGATTACCAGAAGTGAATGTAATAAAATATAGTAGCATATCACATGTAAATACATTAAGATGTTAATAAATGTTTCCTGCTGAAAGAACAGCACTTGTTCTGCTTGAATTAGCTGACCCATGTTACACATGCTGAGTGTTTTAATACATTCAATACAGATGTATTCATAACCATCTCCAAATTGGATTAGGCAGTATTCCAGCTGGTTTATTGGAGTCCCAGGAAAATAAATCCAGGGGAGTGCTTCAGTGTTTCAAGCTTGGGAGACAAACCAGGCACAAGTCTAGAGACCATCAAGCGGAATCTTCAACGGAAAGCTCACTTGCCTCTTGGAGTTATGATTTTATGGAAGAGCAGAGCTGTTCTGCTTGACTTAACACTACATATTTCTGTCTTCCCTCTCATATTGTGCCTGATGAATTAACAATGACGGGACAAGAAAATATATGGCTGCTGCTAAGCAAAACTCACTTGACTGGCTAGTACAAACACATTAACTGTGGGAACTCTGTACAGGGGAACACTTCATCTTGCCTTTGTCTGAACAAAAGGCATTTCCAGATGTGCATTTTTAACACGCCAAACAACACCATGTGTTATGGTAACCTCTGATGTTTTATCAGCACACGTCTTGAGCTGATCTCAATCAGATTACACCCTGAGAGAACGGCTCTCTAAAGCCGTGCCAAACTCCCATAAAGCCATGCACTGCTGAACACAGCTATCTATAAAAGATATGATTTCTGATATATATTCGTCTTTGCTATAACTCACTGCTGAGCATTTTCAAGAGTAGTGGAAGACTTGATAGTCACAATCTGTAACCGAATCAAAGCCAGCTGAAAATTTATATATATATTTGTTTAAAAACATAGCAAGAGTCAACACAGAACTGCACATGAGAGTGATTAATTTATTAAGGTGCTTGGCATAGTCAACTGATATGATTATTTCAATAAACAATGCTAATGCAGATATCTAGAGAGAAAGATTGGCTAAATAAATGCAACTGATAAAAAAAAAAAAAAAAAAGAAAAAAAAAATGAACACTTTTAATCATGCTAAAAACACCGGTCTATTTTTTAAATGCAGACAAAACACCATGCAATTGATTTGATTTAAACTTTTAAATTGTTGTATTATGCAAAAGTGTACACAATATCTGTAAATAAAATATCAGAAAACTATTTACAGGCTATTCACACTATCAGCTATGTTTTTCTGAGCAAAATTATGAAATTACAAAAAACAATAACTGTTTAGGGAAGAAGTACTTTTAAGAGATGAAAGTATGAAGAGAAAGGCATTTATGTGGCTTCAACACTTCTCGCCACAGCTCAAGTTTCTTCTAAAACACCACACTGACTCAACCTGCCCCACTTCTGTGGAAACACACTTAAGAATATAAAAATGCGTAACGCATTATTTAGTCACTTTACAACACAACCAAAGATTGATGGAGCACTGATAAACGGATGTTTTACAGAAAATCCAGATCGGACACTAAGGAAGGCACACAAGAATGCACATACTATACAAACACTAGGGCTGGTTAATACAGTAGATGTCAATATTTGTCTCCTTTTAAAGATATTTGACAAAAAAAAAAAAAAAAATCTAAAACACAAAAATATATCAAATTTATAGTTTAGCTCAGAATCAGCTTTATTAAGACGGCATAACTTCACCCAAATGTTTAATACAAAATGTAAAATAGATAGAAATACAGTTAACACTAAACACATTATGTTTTGCACACTGTTTTTGATTAAATTAACACAATAAACTTATGTTTATGCACATTTAAAGCAATACATAGCAGCCTAAAAATATATATTTATCACTTGGATGTTATAAGTTGTATTGAGTAAATATAGCTGGTTAAAACAAAAACTGTGTCTGTGTTCATTTCAGGCTGCAAAGCAACAAAATGTGATTATTTTAAAGATGGGTGATTATTTTCTATACCAACTCACACACATACTTTTTTTTTTTTGTGTGATTGATGACATGATTGAAATATTTTATGGCTGATTATAAAAAAAATTATTCATGTGTGTGTGTGTGTGTTGTGTGTGTGTGATACATACATACATACATATACTTGTGTGTGTTGTGTGTACCAGTGTGGCCATTTTTGAGAATTACATGATGTGAAATTGAAAAATTTTAAGTGGCTGATTATAAAAAAAGTGATTATTTTCTTTGCCAAATCATTGATGATATACACATTGCTGTCATTAAAGGACCTGCTGAGATTTTCAGATACAACTATGAGAATGTTGACAAGCACAAGGCTGGAGATTTTATATTGTACAAAGACTTGACATGTTAAAACACATATAGGTTTTCTGTTAATGTGGTGATGCATTAGGTCATTGTATAAAACATAGGCAAGGATTTTGTGTTACATTCAGTCAACAATTTATAGTCTGAGAACTGAAAGTGTTCACTTAATCGTCTCCTGCTACTGTTTGCCACCACCTGAATGGCCAGCTTTGAGGTTCTGTGGTAAGATGGCCTGGTGTCAAGAAGGGCAAGAACTAGATCAGAAAGTGCAACGATGAAGCCCCTTTCCGAAAAAAAAGGCAGAAGAAAAAGGTAAGCGCGCTACCTATCTGAAACAGTAAAGCGCAGCATCCAAGGGAGTGGGCTACAATTCTGCCCAAAAACACAGCCATAGATGGTAGGAGTAAGCATTTTCCAGCACGCGACAAAAAGAAATGGGTTTGGAAACTCCCCAGATCTGAAACTTGTTGTCAAAAAACAAACAAAAACCCACTAATTCTGACAAACTCCAAGAAGTTTCGGAAAGAATTTCATCAGTTCAGCAGGGGTCAGAAGAAAACATGGCAGTCCTGAAAATAACATGCAGGATGACTCTTTGCAAAATTGTTACATTGTTATTGAACTACTGCTACTAATGTATCTCCTGCTGTCTTTGCATTATCAGATAGAGACATTTTTACTGATCTTTGATGCTTTACAGTGACTAGGAAAGTGTTTTAGCGTTTCAAAATCATTTACGAAATGCTTTAAAGTCAAACTTGATTTCAACTAGTGCCAAAGATGTCATTTCATTAGGGCCCATTATAGGAGTCACGCCAACATGGCAGAAAAAAAGTTTTCGGGGAATGTGGGGTACTTCCATTAGGGGAAACACGGGATGAGCCCCTCTAAAAACTACAACTAATGTATCCAAGCCTTTCATTATCAGATAGAGACCTTTGATTTTACAACCCCACTCGTAAAATGCTAAAGTCAAACGCTTTTAGTGCTTGCCTGTCATCACCAATCATGGTAAAGGGGAACACGGGACTCAAGATAAAAGCCAAAGCCATTCGGCCTTTGATTTCAAACCACTCGTACTATACGCTTCTGCCTTTCTCACCAAATCATCATCAATGGTAAACTGATATCCACCCCCATCCCCCCAAAAAAGGACGAATGAGGAAAGCCCCAAAGTGAAATAAGGACATTGTTCAACTCTTCATTAGATGACAACTTTCTGCCATGCTGCTGAGTGGTTTCCGATTGTAGCTGTTTTTCTGTTGGAGTAATGGCTTCTCCTGTTATTGTCACTTGCACTGCTTGCCACATGTATAGTGTAGCTTTCTCTGTCAGTGCCGAGGGATTCACATGTGATAAACGCAGGGAAATAGTAATGCTGACAGAGAAGATTTCAGAACTAAAGACATGCATCCAAACTTGAATTGAGAATAGTAAGAATGCAAGGGCCTTAGATATGGCTTGGGACGTGACTAGCTTAGAGTGTCCCGTATATTGTTCGGTTCCGGTTGCAGAGTCCCCGCAGCAGGGTGACTGTGAGGCAGAATAGTCACAGGACAAACACTGCTCTTCCGTTCTGATCAAAACATTAAACAGGTCTTCCCCACTCAATCACACACCCACTGAGAAAGCTGATGAAAGTGCCCTAGTTATTGGCGATTATATTGTACAGAACGTGAAAACAGAGACACAGGGCTTTTTCTAGTCATTTTGAAACCCTAGGCAAAATCCCTATTGGCGTCCCCCATCCCACTCAAAATAACATAAAACTGATTATGTAAACACTCAAATCTTAAACAGGCTGAGCAACAGCTATTTATTTTTGCTCAATAACAATTTGAGGTTTATACAAAAATTTGTTAATTAGGCCCTCGTCTAGCAATCCCAATGCTCCAAATAGTAATTAAACATCTAAAAGTATCCTTATTTGTAAGTTTTCTTAGAGGAGTACCTTTTCTCAATTTCGCTTTCTCGCACTGACTGTCTCCCGAAGCGCCCGTATAAAGACGACACCGACGGCACTCTATCCCTATACACAGGTTTACAGTAGAGTAAATATATTTAAGTATTCATGCAAATATAATCTGTGCCTTAACACAGGCCGTCTGTCGCATTAACGTTAATCACACGATAAAAGAAAAGAGGGAATCACTCGCTCCCCCCGACTAAATTGCTTATGTAAAATAATCAATTTATTTACAATGAAAACACTTAAATGATTTTTACATTTTACTATTTTTTATTTCACTTGGATGCTTATGATTAGATGTAAAATGAAAAAAGGTATTACAGTATAGACTAGTTTCTTTGTTATATTTGTTCATTTTTGCATCAGTTATTATTTATAACAATTAAGATAAAATAAAAAATAGCTATTATTAATCTAGTAATGATTATTAAGAAAAGAAATGGGTGAAAAGATATTGTTGCTAGGTGATTTTGCTTTGGAACCTTAGAGGGTTACTCCATTCAAAAATTTAAATTTTGTCATTAATCACTTACCCCCATGTCGTTCCAAACCCGTAAAAGCTTTGTTTGCCGTTTTGGCAATTCTGAGCAGTACGCAGATGGCGTACTCTCTTCTGTGTCATCCGCGCGGCACCAATACGCTGTTTGCTTTCAAACCAAAGCGTAAATACACGTAAAAAACGTATCCTTGTGGCGCGGCTGATACAGAAGAGCGTAAGCCGCCTGCTTAGCATTGCCAAAATGGCGCTACGCTGATTTGGAGAGACACAGAGGAGAGGAATTGTTGAATAAAGTCGTTATTTTTGTTTTCTTTGTGTACAAAGTATTCTCGTCGCTTCATAACGTTACGGTTGAATCACTGATAAATTTATTTTAAATTGGCCTTTGAACTTGCCAAAGCACTGACAGAGCCTATTGATCTAATGGTGCTTTGATAGCTCCAAATACAAAATTTGCATGCCAACAATCAGGCATCGTCAGATTGACAGTACTTCTGCTGACTGTTTTCTATCGTCCTCCTGCATTATCAGCAGCACACATTTTTCCTGTTTAACACTGTAAAGCTGCTTTGACACAATCTTGTATAAAGTGCTATATAAATAAAGGTGACTTGACAAAAGAGTTTAGCTGTGATTGTTAGCTATTGTTAACAATGTCTTGTTTTGTAAAAGTTGATGGGTTTGATTCAATTTGGAAGGGTGGTAATAAACAAACCTGAGCGTATAAAGGAAAACTTCACCCAATGACCGTTCTGTCATCATTTGCTAACCTTCATGTCACTCAAACTTTTATGCTGTTATTTATTCTATGGAGCACAAAAAAGACAATGTTTAAACAATCATCATAGATTTGTTTCCATACAAAGACCACAAGTTCATAGTGATCGTAGGCTGGATGAAAAAAACACTATGAAAGCATTAAAAAGCCATATATCTTAACTTTGGGTGATGATCAAAAGTTACCTTTGAAAAGTTTGGAGTCAAACAAATGCAGCCTTGATGAACACCAGAAACTTGTACGGTATATATAGTCTAAGTCTTTATTCAGCCATTACCTGAATCTTCGCTGCAGCTCTAAAAACAAATATGGTGCAAGTTGGACATCAAGAACAAAAAATAACATTCAGTTGTGAGCTGTACTGGAGGTGAAAGTATCAATGCATAATTTTGTTATTTTTGGTTTCTCATCTGGCTACAGAAGACCTGGAATATAGCGCTCAAGTTGTATGGAGTAATTTTATAGTGTTTTTTTGGAGCTTGACAGCCTGAGGTTACTTTTAACTGCATCTAATAATGAAGATTCTTTTAAAATTCTTTATCGTAATCTTAATTTTGGGTGAAGTATAGCTTTGAAGTAACCCGTTCTCAACAGCATCATTGTTTCTTTACAATTCCACCTTATTCCCTGTGAAAAAAATGGCCAGTGTTGTGGATGGCCATTACCAAGACAGCAAAACAAAATCCATTGAGAGAACTAACTTCACAACACATCAATCACAGAGAAACTAATTTTCCAGCAGAACACACAAAACAGAAAGCAGCCAGAGAAAGCTGCTGCCTACTGCTACAACCAGCATACTAGAGTATTACATATAAATGAATTTAATTTACTGTAAAAATATGCTTTCGGGCTGGAAGATATGACCCTACTGTAGGATATGTTAGAAAAGAAAATAGCTGCAGTCAAGTAAGAACACCAGCTACGGTACATTTCAATCGCAGTCAGTGTGAACGGTCAATGAATGTGCATTAAAATATTAAGTAACTCCTTTTGTTGCATTTTTTGCATCTTTGCTGAGTAAATTCATATAAACTACAGCATTTATGTTGGAAATAATGCATTAACTCATTTACATAGTAAACTGCATCTGGCCAAGAGTGACTGTGTGACACCATTAAATTTGTAAAAATGAATGATGAACAAAAATCATAATTGCAGATCGTGATTCTGAAAATGACAGCACTACCATTTGCTTGCTGGGTAGGCAAAAACCTCATTAGTAAAAACAGTTCCTCTCCAACACAAATGGACTACAGCAATGGCACTAATCACACTATATTACAGGCCACGTATTCCTGCACCCATCTCCACTCTGCAGGGGAAACCTTTGGCCCCATTAAGTAAAGCAGTAAATGTAGTAGTAACCATACTTCAGCTGGTTTTATGCCAGAAGTTTCATGCCTAGGCACAAAATACAGTGCTGGCTAAGACGGGAAAAACAAATAACAACAGTTTGAGCTGCAACGGCCCATAAATAACTGGGTTTGCTAAGGGGACCTAAACTAGGTTTGATTCTATTAAGCAAATTACAGTAAAGGATGCATAGAGTACCTGTTATCATTGAGTTGGGTGTATCGAGGTTGAGGGTCTGGGTCGCCATCGTTAACATCATAGCTAGCATCTGGATCCTGCAAATATATATAAGGAACATTTAATTAAGTTATTTTGTTTGGGGTTTTAAGATTAAGGTAATAGTCGTTTACTCAAACTCACATAGTTCTGAATCAGATCTGGGTGGTTTTTTTCAATTCCATCATCCAATATGGACACGACGACACCTTGTCCAGTGAAACCCTGCTTCCAGGCTTCCTTCACATTGAGGTCACGACGATCTTCGTTGTACTGAATGGAGAATAAGAGAAAGAACAGATCAGCATAGAAGCCACTTCCTTTCTGCTAACTACTCCGCTGATGGAGAACATCAACATTTGTTTGAGGATCATGTTTTGCGGATCATCTTTCACTTCTGAAGCTCACATAAGTTCTCTGATTCAAGGCTGCAGTCTGCCGTTGCCTCAATACCACAAGGCCTCCTGCTCTAGGCATGAAAGGTGCTGAAACTCTAGTATTTGCCTTTGACTTCCTGTCTAGGTTCTAGCAGTCACATATTGTACTATTACCCCAGGTATGGAGTTTCTGGATTGCCTTCTGTCCTCTTGATATGTTGATAGTAGGGCTTCCACTGTACTGATTATATTGATTTTAATGATACAAGGTTTGTGTGTGTGTGTGTGTGTGTGTGTGAAATATAAGCAATATGCTGTGTGTGTGTGTGTGTGTGTGTGTGTGAGTTAAAAATATGTATGTGTGTGTGTGTGTGTGTGTGTGTGTGTGTGTGTGTGAAAAAGAGGGAAAATAAATAAATAAATAAATAATTTAATAACAGACTTGCCCCCAAATATTTTTTCTTATAAATTTTAAAAAATATATACACTACCAGCCATAATTAAGATTTTTTCAAAATTGTAGTATCTTAAATTAACAAAACTGCATTTATTAGATCAAAAATACAGTAAAAATAGTAATACTGTGAAATATTATTACAATTTAAAATAACCATTTTAATACAACATATAAAAGGTAATTAATTCCGGTGATGTCAATTTTCAGCAGCCATTGATATTAAATCATTCTAATATGCTCATGTGGTGCTCAAGATTTATTATTTATCACAGTTAAAAACAGCTTTTCCTGCTTAATATGTTGTGAGAAAATTATTTTTTGATCAAATAAATGCAACCTAGGTGAGAATAAGAGTTTTCAAAATGAAACCTAGACGAAAATAAGTTTTCAACATTGATAATTTTTTCCTGAGCATCAAATCAGTATATTAGAATGACTTCTGAAGGATCATGTGACCCTCAAGAATGGAGTAATGATGCTGAAAATTCTTATTTGCCATCAAGGAAAACATTACATGGTTAAATACTTAAAAATATTTTAAATTGTAATAATTTTTCACAATATTAGCCTTTTTACTGTATTTTTGGAGCCTTGGTGAGCAATAAGATGACTGTAACACAAAAACAAACATCCAAACGTCTTGAGAAATGACAAGCAGCCAAGTGAGAAGCACTGTCAGGGTGACCATCCACCCACCCAGTTTCAGACCACAGAGATCTGACCTCTCCCCACTCATGTCACTCCAGTGCAGAAATGAACGTGGCCACCTGAGTTTATCTGAGCAGAAAATTGAATTTATTTTGCTGCATGGCTCCTTGACTCTCGTCTTGGTAGCAGCGTCACTGCTCTCTTCCCCAGGGAGGTCGCAGGGAGAAATTGAAGCCAGTAAGGTGCTGTCAGGTCTGATGACCCCAAAAATGATACACTCTCCTGCTTATCCTGGGATTGCAAGTCAAACGGAGAGAACTGACAGTTTATTTCTTAAGCCTACATCAGGCAAAATGATGCAATCTCACCTCAAAGGTCCAGTAATAATGGTGGTGAGGTTGATGAATTGCTGCTGATAACTGTTGCAATTGTGTTGCATTTGAGGTGAAAATTTCTCTGCATTCCGTTCTGCGGAAATGTTATTGAGTGGCTTCTACACGTTGTACTGTTAAACTTGATTGTCATGACACTTCCCAAACTATGAGAAAAAGCATATATTGTCTCCTTCGTTCATTAGCTGGAACAAAACGTCCAGGTCTGGTGAATCACCACTGAATGCAAAATGACTTTATAATAAATCTAATAATTATAAATATATTAAATAAATAAATAAATTCATTCATTCTTTGCTGGCCTTGAAAACAGACCTGTAAATTATAAGTAATCATGAAGTCTTTAAAAAGTGCACATTAATTCAATGGTTTTAATAATCGTAAAAGTATCAAGATAACAGGAGACGGTGAGGAAGGAATGACAAATAATTGTAAAATATTGTCTGTAGCCTGACAGTCGATATTAGAGTATAAGAGCTGATATATAGGCCTAAGCGTTCTACATCCATCATCTTGAATCATAGTTTTCCAACCTTGTCAGACAGAAACTTTATCTACAATTACATGCAGCCTAAGAATCCATTAAACTGAATATTAGCTCAATATGTAAAAAAAGCCTCTGTAAACACATATATTGGGGAAAAAAGTTTGGGGCAATCAAATGAAATTTATATCCAATTAAAAGAGGTTGAATAACAATAGAGATATAAATAAATACTAAATATATCTTACAAACGGATTATATTTAAGACTCAAAAACACTTTGAAAAGAGATATTTAAGTGAGAGATGTTTATGCACACTCACATCCTGAGATTTCTAGTTATTGGAAAATGTAGCTAATATTTATGCAAGACTTATTGTCTTCTTATTGTCTTTTTAAGTAACAAACAGGTAACCGTGCACGTCTTTAATCAGCTTTCCCAGCATTGCTTGCTTCATATTTTATTGGTTTTTTGGTAGTGTTGACACCACATGCTGCTCATTTCTCATGCAAATGTGTATTCATTAAACTACAGAATTTAAACTAAATATACATAAACAGTGCATTCAAAACAATGAAATAAAATTAAATAAAAAATCATACAAAAAAAAAGCAAAAAAAAAACAATAAAACTAAAATAAAAACAATAAAAAAACTTAAAAAAAGTGACAGAAAGACTATCATCTCAGGAGAGGATATGTATAAAGACTGATGGAGAATGAAGGCCAGCACGTCTGGAATGTTTCCGAAGAGCCAAATCACAACCGGCTGATTAAACTTTAAGCTCCACCGGATGATAATAATGGCAACAAGTTCATGATTACACAATGTCCCATTTAATAGGGGCAAAAGGAACAGAGTCCTATGGATCCCAACAGAACATTACAACAGCCCACCCAGACCATCCGATCTGAGCGGGAGGTATCGTGCTTGAAAATGAACAAACAGTTCGTGAACACACACATGTGCGCACAAACAAACAGATGAGCTGTTTACTTACCAAGTACCACTGCTGCGCAAACTTCGGATCGGCCGGCTCATAGTAAATATCCCTCTTCTTTCTTTGCTTCACCACCTGCTGTTCCGCCCACATTACTGAGAAACAAACAAACAGTCAGAGACATATGAGAAGTACTTGTGTCCGAGGTTTGCTTTCCATCAGACCCAGAATGGGTCATTTTTAATGAAAAACCATGGATCATTTGCAGCAATAATAACAGCACCAAATATGTGTGATGCAATTAAACATGGGTAAAAATATGTGCAACTCCATTCAAAAAGCATTTATCTTGTGTAACGTGACATATTTGTGCGAAACAATATTCAGTTTCACTAATTATATGAAAACTGAATTATAAAAACGTAGGGCAGGATTTGACTTTATTGCTTAATATAATTTTTCCCAGGCCATGAAGCCTTGGTAATGTCAGCAGTTAATGCATTTTGATGAAAGAATAACAAGTAATGATGAAATTTGCACAAATACATTATAGTGAATATGGTCGGTTTTGATTTCATGTGCTGACGAAAGCTGTTGACCGACACACAGTGTCTTGTTTTCGGTCTCCTCACAATCCTCCTCCACTCAACACAAAGACAGAGAGGTCTGTTTAAAGACGGGAAGCTGTTTCTCTAGGGCAGCGACTGCTGCAGCAGGGCAGAAAACACAGACGGTGGCAGATTACGTGATTGACAGCTCAGCACTGCTCATGCCAGAGCTCATTGCTCACTGTCTAGAATGACTTTTAGTGGACAGGCATGTGACAGCAAAGTGAAGCGAGTGGTCAGAAAAAGAATGACGGGCCAGTTGGGATGTTTACAGCCGTGAAAAACAACCAAGACGCATTTGACCCACCACTCAACGTCCCTCAAGATCACGCTGTCATGACGAAATTTACCTGCAAATCATCATATAATTGACAGCAATACACTATATCTGCTTTATTCTGATAAATAGCTAATAATCAACCTATTCATTTGTGTACTGGCAGATGTTCAAAGTTTAGGTTCATGTTGTCAGAGGTTCTTGATTGACAAAATCAAATATTTCCCACAACACTTTAGTTAAGCAGCATTACCTTCATGTTTGCTTATACTTGTGTTTGGGTATTGATTAACATTCCTAACCCCAAGTTTAAAACTTTAGCATTTAACCCACACCATTTGTGCTAGGTATGAAATAATCTTTGAAAAGTTGAAACTAAACAAAATCTAGAATTAAAAAAAGTTAATAAAATAAAATTCAGCATCAAATAACTTATTTTAAGTTTTGAAGTAGATATATTTTTAGATTCTTTGTGGTAAGATCTTTTTGAACTTGCAAGATAAACTCTTACATGACATACAGAATAATGTGAAATTTGCATGCATGTTTATTAGAAAAATCAATGCAGAAGAATGCGTGAAGACTGCATTAAATAAAAGTAATTTGCCAATAGTCACTATTGTTCATGATAAAACACAGCTCAAAGGTTGCTCTTTCTGAAGCTGAGGCGAGTGAAAGAATTCAACAACAGGAAGCGGAGCAGGGCAGTCAGGGGAAATACCACATCCCATACAACTGAGAGTGCAGGCAACAGGACCAACACACTTTACAAGGGCAACATCTTCCACGACTGCAGGCTTCATTTCACTAGGAGCGATTTCCTTCACAGTAATAGCTATTTGTATCATCAGATATCAATCATTTTAAATGAGAGTCAACCTTCTGCAGCCATCTGAGTGACAGTGACCATTGATGATTCTGCAAAGTTAAACAGGTCAATCATAAGGGCCATCAGTTTAGGGCTGAGAAACTAAATTTGAATTTTTCACTGAAATATTTTAAATATGCCCAAATTTAATAAAATTTCAATAAATAAAGGGGCATTTCAGTTAGATTAAAACACAACCGAACACCAGATTTTGAAATGAGAAGTCACAAGATCGTAAAAAAAAAAGACCACTATGTTATATTATTTACCTCAAAAAACAAAAATGGCTGTGAAAAAGTGCATTTATTTTTAAACTAAAAAGCCTAAAATTGTCAAATCTTAAAACAACCTTTAAATATAGTAAAAAAAAATTTTATTATTTATTCACTTTAATCAACATTACAAAAAAAAAAAAAGAATATAATAAAATAAACCAAACAAAAACATTAACTCAAATAAACCAAAAATAAACAAAAAATTCACATTCACAAACCCTTATCAAACTTTAATCACACTTTAAACCCTGAATCTCAAAGTTCACATTCAGAAATTGACTTTCCATCAGTACAGTTATTATTTATTTAGTGATTAATGGTAACATTTCCGTGTGTTGTTACGAAAAGTTCACATTCAGAAATTGACTTTCCATTAGTACAGTTAGTTTCATGATGCATTTGTATCATTTTATGCAGAAACAAGTTGTAATATGTTTATGTTGTGTATTTGTCTAATAAACTTCTTAAGGACACAGGATGAGTTTGGAGGAATGAATTAAACTGCTAGTAAAGCACTTCAACAACAGTTTCAAAATCATTGGAGAATTAAAGGTCCTTTGCAGTTGTGGTCGCATTATATTGAGGTTCAGCAAGTGGTGCGATTCAATATTTCCTGATTTTCAGTTTGCCTAATCACAACAGTTTGACAATCATTGGAGAATTAAAGGGTGTGGGTTCACTTGGCGAGTGGGTGTTAACAGCCACAAAATCAAAATCATCTATAGTTTTATGAAAAGCAACTGACAAATGAGAAATTCAAAAAGCAAAGCAAGGTCGCAGTAGCAAGAGTATAGCACAGGAATGAAATAAGAAATAGTGACAGACATTTTTTCAATATATAAATATACACATGCTAGAACTAAAGTAGTAAGAAATACTGACAAATTACAGATTTTTATTTTTTCAAATATACAGCATGTGACTTTGAAATGATCCCTGACAGATGGTAAAGGTGTACAACAATAAAAATGGCAACTATGACTTCCAGTCTATACTTATTTGAAATTTGAAAGTGAGTAATGGGCTATACAGGTCCAGTTGATGATGATTCCATTAAGGGGGTTACTAGCAGGCCTTTGGTGTTAAGATAGCAGGGTTTGTGTTTCACGCCGCTCAGAACTCACCATCTGGACCGGGGAAGTCGGTGAGCAACAAATACTTAGGCTGTAGTGAATGAATGCAGATGTCAGGTCGACACAGTGAGAAACGCAACTTTAAACGCTTATATTTCAAACCTGTGACAAGAGAAACCGAAAGAGTTTTATTTGGCGTTCTTAAGAGCAATGTACACAGGGGAGGAAACTGAGGAGTTTTGAAATATATACATTTCACGAGAACAGTGTGTGAGAACTCAAAGATACACAATAACGTTCATAAAGAGATGAGTCCAACATCGGAACATAAGCCAGCAAAGCTTTTAGAAACAATCTCTGGACAAACAGAAAATGTCTGCATGCCCTCAATCCTTTAGAAGACGAGAAGAAAAAAATAGAAAGTGAGTGCTGCAGAGTGTCGTGTGAAATAATAACAAAGATGAACGACTTGAAAATTGAGTGCGCCAGTCCTGGTGCTTCGTTACTTTCCCAACGGTGACAGGGTCTTTAGTTGGAGTCCCTGAAGAAATTAGGTCTTTGAAGAACCAGAGAAACTTAAAGGGGCATGAAATCCCCCGTTTCAGCACCGGTTAGTTTTCACCACAATTATGAAAAAAAGCTACAAAAGTGGGGGTGGTGCACTGCAGAGTGGAAGGGGAAGAGTGGAGACAGGCAACACACAGCTTCCGTTTGTTTCACAGTTTCATTTCAACCACACTGAGACAACACTAATAAACGCACGGCCATATGCACTCTGCTTCGAAAACATATGAACGTGCTGTTGCACCTATAATAACTATTAAGGCTTATTTTGGAGCGTTTATATAAGCCTTGTGATTGGTTGCATCCGGGAAGACTAAAATAGTGCAAAAGCTCAAAACTAACCAGTTTTCTCCAACAATAAAACATTAACAGCTGCTAACATTATCTTCAATGATGTGCAACAAACACCTCTGCTAAAATCTCAGAAAAAGTAGCACTAACGAATGTCCAAAGTCATGCGGCATCCTTGTAGCTGAAGTTGAAAAAAGAGGTATATTGCAAAAAACAGTCATGTAACCCAAAAAAAGTGTCATAAATCAGCACAATGCAAATAACTTGCTTTCTTTAATAAACTTCACTTGCTTCAAGGCAGTTTCCATGAATAAGGTACAAATAAGGAGCTGACAATCTTACAAGATCACTGAAGGATGTGTATAACCTTCATAAAAATTGTTTTTTAAACCTTTATAAAATGAGAAATGACAAAAACTAAAAAGAAAAAAAAAAAAATAAAACAAAACAAAAGTTTAATATTTATTTTATATGAGGTCTGCAATTTTTGCAACCCTTTCATTACAATTTGTGACATGCATACAGACATTCATTTTCTAGCAACTAAAACTAACAATCAAATTTAAAAAGACAAACTTAAAAAACTATAAAATGGGTAATAGAATTGTAAACGTGGACTTAAGCTGCCACTCAAAGGGTGCTTGGCTAGTTTACGAACCAAAGGTTGGTCCGAAAAAGGTAATCATGTTATCTTAAAATAAAATGGTTGAATTATTAAGCATGATGAATAGTGTCAACAGAAATTTGTTTTGTGCAGAAATTGATAAAATGGAATAAGATTATATAGATCTTATGCTCTAAATTATGCAAATCTCTGGGTTTCACAATTGTATTTTTTTTGTGTGTAAAGTGTCTTAAAAATCAGCTTTTTGGCAGCTATTATTAGTGTGAAATTTCATTTCTGTACTCTCTCTGAGACATATTCAGATTTCAGTGGCTTGAGTATGTAGGATTTTTACCTCTCATTTAGTCAAGGATTTGCCAACATAACCTTTGAGTTTGTTGGGGAAAAAATGTCTGGAAAGTAGGGCTGCACGATAAATCGAAATCCTAATCACAATCGAAAGCTGCGATTGTCATGCATATCTTTCAGTGAAGCGTGGTTCTGTGATCAGAAATAAATCTCCATCTGATGGCCAGAGGGTGCTCTTGTACTGAAAGTCCAAATACGCCTCGAAAAAGAAACCCAGGAAATGCCTATTGCTGCAGCTGAATAAACAGAAGATTTAACTACTTTTATTGATTCAACATGACTAATAAACTCACGACTACGACAATATATATTTTTTAGTAGTTCACCCAGAAGCGAAGCAAACAGCAGTCATTATCGCAAATTACTTCTTTGATTTTATAATCGTATGATTATATTGTCTGCAATTTTTTTGCGTAACTTGTCAGCGAACTACGGCTCTGTGTAGTTTCTGCTCCATCTGAAAGCAGGCGATGGAGATTTATTACTGATTACAGAACCGGCTTTACTGACAAGATGCGCATGATAATAACATTCGATTAATCGTGCAGCCCTACTGGAAAGGGCCATTCTGGGGCAGATCAGGATTCTACATTTCACACATACCTGAGGTTCCGTGTGCAGTTGAATGTGTGTTCCTCTGTGCTCTGATAAAGACCTCTTCACCACCTTGCGGTGCCTGAAGTGATAATAATCTCCAAATACCTGAGGGAAAAAACAAAAAGCTACATTTAGCTCACCGCATCCTACAGATTTCTTAAAAAAAAGAGAAAGAGAGAGAGAGAGAGAGAGAGAGAGAGAGAGAGAGAGAGAGAGAGAGAGAGAGAGAGAGAGAGAGAGAGAGAGAGAGAGAGAGAGAGAGAGAGAGAGAGAGAGAGAGAGAGAGAGAGAGAGAGAGAGAGGCTGTTAAGTAAAACATTTCAACTTTCACTGTGTGTGTGCACATATTACAAAAACATGCACCTACTCATACCAATTTTTTTCCTTTGATTTTTTTTATATTAATTATGAATTTATTTCTGGAAAAAATATTGACAGAAAGAGAAACACAGACAGCTGTGCATTTCCAACAGCCTCAAGTACACGTAACACTGAACGAGTCAATCTCCTGTCTGCCAACTGCACAATCACACATGACAACATCATCCAGAGGACCAGAGGCACCGATTTCTCTCTTCGTTTGATGAAAGCTAAATGTCTGGAGTGAGCCAGAGTTCATGCAGTCACGCTATAGATTCAGACTATAGAAAGGCAAAGATCTACCAGACATCAAAACAGCTTTAGAGCAAGACACCTGCTCATTTACAATGATTTAAATTAATAAAAATAATAAAAACTTTAAATTCAAAGGTACAAAACACATTTTTCTCAAGGCTCACTGTGACAAAGCCATTCTTTATTCGAAGGGTGGTAACATGTAACAGGAACCCGTGTCGGGAAAGATTGAGGACAACAGCTCTACATGACATCCTCAGTATACAGGCCGGATTACAACATGTTGATGCAAACATCTCCACCCAAACAAAGCCAGTGAGGCAAAAAGCCCTTGTCAAACAGATTCGACAACTGGCGACCCTGCTAATACCATAATAAACACTAAAAGCATCTAACACAGAAGGTTAAAAATAAAAACTTTGAAAAAAGCAAAGAGCCAAAGAGATGGCTGACTGACTGAAGAAGAGATGATACATTTATTGAACTGCTAGCAAGACGCCGTCACGTGTCGTAGTTAACGAGAGAACAATAATGACAGAAAAATCACACAAGAATCGATCGCAAGGAGAGATAGCAAAAGAGGGATGGGTAACAAACATATTCAGAGCTCTGAGAGCTTTTTTAGTCACAAAGGGAAATAGATTGAGGATGGGTATGGGTGTATTGTGTAAGATAAGAGGCCTAAAAAGATGAGCATCAATCTCAGACGGGCCTGAATCCAGCAGCTCCAGGGCACAAGGGAGCGCAGATGGAGATATGCAGGCCTGGTCATATCAAACCACCATCAGACAACCATCTCAACTGCCTGGAAACATGCGAGAGGAAAGGCATATGGAGAAGAAGAAAAAAACAACTCCACACTAAAACTTATCCACATCTGAAAATTATATCAGTGCTGGTTAAACAGTTGGCATGCCTTTGCAAAATATGTTCCTTATGTCTGGAAGCAACCTACACATTCCAACTCTACTCTTCAGAGCAGAATACACCAGAATAAATATTTGTAATTAACTTTAATTACCAAAAACATTACATTTAGTTGTGGCCCACCATTTGCATGCAACCCTGCATGATTTGCTTTTTTTAAGAGACTTAACACAAATGGGCTACAGATTGGTGTCCCATTACTTTTAAATCATTAGAGGCACATGTTTTGTAGTGAGCACTAACAGACAAATTAAATTATTTAACTAAATTATTCCAACATGAAAATCAGCTAGTTTTGAACACATCAAGCAGCTTACAAGGGTTACTGTAAGAAAAATGATAAAGCTATAAAAAAAAAATCATAAAGCTATAAAAAAAAAATACTGGTTTAAATTTCAAAATAAAAAAAAAAATAATAATAAAAATTAAAAAAAAAAAATTATTATGACTGAAAGCTTAATTTAAGTGAAATCTGCAATCCAGCTAGTTATTACTTTTATAACCATTAAAAACCCTTAGGATTACATTTTTATTTTTTAATAAAACAAATTATAATCACATTTATTTTATTATAAACTTCAAGGATTTAATTCATGATTGTCATTTTTTATAAAATAAAATAAGAAAAATATAATAAGATAAAACAACAAAATAAGATGTGTAAGTTAAAATAAAGAAATACAATTAAATAAGAGGAAAAGGAAACAAGAAAAATAGAACATGATTAAACAATTGAAAATTAAATAAGATAAAATAAAAAAACAAGTTAAAATAAAAAATAAACAAAAATAGAACACAATTAAAATTAAATAAAGTTAAAATAAAAAATAAACAAAAATAGAACACAATTAAAATTAAATACAGTTAAAATAAAAAATAAAATATTTTTTTTATTGAGAATTTTCTCTTTTTTCATTGACTGCTTATGAGAAACAGGCTATCCAAGCTTGAGATCTAGCAACTATAATCAAAGACTATGACCTGTAAATGAGCATTAGCCAAGACGCTGAGGTAATGCTAGCATGCAATAACCACATAATAATGGCATGTAAAGAGCATTACTTAACATAAGAATCTGTCCTCAGTGTCTGACCCATGATTTAGAGGTTTGATCAGATGGCACAGCATTGACCAGCAGGTTCCCACACAAATTAGAGTCATTATCTAAAATTAGCCTCCACCTTGCAGCGCCTTCAAACTACCATTAGCATCCCTTGCTATCTTCTCTTTAATGAAGGCAAGCACACGTTCAGTAGCTGAAACTTTAACTAGAAAGGTACAATAATACAATGGAAACAGCAAGTTGTAGATAAGCTAGAGCTGGTAAAGGAAACAGATGTTTACTGTGGGAAATGTGCTAGCAATGGGCAGGCTAAATAAGTGATCATTTCAAGAGCAATTACAAATCAAGGGAACAATCCATCTGACTAACTGAGCAAATGGAGCAATTAGTCTCCAAAACTGAAACCAGTCTCTATGGATGTCCATCACTGTCATGCATCCGTCCAATTTATCCATAAAGATTTAATACAATCAGCCAGACCAATTCACCAGCCGCTATCAAGATATTTTTCTGTCAGCTTCCAAAATCTATACTGACAGCATTGACAAAGGATAAGAATAAATGAAGAAATACTAGGGCTAATACAAAACAGGGTTTCTACAGGTTTTATGAAGGTAAACTGAAGACTTTTAAGACCTTTTTAGACCAAGTCAAGAAAGTTTAAGTACCAAATTGAAGGCAACACAATCTTCTCTAAATGTAAATGTCTAGGGAAAAGACAATGATCAACACACTTTGAAATTTGAAAATAGAGCTTCTAAACAATCTCTATTACTTTTTAACTCATTTAACAAAAATAAATACCTCTCCTCCCAACCAACAGAATATGAACATTTTTATTGTTCCTTTTGATCACACAGCAAAAAAGTGAGTTCATAGTTCCAAGTCTTGTTTTCCAGTTAATACTTAATACTTATGATACTTTAATATATAATTTTATTTTTGCAGTGCATGCAACATTTTATCCCAAATTTATAACTTTATGAATTTAGGACTTTCTGCTCTGATTTAAGGACTTTTCAAAGCCTTAATTTGTAGGTAAGACTTTTTAAGACCTGCAGAAACACTGACAAATATCACACTGCAATATATTCTAGTTGTGAAAAGTATATGCAGCGACTGTTATTATATAAATGACATTATAAAAACAATCATCATAACACTTCAGAAAGTATACACATTAAGTCTAGTAGACTAGTACAAATCAAGCACCACTCATGAAAAAGCTTATCTACACTCATCACTTCTTTTTTTAATGTGAAGCAGTCAAATCAAACAGTGAGTTAAGAATGCAACGGTTAAAGCATTTCATGACAAGAGCTGCTCCTACATTTTTTTCTATGAGGTTTAACAATGAAAGGGAGTGCTATGAAAACACAGTTTAATGGCATAATTTTTCTTGTAATGAGTCTGAAATATCAGAAGGCCAAATCTGAAGCAACATTGTGGAAAACAGCAATAGTCAACCAAAGCATTTAATGGAGGTTTTGCCAATACAATTTTACAAAAGTGCATTTATTTTATATATATTCAGTAAAAAAAAAAAAAAAAAAAAAAAAACTGGTGGCATAAATATAAAAAATACAAGATACACAAACCCTCCAGAAATCACATTTAGACAACTTAATAATAAGAGTACATGCTTACTGTCTAATATGTTACATATTAAACATTATCAAAATCATTTTTTTCTATACTTTAAAATGCAATTTATTCCTGTGATCAAAGCTGAATTTTTCAGCATCATTACTCCAGTCTTCAGTGTCACACAATCCTTCAGAAATCATTCTGATATGGCGATCTGTTGCTGAAGAAACATTTCTTCCCATTATCAATCTTGAAAACAGTTGTGCTGCTTCATATTTTTATGGAAACATTTCTATCTATATCTGCCATTTCTCTTATTCTTTCATACCAGTGGGTTTTCATTTCTTATCATCACTCATAATGTTCTCTTTTCGGCTTTCTCTAACTTATTTTGAGTCTCATTCCTGCTCTGTCTATTCTCAGCCGGGGACTGATGAATCACCACAGCCATCAATCAGCATTGCAGCCTGTGCTCTGAGTCCACCAACCTTCCAAACAACATTTAGAGGAAATCAGACCGCACAAATAGTCCAACAGTCCCAGGAGATCCCGGTCCAGGTGAACATGGTACATTAAGGACGTGCTTCTACACTCCAGGTGCAGCAAGAATGGGTTGAGCCATGAATCAAGATACTCCAGTGAAGAGCATCTACCCAAATCGTCGTAAGATTATCATCATTTTTCTTTCTGCTGAGGTCATCTGCAAGTTTTATTCAGATTTATGAAGACGGCCAAAAGACAAGGTTCCAGCTACACAGCACCTTCCCTAGAGATGGACCAAGAAGAAAACTCTCAGAGCTGCCAAAAGAAAAAAATTATAATGTCTAAACCTGTGAAGGAAGCATTTAGGGGAAGATGTGAGTTGCTTCTTGCCTGAGTTTATGGAGTGCATTGGCGCAAAAAAAGCTAGAAAAGAGCAACTTTTTGGAAACAGGTCCGAGAGCTGATTTGAACGTTGTTCCCACAGTGGATAATTTAAGACTACTGTACAATTTAGAAGGACTTAAGGTTCTTCTATAATTTTTAAGTTGTATAAGAGGTGAAGCAAAAGGATGAATATTTTGGAAAACTCATCTGCAAGACCCATCATAATCAATTAAACCCAATCAATGGATATGGCTCCACAGAAAGCAAAACATTTCGACTTTTGGAAACCAATGCATGCAGGTTTTCACATTAGTAGCTGGTTAATCAATTACGCCTGAAAAACAAACTCAAGCTCTCCAAACATAACAGGTCTCCTTCAGCTCATGCATTATTAAAGAGAAATTTTGGGAAAAAATGTCCTGAGGGGAAAAAAAGATAGAGAGGGCATTGACGGAAGATGAGGAGCGAAAAAAAGAAATATTCATACCTGGCTACCTATGGTTACTATAGAAACAGCCCATGGTAGGCAATGAATTTGACATCTCAAGTTTAGTAACGGCAAAAACAGACAGAGCAATAACCTTTCCAGAGAAGTAATATCCATGTTGCACTGTCAAGTGAGATGACATCACATTTTCCATGCTTTAGCAACTTCTTTTATGCCTACCGTGGCTTAATATTTAAGATGAGCCATACTCACTGAATTAATTCAATGATGTTCAAATAAATTGCATTGCATTCCCATGATGATTTCCTACGGTGAATGTACTCCCAAAAAAAAAAAAAAAAAAAAACACAAGGAAATAACTAATTAGTCAGAAAATAAATAAATAAATAAAATCAAGTTTGTGACGTAATGCAATGCAATGTATGGAACCATACACCAAAGAATTTCCCTGGGTTTAACAATGAGACGTGACGCACCGCGGTAGCTAATGTGCTAACCACAAACCTGCTGAAGAAGTGAAAAGATTTGCAGAGAAAAGAAACACATTTTTACATGTGTGAAGGACGAGTACCCCGAAAGGCTTAACGTCAAACCTGGCCTCATTACAGAACCACATAATGACGTCACTGAAGACGTCAACGCAACAGTATCCAACCGCTTTACGTCACTGAACTTGGAGTAAATCCATTTCAATTTCTCTTCAATCTCACCTTCATATAGGTTTGTTTAGATACTGTTTATTGTTATTAAAATTATTTCAATTTTGGGTTTAGGTTGACTTCGGTCTAAGACTAAAACAACAGTAGATGAAGTCTAATCGAGAAGAGAGCCTTGATGAAAACGAGACGAACCAGTGCTGTAGGGCAAAAAAAGGATCTTTGTATCTGCAAATAACAACCTAAAATATGTTCCTTACTAAACAGAAAAAGTATTAGAGCAAATAAATGTAATGTTCTGGGATCTTAAAGGAATAATTCACCCAGAAATGAAAACTGTGTGATGATTCACTCACCCTCATGTAGTTTCAAACCCATATGACGTTCCCTTTAGTGGAACACCAAAAGCAATAACTTTTGACAATTTTTTTTTTTTTTTTTACTTTAGAGACTGAGTAGGATTTTGCTGAGAGTACATATACTCTTTTCAATACAGAGAAAGCGAAAGGGGACTGGAGCTGTCAATCAATAAAATGCCACACAAAAAACCCCTATTAAAGTGTGATAAAAATAGCTCATCCAGCATGTGCACAATACTCAAAGCTTTCTAAAGCCAAGGTTTTGTGATTTATGTTGCTGGCAGCCTCGGTCTTCATTTACTTATATAATAAAAGTAGACAGGATATTCTTCAAAATTCACCCTTGTGTTTCTGGAAAGAAAGAAATAGAAAATTTGGGTTTGCAACAACATGTAAGTGTCTGAACCATTCCTTTAAATGTCACTAAGATTTTGAGTGTGCTTTACACATTTAAATCTCCAGATACAGGGCGACGCAAATAACAGGAAGTAGCATGTTTCATTTGTGGTCTCTGAAAAGTTCCCACTGAACAGCCAAGAACAGCAAAGCACATAATTATATTTGAAGAAAAGCAAATCATCACAGATTTGCATGCATCACCTGCAATATAAAGAAAGCATTTCAAGAACCATATCAAATAATGAGAAAAAAAAGGCATAATTGCTCATGAAAAAAAAATGAAAACTTGACACTTCCCATCCTGACTGAGGTACTGAAGCTCCCCTTTATGAAGTGTTAAAAATGCAATAATGGCTTTTAATTAAAATCCCATTAGGCAAACAAGACTGCTTTTCTTTTTTTCTTGTGAGACGCCAACAATATTAAGCCACTGAAAGTTACAATTCCCTCAAGGAAAGTGCTCTCAAAATTATGTTTTACTTGTGCAATGTTGTCAAGCAGACAATTTTGCCCGTTTTATTGTTGGCTATCATGGGTCCAATTGAAAATTGTGAGTCCAATCACTAGATATGAAAGTAATACCACACCTCTCCTTAACAATCTGGGCAACTATGACTTGGTGAGTACTAACTTCAAATTTTGCTTATCTTTGTTGCCAATCGCTGTCATATAGCACTTAATAAGTTTGTTGTAATGGAAGCGGCAATATTTTGCCATTCATAATTTATGCACAGACCTTTCCATTTCATGCCACAGAACAGAACAAACCATTTTCAGGATGGAGTCTTAAAAATTAAATGGCATATCATGCAGTAACTTCTGAGGCATTAAAATTGCTTGCCATCTAGAAACTCAACATCCATTTTAGGTTTGTCAAAGGAGCCTCACATAATGCTTCCTCGCCGTCAGCGAGTTGTTAAAAAAAGGCCCGTGCAGGGAAACTGTAGGGATACTGGGATGCTAACCATCAGACCATGAGCGAGAACGGAGTGGTAAAGTCAGTAACTACACTGTTTTTCAAAGCTCTAGATAAGCACCTTTTCCGAAAGTTACTACGGTCGATGGAAAAACACAAATGGAGCGAGCGGGAGCAGTGGAAAGTTAATCTTTATTTTCAGAGGAGCCAGAGAAGCTGGTGCAGATGGATCGTGGGTCGCACCATTAACCAGCGCTGTGCGTCAGCAAGTCAACAAGCTGCAGTACGGGCCATCGCTGACCTCCAAACACTGTAGGGGGAAAAAACTGTTCACCAAAGCAGCACCACCCTGCTCCAGTGGAGAAGAGAGTTTAGGAGAAGTCTTTCTGACAGAGCTGTGAACCATACATACTCTTTCTCTTTGCAAGTTCCTGAGAACCGATGGTGCATCTCCGCACCAAAACCGTCTCACAGACAGCACTCAATGAGTTCATCCAAGCTTACTAAAACACAAAAACATTATCTGAGGTTTTGGAGGGTCGTTTTAAATTGCAGTCTGCTGCATATTTAAGGAAATGCACACATGGTTCTCATTTGCGTCGATGGAGGCCGAAAGAATGCCTGAAGTATGGACTTTCAAAGAGATTTCAACATAAGCTCCAAACATTAAATCAAAAGCGAGAAGCAGGACCGGGTTACGCAAGCAAAGTCATACATTCAACACATCTTCTCATTAGAACCAGTTGACTAGCCCTGTAATACAAATTGTGTCTTTTGTCTCCCAAAACATTAGACTGTCAAATGGTGATTAAAAGAACATCTAAAGCAATTGCACTTGTGCAAAACAAAAGGGGCGTGATATCCTTTTTTTTTTTTTTTTTAAGAGAATGATGTTACCCCAGAGACTTCTCAGTCGATACATCTGGAATGGGATTTTGTGAAGGGCCGAGTCAAAGGTGAATTAAATTTGCAAAGAAATGCAGAATTGGTTTTCCCTTCTGGGCTCTGGCACAAGTTGGGAGAATATGATTGCTCAGGTGTTCAAAGGGGGAAACACATCATTTAATCTCAGACGTCTATGGCCGAGTGACATTAAAATACATGTGAAAGAGTAGCCTGAAATAAACTGCACTCTGTTAAGAGACTTTACTTGAGCAGTGATTGACTGAATACATTCCATCACAGTTAAAGCGAAAACAGTTACATATCGTTACATAAACAGTTACATATATATATTTTTTTTTTTATTCCAGTGATGCTAACAAAGTTGAATTTTCAGCAGGCAATACTCCAGTTTTGAGTGTCACATGATCCTTTAGAAATCAAGCAACATTTATTATTATGAATGCTGAAATCTGTTGTGCTGCTTAATAGTTTTGTTGAAATCATGGTTTATTATAAGAGTTCTTAAAATAAATCATTTCCTTGAAATATAAAACTTTTGTAACATTATAAATGTCTTTACAGTCACTTTTGATCAATTTTATGGCTCCCTTTGCTGTAGTATTATTTTCCGTCTAAAAAAAATCTGATCCCAAACTTTGAAAAAAGCCTGCAACTCTCTTCCAAAACCTAGTTAGTTGACAGTGGCCCTCCAAGAACAGGTCTGAACACCCCTGACCTAGACAGTATTTTAAGGCATCATAGGTGTGTGTGCTCATCATAAAGTCTGTTAAATGCTACCTTCTGAGAAACCAAATTGTAGTGTTTGAAAAGGAGATACAATTATGTCCGAAATCCCAGAGAAGGCAATCCCAGAATGCACTGCGACAAGTTCAATGAATGCCTACATTGCTACAACATGTCTGACATGGTTTTCCTTCACCCTGCGAAGGTGTATTTGAGATGCTACCTATAAAGAACATTTTTAAATCAGTCACACCAATTCAGTTTTGATGCAGCCTTGGAAGGTCTTCTATGTAAACTGATCACTGGCGTTTGGAACGGGGCTTACTTCTATTTCTATGACAGCACTGGAAAGACATGAAAAAAAAACACATTACTGTATCCTCTGAGCCGTGGGCCAACTGAAAGATCCTGGGATCAATCTATTCCCTACAAAAGACTAGACTTGGTATATGCCAATAAATGTCAGGGGATTTCTTTATGGATGTCAAAATCAGTCATAGTGACATCTAAAACTTAGATACCCACATCCAAACGAGATGCAGGACAGAGGATACAGCATGGCTGGAGAATATTAATGCAATGCCGTTCTACTGAAGAAACATGAAAGGGAGGGAAAAAAGGCAAAGCTGCGGCTGAAGTATGATAATTTGTGCTTTGGGATGGCTGGGTACCTATAAATGATCCATATGAAATCACTGGCATGGGACAATATAATGACCCTAGTTTCCAAATTTTAAATAGTTTTTCTGATTCTGTCAGTCACGGTTTAATCTTGCCATGTTATTTTAATTATATTATGGTCAGAATGTCTGCAAACATCATCTTTACTGAAAAATACTCTCAGTAACTCTTTCATATCCCATACCAAACATGGCAAATTACAGTAAAGATTAGTGCCAGGTTCTTTTGACATGTAAAACAGAACTCATGAAAAATGCTGATGTGACACTGACTACTTCATACGCTTGTTACATAAAAGCAGGAATTTTCATAGATCTAAGGAGTGTCAGAACATAAGCAGTTATTAAAATTCTTACAGATACTGATAAGGTGATAGGCTAGTTAATTTCATGTTACAGTTGATAGCCGATGAATGGTCAATTTTAAAATATTTTTTAAATTGAGATTTTTCAAAAAATATAAAAACACTAAAAGCTATAAATCAATTTGTCACCTGAAAATCTTAAATAAAACAAAAAATAAAATGTAAAAAATGTACACCAACATTTCTTGTGGGAAGTCGTGGGCTAATGGTTAGAGAGTCGGACTCCCAATCGAAGGGTTGTGAGTTCGAGTCTCGGGCCGGCAGGAATTGTGGGTGGGGGGAGTGCATGTACAGTTCTCTCTCCACCTTCAATACCATGACTTAGGTGCCCTTGAGCAAGGCATCGAACCCCCAACTGCTCCCCGGGCGCCGCAGCATAAAATGGCTGCCCACTGCTCCGGGTGTGTGTTCACAGTGTATGTGTGTGTTCACTGCTCTGTGTGTGTGCACTTCGGAGGGGTTAAATGCAGAACACGAATTCTGAATATCTAAAACCTGGAAGAAAACAACAATAAAATAACATATAAAATCAGGTACAGTATAAAATGTGTTAGATGACAACAACAATACTTTAAAATCTAAAACCTGGCAGAAGAGTTCAATTAAATGCCCAATGTCAACAGATTCAGATTTCTGTATTATTATATTTATGTAATGTTTACTTGTGTATTTGATTTATGTCCATTATAAATAAATAAATAAATAAATAAATAAATAAATAAATAAATAAATAAATATACATACATATACATATATATATATATTATATATATATATATATATATATATATATATATATATATATATTTATTATTATTTATATACACACACATATATACACACACATATACATATATACAACATATATATATATATATATATATATATATATATATATATATAATATATATATATATACACACATACATTCCCCTCCAAAAGTATACACACACATATATAAAATATATATACACATACATATATATACACATACATACATACATACATACACACACACCGTATAAACCAAACACAACTAAAAACAAGGTTTTAATACATTTAAAATTTTAACAAACACAAACAAACACACACACATAAATAAATACACACACACACACACATATATATACACACACACACAACATGGTACAAAATTTAACAGGATACATAGAGGATATTCGTCGCATAACAACTATCTTTCTGAACATTAAGCAGAACTCTCCTCAACAAATGGTCAGTGGATCCTTTTATAGAGGAACAAAATATACCCAAACACACTACTATTCACTACTGTGAAGGACTTGTTTTTTCAGCACACAGTGAGGAGAATGACAAAGGGAGTTTACGAGGAATTGTGGTGGGACGGCCAGAGGTGCTGTACAGTTCTCTCTCACCTGTCACAAGACCATAAGCACTGCACTGCAGCAAGGCATCGAACGCCAACTGCTCCCCGGCCGGCCGCAATAAACATCTAAAACCCTGGGCAGAAGAGTTCACCATACTTGGAACTGCAATTAACTTTCCACTAAAATGCCCAATGTCACCTGGACAGATAAGATTCAGATTTCTGGATTATTATATTTATGTAATGTTTCTGGTCGTATTTGATTTATGTCCCCCCCCCATTATAAGTATATATAGCAATAAATAAATAATATAAATAAATAATATATATATAAATATTATAAATACACACACATATACACATAAATATATACACATATATTATATATAGATATACATTATAATATTCTCATATACATACATATATATATATACACACATACATACTACAACACCACACATACATTTATATATATACACAATATATATCACACATATACACATTTTTAAACACACAATATATATATATATATACATACACACACACACACACACACACACACATATATACACACACACATACACATATATATACACACACACATGGTACAAAATTTAACAGGATACATAGAGGATATTCGTCGCATAACAACTATCTTTCTGAAACATTAAGCAGAACTCTCCTCAAACAAATGGTCAGTCGATCCTTTTATAGAGGAACAAAATAATATACAAAACCACTACTATTCACTACTGTGAAGGACTTGTTTTGACATGTCAGTCATCACTTGGTTTTTCAGCACACAGTGAGGAGAATGACAAAGGGAAAAAACCCACTGGAATATGTGACGTTAAACCACAACAAACCAGCGTCTGCAAAGGCCAGACCGTCAGATGTTAGGACCTCTCGCTGAATAATAAGTCTCTCTCACGCACTTGATTGTGTATGTTCCTACCACAATATGACTAAAAAAAAAAAAGGAGTGAGTAAGAAGACATACACACCTACTCCAGATGGCACACAAAGTTCCAGCATGCAGTTCCCATGGAGCCTGGTATAGTGTTATTAAAATCGATTTAAAATTACATTGGCTCACTCAGTGTCAGAGTTTTAGAGTTTTATTAGAAAACAATGAAGAGGTGAGCTGCAACAACACAAACCTGGTGATTTGCTACAATGGAAAAACTAGCAGATGCTACTTCACCTGTCTGGAAATCATGTTCTATTGATCGATAAACTGCTGGCAGCTTGCGATCGGGCACGCCTGAAGCTAATTGTTTCTTGCAACTGCTGCCATAAATCCAGCACTGTGACTCTTCTATCCTCACGCAAGTCCAGGTACAGCACGATACAGTCGGCTCAGCATCAAGTCAATGACCATCAATGCCCTTTTGTTCTCACACTGCTGGGATGCTTAAGAAAGTTTTCTCCCTGTTTCCAACCATTTTTGAACAAATTAAAAAAAACAAAAAAAAAAAACCAACACAGACAAACTTGATAAAACATCACAACCACACCAAAACCCGATAAAGCCACATCATGAAACAACTGACATGAACATTTAGCATAAATCAAACCTCCTCTGACCTCGGGGATTTAACCTGGCTACTCGCCCATGACCACATCTCGTCTCAAGGTGGAAGAAATGCTCTTGATTCCAGCAATGCCATTCAACAACTCAGCAGAACGACTCTTGAGACTAATGTGTCAGCATTTCATATACACCACATCCGTCTATAAGGTTGGAGGTGGACCAAATAAGAAAAACATCAAATAATATAAAAACAAATTGGTTATTATATATAACTGCCAAACTGTGACAAGACGATGAGGCAAGTTTGAGAAGATCATTATAGTTCAATTACTTGCCAACATGAGAAGGAAAAAATGACTTGACATTGAAGTGTCAATTCTCCTGAGAAATTACTGAGTGGGAAGAAAAAAAAAGAAAGCTTAAAAAGACTGCAAATTGGGTCAGAACAATTTTGAGGTCTGTCAAAAGAGTTCTCCATGGTGAATAAGTAAAAGAGTTCCACTGGATAATTTAAAAACTTGGGGAAAAGGGATTTAGAGAGGCGGACAGTCTTGTGCAACAGTGATTTACCACATTTAAGGGGTGTCACTGAACAATGCAAAATGTTCAATAAATAACTGAAATGACATCAGAGTGAAATAGTTCAACTTTAAGTATGTCACATACCATAACATTAAAATAAAAAAAATTAAAAACAGACAGTACTACTACTACTACTACTACTTGGAAGACAAGCCTATCTTAGGAAAGTTTGTCCTGTATAACTGGGCTGGTTCAAGGTCATCTGGGCAAACTCATCCATTTTATGAAACATAAGAACATGCAATGCAGTTTTATACAATATTTCAAACGTAAAAGTATAAGGTCAGTAAGATTTTTTTTAATGTTGTTGAAAAGTATTTTCAAGTCTTCTCACCAAGCCTGCATTTATATGATCAATAATACAGTAAAAACAGTAATACCATGATTTTAAAATATTATTTAACATTAGTACAAATCTACAATAATTGTTATCTCTTTTCATATTTTTTTTTAAATGTGTTTTTATGTGATGCAAGATCGTCCAGAAATCATTCAAATATGCTGATTTGCTGCTCAAGAAACATTTCTTCTACTTCTATGATGAATAGAAAGTTAAAAAGAACTTTTCATTTGAAACCGAAATATTGATCAATTTAATGCATCCTTGCTGAATAAAATTAATTCCTTAAATCACAAACTTTTGAACAGTAGTATAAATGAAACAAACAATTTACAGATAAATAAATAATAGTAGAAGCATCAGTGGCAGAACAAAACAAGCAAGTTAATTTAAGTAACAACTAACTGATGCATCTCTGTTCGAAGATGGCATCACAGAAAAGTTATGGGAAGTATTGTAGGTCTCAAAAACATCCCTCAGTTCCTTTCTTTATCCTTATTGACATCAGTTTTCTTTGGAAATGATTGCCTGCGATTTTCAAAACTGCCATGCCTCATTTGCACAATCAAGTAACCCAACTATTTCCTCTCCAGACAGTTAAGTGACTTTTCTCAATCCACAATAATTTCCAAATTAAGTCATTTTTTCTGAGGATCCCTCCTTCACACAGTAGCTACTGCACATTTTGTACCGTTTGAGTGATTAAAGCAGCTTTGCAAATGTGTGTGTAACAAAGATGCAGCTAAACAATGAAAACACTACAAGCAAGCGGCACCATTCATCATCACAACAGACTATAAATAGCAATATATCGCTCAGACCTTCATTTGAGCCTTTCTATTAGGTGTTCATAGTGATTTCTACCGTATCAGCAATATAAAAATATCTGTGTCAAGTAAAAATAAGCACAGCCTTGAGTCGTCCCAGGTGCATGTATGATCCTGTACTGTTCTGTGATTAGGCTGCGTTCAGTTCTAACACAGAACATTCCATTCCCTCCCTGGAGGCCACTTCCACTCCCAACTTTTGTAGCTGCTTGGGAAGGTCAGACGGTCACCATGGCGACAGTTCTGAGGTCGCAGGTCAGCAGGGCCACACTGCTGACTGGAGATGAGAGATGACAGCATGAGAGGCCAAGGGGAGCTCTTTGAAGTTCATAAAAACGAGTCACATGGACTCCATTATGATCCCTGTATGAGCAACTAACATCACGTTGCGGGATCTAATGAATAAACATGAGCCCACGGAGCTGCTTTAAGCACTACAGTCAGGGTTACACAAGATAAATGCGCTCCTGTTAACTATTAGACAGCATACTAAACAGTTCACCACCCAGCTCCATTAAGCATCTCACACCGGGTATTTGCCTGACATTGGGCTCCGACGGATCACAAACATCCATGTGTTTCCTCAAACAAACACTACCCTTAAAAAGTGCAAAACAGTGTATTTCCCATTGCATTGCAGCTGTTACTATCAGCTTTTGTTGAAGTGAATACAATGCTATAGAAGAGTTCGGCTGTGTTGTGTTGCAGAATCTCCCAGACGAAACATAGCTCAGCTATTTCCACACGGCTATAATTGCATGCCGCGTGGTTTGGTGCCGTGGACCAAAGCTGCGGATCCAAAAGAAGACGGCTGGCCGTGATCCCGACGATTCAATAAGATGTGTACGCGAGTGAATCTGGCTTTCTGCAGCTCTCCAATTATAACCTGTCTGAGACGCCGCGGTCAAGTGTTCCCTGGCGAACTTACCCTTGAGCTGAATACATTTTACTGAATTTAAAATAAATCTCCTCCCCGATGGAGCTACTGCAGAGGTGAACATTGAAACAGTTTGCAATCTTTTCAAATTACCTAGAACATGAACCAAATTAATCTTTTGTTTTTGGCCAGACAGTGAGAGAAAGGCATCTTCTTTCGAGATTCAACTCAAGCAGTCAATTAGAGTTTTCTTAAAGTCACATGACCCAAACTAAAAATCTGAAAAGGTGGTCCACCCTCCACACTCATCTCATGTTGTTTCATTCCTGCAAACACAACAGGAGATATTTAAGAACTGTTCAATTCTTGCCATCCATGAAAATCATTGGGGTCCATTGGTTTTCATCATACGATTAAAAAAAACCAAAAAAAAAAAACACATTTTTCAAAATATCTTATTTTGTGTTCCACATAAGAAAGGTCAAACATGTTTAGAATGACATGAGGATAAATGACTGAATTTATTTTTTTTCAGAACTTTTTAAATGAGCAGGTTGAAATGTCTTAAAACTGCTAAGTGTGCTGGTGAGAAATACTTATGATAGCTAACTATTCACCTGGCCTATTATTCAGCTGCATGAAGCTTTAAAAGTATTTCAAGGTTACTGAAGTCCCTGTGGAACTAACACAGGGAAACATAAGGAGCAGTACTGCATAGGCCTGAACACGGATGGACTTAAACAGCCTCCTCAGAAGAGACAGAAATGACTGACTATGGGAACACAATAATTACATAACTGGATATTTCACACAAGTAATTATAAAATGGTTTGGCAGTGTCAGAGTTGGGACACCAACAGTGCTTCAACACATTTGGAGATGATTGGGGGCGTTCACATAGGACACGGCTAGATGGGATGCAACTGATGAAACAGAACAGAAGGGTCTCAAGACACAGTATTATAATAGGCTAACTATTATTAAATACTAAATAATAAACTCTTTTTAACCTAAAACAGTGATGCACATTGTACAAGACGCTAAAAAATAACAAGGTGGGCATTTGCATTTTGGTCATTTTGATTCCCTCAGAGCCAGTGTGAGCATAAGGCAAGGTAGATCCGCCATACCACGACAAGGATTTGCAATCCAGAAAGGAGCAATGTCGCCATCGCTGGTGTCATCACAAAGACACTAGCGTTATCAGAGGATTTTGCAAAGACAAGTAGATAAATGTCCTGCAGGTGGCCAGTCCATGTTGCATGACTCCATACTGTGCTGTTAATAGATGGTTTCTGTTGATCATTCCTGCTGTAGAGAAAGATTAATATGTCTGGAGAGCGAGCCTCAAAACCAGCCTTGCCTTCGAAAACAAACAGCGGGTAGCAATTTGTTCCAAGCACAATATCAGCGCTCTGGATGCAAAGAGAAATCTCCAAGAAGGAATTCAAAACTCCAAAACCGAGGAGTGCCAAGCAAAGCCAAAGCTGCTGGAATCATTTACCCCAACTTAGAGTTAGAAAGAGCAGACATATATGTATATAATTATATAAAATGATGGAAACAACTAAAGTATTTGCTCAACTGGTCTAAAATCTAGTAATTATTATTACACATCGTGGTCCTAAATTGGAAATAAGTATAAGAATACAATTAAAATCATAACATATATGTTCTTGATTAGATAGATGATTATTTCTCTTGTGTTTCATGACAACATAAAACCATTGCTGTTTAACTTTAAGCTTGTATACTGGTTTAAAAAAAAAAAATATTTAATTTTGCCTTGAGAAGCCAATTATAATCTCAAATGAAAAAAAAAAATTGACCAGGACAATTTTTTTTCTTAATTAGCTGGACCATACAGCATATTAAGACTCAATACTGAAAGAAAAAAAAAAAAAAAAAAAATAAAAAAAAAAAAAATTAAATGCAGAAAAAAAAATACCAAATGAATTAAGATAATAAGGAACAACTTATTGTTGATATTGAACCACTTCCTGACTACATAATTACTGTTTATCCTATTCATAGTAAACAACTTTAAAAGAACAAAATAAGTGCTTTTCACTGTTTCGCCAACTCAACATTGCTGATCACTGAATGCAAGAGCACAGCAGACTGTCAAAATCCAATTACTATTAATAGGATTCATTACTTCCATATTTGCTGCATGCAGGCATCCGAAGACAGTGAACACCCAGGAACTCCTCCTCCCATCCATCCACCAGAATTTGTTATCTCCTCTGGTCAGTCTCCCTCCATTAGAATAACAGATGAGTGTTTGCATTTCAGACTGCTCTCCACTACAAAACAAATTAAACCCTGCACTCAAAAACAACTAAACAAAAAAAACAATGCGTTTTTATAGACATCATTATTTTAGCAGATCAAACACATTTTATTTGTGCAGCCCTTACTCAGTATTGTCACTCCCTGGCTAATGTAAACAAAAATTGCCTATTAATTGCTGGCAAAAATCCAGACCATCTCAGAATGGCCAACGTAAGATGACTGTGCTGCAGTACAGTACATTCATTTCAATTTGTTTTATGTGCTTGCAAAACTATTACAACCAAAATAAAAACTTGCCAACCTTTAGCAACTTAACCAGTGGCCTTGACTTCAAGGTAATTACGAGGAGTCACTTAAATGGAACCAATGAAAAGGATAAAGTTCAGAGAAAAAAAAAAAAGAAAAAAAAAAAAAAAAAACTGCACAACTGCATTCACTGATTTCACATGCAGAATGAATAATGACTCCATGTTGTTAACTCATGGTGCATCTAAACAGTTGTGGTCATTTATACCAATACCAGCTCTAAGGTTAGCCTTGCCAATGGATATTACACTTTTTTTATTTGAATGAAATCTGTGGATACTGTGTAAAGTAAGCGTTTTATTTAAGAAACTGAACTTGTATTTTAAATACGGTACCCACAATTGGCCATTAAGATGATATTTCTTTAAAAACTGGTGCACTTGTACAGAATATTTGCTTCTGAATTAAACTGCATTCTCGATGAGTTCATGAAGTTCACTGCAGTATTTTATAAGAAAGCTCATGACTATTTATTAAGTATCATTACCATTCATGTGGATATGAAAATCATCTGGAAGAACTTTGAGAGTGATAAAAGAGCAGCATGGTATTTTGAATTTCTGGCTTTTCAAAACAACAACACAAGAGATATTGAGTTATTCAAAAAAAAAGAAAGAAAGAAAGAAAAGGAAAAGGGATATGCAAATACAAGCATAAATTGTTTTTCTTGTAAAATTAGTTCTTAATTACTCCAAACATAAAACTAAAAAACATTAACGCAGTCGTGATTCATAAAAAGTTTGGCCCTTTAGTTAACCAATATATAAAATTAGCATATGACCTTAAAAGCGGAAAGAATACAAAACAGAACACAGTCCAAAACATCCAAGCACTGTGTAATGACAAATTTTGGGTATGCATTATGTGTGCTTGTAAATGCAAATTCTTGTTAATTGAGTTCGTTCCGCAGAGGTCACCTGTTCTTCTGGGACCTCTCTTCAAAAACAATCTCATACGAACAGTTCTTTAAGCAATGCCCACTGTCAGTGTGGTAATTTGCAATGCAAATGCGCATTTGCTGTAATTTTACACAAACCAAAAGTTCCAAAACCAAGCAGGATCGATTTATCATATGAGAACGTAACATTTAATTTGAAGCAAAGTGGTACACTCAGATTTTTATGGCATTAGCCTGGTAAGGTTTAAGGGGAGTAACTTGAGAAACAGACCATGCACAAACACTTTTGCATGCTTTAAACCACATAAGCTTCAATTAAAATATGCCATCTAATCTCCTTATAAATGCAGAACGTCTCACATTCCACTGGATATTCTCCCATGTTACAAGCTAGATGCCCCTCAGCAACACCAAATTGCTTTTATTGCAAGATACTTACTTACGAAATCACAACCCTTAAAAGCCACAAAAGTACACAAACAAAGACCTGGGCTTGCAGATGCTAGCACCGGAATGTCTTTAGAGAGTAAATAACAGGGCAAATGTTAGGAAATACTGCAATGTACCAAACCCTAGTTCACTTGCCGTCCACACATGCAACTGACTTCTAAGACAGCATCCTAACTGATACACATCGTCACAAGTGAACCTGAACACACTGCTTTCTGCTAAGCTAACATTGTGATATTCTAATAAGCATAAAAATTAAGAGTGGAAGAAAATTTCTACTTTGCGATTCTCTCTTTAACAATTCTAAACTGATTCTGAGCTTGGTTTTTTCTGGTGCACTAGACACCACTGTATTTACACACACACACACACACACACACACACACACACACACACAAAACCATCAACTAAATATAAAAGCTTGTATAAAGTTTCATGATTGAAGCAAAACACAAGGACAAATCATCTTCCTTGACAAAACGCTTTTGTTCCTCTTTTGTAAGTTGCTTTGGATGAAGGCATCTGCTAAACGTATAAATATGAATGAAAATTAAAGGCTTCATTGTGAAGGATATGCGCTGTGAGAAATGCGCACTTTACTTGACAATGTGCAGTTTCACCTGCTAGTATTTCAGTGCTTTTCCTTTCCAAACTCTCTACAAATGGATCATTTATGCTGTTTGGAATGCAGTATAAATAAACAACTTTCTTTGATATATATATATATAAATATATATATATATATATATATATATATATATATATATATATATATATATATATATATATATATATATATATATATATATATATATATATATATATATATATATATATACAATTATAATTATTATGATAATTAGTCTTGAATCTCATTTTGTAAAAAAAAAAAAAAAAAAAAAAAAAATGAATCAAATTGAATCGTGAAATCAAAATCATTATAATCGAATCGTGAGTTGAGTGAATTGTTACATCCCTAATTAAAATAATTTCCCTATTGTGCAGCTATTCGGTTTTATTTCCATTTTATTTTATTTTTTCCTTTCTTCTAGATAAACGGTTATACTCCAAACACTTCTATAGCCTCCAAGCTATTGCTAAAGTCTATAGACAATAACTGATAATTAAAAATGAATCTTTACATTAACGAAGCTCTTTGCTAGTGGACTAGCTCAGCACAATGTCAAGACGTTGTTTTTTTTAGTCTTGCCCAAGGACTTGTTCATTTTAAGCAATTCCTTTCCGTTCGCAGACGATTTATCTCAGTGACAGGCCAAGGGGCATGGCGTGCACACAAGCTTGGCCTTGACAAATCGAGCCAAGGCCTTGGTGAAAAAAGGGATGCAGACAATGTAATGAAATCTCACTCTATCCGACCATGTCGAACTATGCCACGGCTTAATTAAATGGTATGTGGAGAAACTGAGCTGGAGTGGGCGGCAGTGTGATGGTGCTTGATGAAAAGGACATTAAGCTCACACCTTAAACACATCTGGCTTTGCTTACGGGCTCTGCTTCAGGTTCAGACTCCATTTCACGAGTCCATCTTTCACTCTGCTCAACTTGGGTTTTTCTGGGAAATCCAGACAGCTGCTGAAGCTGCAATGCAGCAAAAGGACAATGAAATCCCGCAAGCGTCACTGTCATGAGGGTGTCTGCACTGGTTGCAGGCTTGCAACAAAGGTTTATTATAACAGGGCTGTAATTTCTCTGAAACTGAAGGAGATGTTTTGTGTGGAGGTGTCGAGGTGTGGTTAAAGACCAGACCAAACCCCAGTCGGTTGTATCATCACCCTGCTGTCATCTGCAACCTCAAGTTAGAGCTTGTTTTGCAAGTTTGAGGCGTATCCAAGATTCTCAGGGCTATCACTGTTCAGTATTGACATACTGGACAAATCTGAAGATTTTCTCCCACTTAACCACTAAATCTGATCCTTTTTTCTTTGGTTTTCTGACTGGGTGAGAACAACTCAATACCCGGTTTCAAAACAATGGCTTGGGTTTCAATTAATGTGCTCTTTAAATTTCCTACAAGAAATTATTGCATTTACATAAATAAACTTTGCAATGTTTGACAGGTTTAATAGCATAAATCTGACGTGTTCTAATAAATAATCTGTTAAATACTGAAATCAGAAAAAGGGGTGGGTTTAAAAAAAATAAAAAGTAAAAATAAATAAAAATAAAAATACAAATTAAAAAAAAATTCTAATAAATAAAACCCTGCAGAAATTATATTTAACCAACTTAAATGATATGAGTGCACACATGCTATCATATAGGTTACATATTACATGTTTCATCAAAATTTCTTTTACATGTTTTAATTGTAGGCTTCCCATGTCTAAAGTAAACCCTAAATGGCAACACATGGAGTAAAAAGTTGTTTACTCAAGAATCGTTTTGGAAAACCCAGGGCAATGTTAAACGATTTCTCTCACAGACAGCACTGATCAAATAATTAACTTTAAAAAGTGGAAAAAACATTTAACCTATATATAAAAAAGATAATATTTTTATAGTGCCTTTCAAGAACCCAAGTACACTTTACTATCAAATACTATGCCAATAATAGTATGTTTTATAAAAATAAAGAAATGTATACTAATGTTCAAAAGTTTGGCTGGAGTAAAAGCATCATTACTCCAGACTCCAGTGTCACATGATCCTTCAGAAATCATAATATTCTGATTTGCTGCTCAGGAAATATTTTATTATTATTATCTATGCTGAAAACAGTTCATAAATCATACTACTACATTTTGAGGATTCTTTAATGGATAGAAAGTAAAAATGCATGTGTTCTTTAATAAGAAAAATATACTAACATACAAAAAAACTAAAATGCCCGTCTAGTCCTTCGTTAGCTCAGGGGAACTGTATTAATTACAGTTGCAGGAGACACATGGCAGATGACTTGTTGTGGGTCTTTAACAGTCTGGCAGGAGGCTTGGGCTTACATGTGTGAAAAGATGTCAACAGATGTAAGAAAGCTTTCCACACAGAAAAACCACCCGAGGATAAATTCAACAACTTTTTGAATTACGTCATTAACAAACTGGCTTTTTAGAATGCTTGGAAATGTAACTGGCTTTCAAACAAACACCAACTCCAAATTTTAAGAGGTGGGATCTTTATTACAAAGAGCATTCCGGCTTTATGGCTGCTTTGGCTTGAACTACACAGGTAGCACTAGAAGCACTTCAAAGCAGACTGCTTTCAACACTGCTGTATGATTCAAGCAGCTGATGTCAGGATGTATGGCACACGATTGCTTGCTTAGAATAATAGTAAAAGATCAAAGACAGGACACTTGCCAGAAACAGCTATATTTCAATGGCAGAGAAGTGTTTGGGTTGGCACACCTGATAACTTTCTTAGTATTTGCTAAGGTGATTTAAGTAGTTTCCAGGGTGTTCTAAATGGTGGCTACAGCACTCCTAGGTAGTGTTGTCACTGTACCAAAATTTCAGTATTTGGTACCAATACCAGTGAAAATCCATGGTTCTCGGTACCAATTTCGGTACCAAAGCAAAACACAAAAACATGCTAATTAAAAATCTTTACTATAAAAAAAGTCCAGAACTGCCTTTCTGACTGATATGACAAACAATGTTAATTTGTACATTCTCTAACATGTATATTTTCGATTCACAATTCATTAAAAGGCCTCTGGTGTGTAAAAATAGTAAATATCATCATCATGTCATCCGGTTTTTTTTTACCCTAATAAAAGTTATAGGAGCATTAAATAGTTAATAAAGAAACTTCATTCTAATGCTCATTATTTTAGCATTAACCGCGCTTATGCTAACAATTAACTACTCTAATAACAGCGTTCATTTCAATCTGACGTTCAAATTAAAATATTTCATAGTATTCATAACAGAAGCAGTGTTTCTGACAGCAGCATATGCAAATTAATTCTCTGCCAGCAGGAGGTGCTTGTAGAGCGCACAAGAGAGAGAAGTTTCCCCGGTAACGGCTGTAATCAAATAAGCGCTGAGCTCACAAACGCTGCTCAGGTGTTACAGGCAAGATTAAATGAAAATGACATCCATAATTTTCTGAAGACAGTCGGTTTTCTTCAGAAATACAGTGATATAAAAACACCCGCACCGGGTTTAGACTTTGAGACGTGCAGTGCTCATGTTTATTCAACGAAGTCAACGCCTTTTGGAAAATCAGTTTGTTGCGTTCAGTTTTGATATTTCCCAATGTATGGGAAACACTGTGAAACTTACCTGCTTGAACTCTTTAATTTGATCTGGGTGTCTGCCTTTAAAGTGTTTTGTTACTTTGGTGTGTTTCCTCCTTTTGAGGTCGCCTCATCTCAGTGCTTTTATGAAGAGAGCGCATCTGCGCACCTTTCGGATAGCGCACCAAGAACTGGGTTGACGGGTACTTAAAAAAAAAACTGGTACTGTAACATTTGTTTTTTTAATACCTACCTGGTACCGAAGTACTGGGTCTTTTGACAACACTACTCCTAGGTTCTTGCTAAGAAGTCAAAAAAGCAGACCCCCAAATCTATATGATGTTCTGGTCAATCTTTCATTGTTTTTTGTCTTTTATATCACCCATCAGGCAAAACTCTTAATTTAAAATTAATTGTAAGCTTTCATTTAAAATGCAAGCTATTTAAAGGTGCAAAAATAGCTCAATCTAAGGTAATAAAAACATAACGGTTCATCAAAATAAAAACATAACGGTTCATCAAGTAAGGTCTTTATACACCTCTGAAAACAGTTATGTATATTATATTGCATTTCTGTAAACAGATCGTTGTGAATATTACACATTGCACCTTTAATTAAGCAATTAAATAAGATTAAGCCTAATCAAAACATATTAGCAATGAGTAGTCATTCAAGAACATATAACATTTTCAGTTTTCAAAACAAACCAAACCACTCGTTCTTAATTCTAATTCTAAATAAGCAGCAAAACAGCAGAGAAAGAGAGAATTTGTTGTGGTCTACAAGCACAGCTAATTAATACAACTAGTCACATGCATGTAGATCGATATATCAATGTATATTGACCCAGTGAGTTTAAAATCTTGTACTGCGGTCTTGAGAAAGACACGACGAGTAATAATGATGCTTGCGGTTCTCTGGAAGGCTACCCTCCCTGATGCTTTTACAATATCCTCACTCTCAAATCTCACTCTCGCTATATCACAAAAGACAAGTCCAGCTTCATAGCTCATTAGCTTTCAGTAGAAATATCCAACTGCGCTGTCACTGTCTACAAGGAGCAGTGAGGAACCATAGGGCAAGTACAGGAATAAAGACAATGGAGCTGATTAAGTCTACTGAATCAATGGATTGGTACAGTACTCGGCACTATATCTAAAAAGCAAAGATTAAAATCAAAGCAATGAACACCCTGGTTGTAAGAGTTCATTCTTTGTGCTGTGCTTTGTGGAGAAGATCAGTTAAAATCAATTAAAAACTGATCAACAACACTCTTGCACCAACACGCTGAGTTGCAAAACGGTGAACTGTGATGCAATATTTATCTTGGAACTTTTTGAACCAAAAAGAAAAAGATTTTCTGGGAAAATGCTAATCAATTATTATTATTTTTTAAACAAAAAGTCTAGTTTCCATAAAACATTTAGCTAAATAAATGGTTTGGATAAAATGTTGAATGGGAAAGGAAGTACCTGGGCTCAATGAAGAGGGTCAGTCTGGACAATCATGGACTAAGACGAGCCATTTCCTCTCAACAGCTGAAACTCTCCGGGGGCAAATTACGTGTTTTTTCTTCCTCTTTCCTTCTGGGTCATTTTTAGCCTAAAGCTTTCATATTATCTTTCACTGCAACCATTTTGAAGGATCGAAAGGAATTCAAGCAAGCTAAAAAGGGTTAAATAAGACACATGAACCACAGGCACACACCGCGACAGCTACTGAAAAAAATAAAATAGCAAGCTTGATACATGTTTGCGGTTCTCATGAATGTGGTACTGTTTTCTGACTCACAGTCCCCACAGTTTCAGAGTGAGGCATGGGAACCCTTCAAAAGCCATAAATCATTGAGCAAGCACGTAAACATTCTTTTGCAAAATAGTATTACGGTTGTTTGAGGACACAAGACAAGCTTTGTTTTTGATGTTCCACAATCCTTTCCTCATAAAGCAGATTTTGCTTCTAGGAAGGTAAACAAGGTAATGGGGTAAAATAACTTTTGCATCCAGATCCAATACAGCCTGCATCCTGTGTTGCAGGTACAGAAATAAGTTTAAAGCAAACCGTAAGATATTACAAAGACAAAATCACCTTTATACGAAACACGTCAAGTGACAGGGATTAACAACAGACTGGAGTTTAAACATCTAGCCAGACATCACAATTTGCTGACAACTAATTTTCCAAACTGAAAGTGAAAACACTGCTTGACTTAATACAACCGCAGCCAAGATAAACATATTTGATGTTTAATATAAAGCTCAATTGAGTTTGCTTTTGAAGCAATGAGTCCTATTGCTTGTCACTTAACCAGAAAATGTGGCCGGTTGGTACAAACGTCATCACTTGTAGCGTTATCGCGGGATGCCTGAAAATGTCAGAGTGTATAGGGAAACAATGTACAGAAACAACTTTATGCAAAGTTTAACCTTATGCATACGAGTAGTGAGTCTACCAACTGGAGCCACTAAAGACACCAAAGCAGAGCCTGCACAGAATATGAAGAATATCAAAAGCTTTGGGGGTCAGCTCAGCCGGCACAATAACACTTTCAGCACAATATTGTCTAATTAAAGTTATCGACAAAATTCAGAAAAATATCAGCATATCGGATATCAGCAAAAATCTAATTTTGTGCATCCACACGGTCAATTTTTTTTAGCTAAAACTGCATGCACTTTTAAATAATAACTAATAAATAAATAATAACTAGTAACACATCCAATTTGTCATCAGATTTTTAAAAGCTAAGACCCCTAACAAAGCCCCAAATAACATTTTGGCATTCAGCAACAGTAGCGACCACCACAACCCACCTTCAGTGATAAATTCATGTGTGAATGAGGCATAAGGTTATATTTGAGATGCTGATGTAAGAACTAATATTCAAACCACAAAACTCCTACACACAGTAATTCTCATTGCAAATCCTACTACTAAACTAAAGCTTTGATTATTAATTCCAACTGAACAGAGTTCAATCTCATCAAACGTTAAAAGCTCAGAAACGATGCTTGTGGCTATTCCGATGGTTGCTCCTGAGGAAACGAATGACGAAACACAAAAGTTCTCTCATGTTTGCCTATGTGCTTGACTAAAAAGCAGGAAGCTCTTGTGTGAATAAAACATTAGAAATATCAACTGTCCTCTTCTAGAAAAGCAACACAGCCTTTGTAACAGGAACTGCTAAACAAGTCTCTTAGTCATGGAAAAAAGAACACCACAGAGGAAAAAAAAAAGCAAACAGCAGGACCACATGAATTAGTGAATGTGACTTGAACTTTAATTTATAAGCTTAGCAGGATGTAGGTTAGTAGGCAAGGCACTAAATGCCACTGCAATACTCTCAAAGTCACAAGCGAGAACATTTCTGACTGGCATTTCATTCCATACATGTTTTCTTTAATCAGATATCATCTTAAACCTATTACATATATTTTTAAACTGCATTTCTAAACTTTGAAACAAAGTAACTCCTTTACACTTTGCGTCAGTCAACTACGGTGGCTCATTATCGTGATATCGTGCAAGCCCCTTTAATTCAACTCGTGCCTCGGAGCGAATATACTGCTGTGTAGTCCTGGGACAATTGCATGCCATAAAATGTCAGCTGCAGCCCAGTATCTTGCTTTCCCTAGACTTCAGCGCAAACACCTGGAAGTAACCGTCTGGTTTCACAGCTGTAAAATGCTTCAAAAGGATTCATTTCTGGTAATCCAAGCTCTTGTTTTCCATCAAAATAATAATCAAATAAATGGAACAAGGACTTTCTCACAGACAATTCAAAGTGCTTTTGGGTGGGATTCATAATTGGTCTGTGTGGTACAGTTGCCATTGACAATATATTGCATTAAATGTAAAAAAACAAAAAAAAAACAACAAACAACCATTTCACCATGACTTGGCCCTGGAGCATCTCTGAATTATGATCATAACTAAATGAAAGCAAAGATAAGTACAATGGACCAGATGGATCTGTCTCATACCATCTCATGCAATCCTAAAGACTTCGCTGTGAAACTATCGAGTCACAACAGCTGCCTAAACTCCAAACCCAGAGGGAGGCAACAAACTGAATCCTGACCAAGCAAGCTGGAAAATAATGAGATGAGGTATCTGGATGGTGTCCAGGACTTCAAGGCATCCACCTCTAACCCATATTTTCTTTGCAGACTTCAGCGTACTCGCAACTTCTCTTCAAAAATATAATAATGGCACATCTCAATAACATAACCAAGTTACCTCATTTATTAACTCACTCCACTCCCAAACTTCCTTCAGTACAAGTCTTTTGGATTCTCATTTCATCTTTCACTTAGCCAAAACTGTAAGTCTAATCACTCATTCATGTGCGTAACAAAGATAAAAATGTACATCCTAAAGTTTAAAGGGATACTCCACCCCAAAATGAAAACTTTGTCATTAATCACTTACCCCCATGTTGTTCCAAACCCGTAAAAAAACATGTGCAATCTGGGTTATATAAAGAGCCGTGAACACTTTTTGTAAGCAAAGAAAACAAAAATAACAACTTTATTAAATAATTCCTTTGTCAACAATCTCCTATGTGTGAATAAAGTCGGTACTTTTGTTTTCTTCACTTACAATTTTTTTTCCTGTCGCTTCATATAATGCAGATTGCACGTCTGATGGCAGATGGAGTATTCTGAAGACTACTTTCATACCTTTTATGGACCTTGACACAGGCCTCCCGGTTTTCATCCAAAATATCTTAAATTGTGTTCCGAAGACGAACTGAGCTTTTACGGGTTTGGAACGACATGGAGATAAGTGATTAATGACTAAACTTTCATTTTGGGATGGAGTATCCCTTTAATGAAATAGAGGTTTCCCTTAGGAACCACTAAAAACAACAGCAATAACATCATGCTTAAAACTTAAAACCCAATGACAAGCTTCTAAGAAGGTTAAATAATTAAACAAGAAGAATTTGTAAGGAATTTGAAATTATTTTGTCAACTTTTGAACTTGCTTTCTAAGTTCACCTATGACTTAAATATTGCCATGCTCGAGAGCACATCAACGACTTATTCATGCCTTTCACCTAAAAAAAAGCAGGCAAGTAAAGGAAAAAACTACACAAAAGCATCTTCTACTAGACAAGAAAAAGAGCAGGCGTGCACTGTTTGGATAAATCAGAAGCTTTTCTCAGTCTGTAGAAGAAATCCTCCACTTGGAACTCAAATGAGACATGTTAAAAGCGTTAAGCCCCCGGCACTGGTGTAGCCAAACGATACACTTTTAAAACTCAGCCAACAGTGCTGTCAGCATGTCTCATCACACAATGTGGGTCTGGGGCTCGGGCCAGGTGTGATTTCTGTACAGCCGAGCTGCAGCGAGAAAAACTATGCTTCAATCTCATTATGAACCATCACAGGTGATTTACAGCGATGCATAGCAGCTTGACAGTCCAACAAATATCCAACATACTCTCAGTTTCAAGCTCAAATGCATCTTGTGGCTTCAAGTTCCTTCCCCTTCTTACAACCATGAGCAACAAAGACTGCTCACAGCATCAAATCAAAATTGATTTATAATGCAAATCGAAATGACATGTTTAGTTCTTTAACATGAATTAAAGGGTGCTGGTAAAGTGCCAAGAATTTGTGAAGAGCATTAATTAACTCCCACCCGAAACAGACTTCATAATAGAAGTTTATGCTATGATGTTCTAGCACTTACATATGGCTTGATATAAATCCATGGGAGTTTTAACCCATTTAAAAGACACACAAACATTTTAATAGTAATAATAATCCCATAATGCACCACTTGTCATCTGGCTGGCCCTACAAAACCAATGCCAGTTTGGCCAATGATAAAAGCAGAAACATGTCTGTCGTAATGAACTTTGGTCAGCTGTGAAACCATCAGTCAGTGACACGAGTCATCATGAATAAGCCGTGAACCTGAGCGCAGAAGCTGCATTTTAAAAATCATGCACACGCGCTGCCTCGCAACACCAAAAATGGCAGCATTATTAGTTCATCTCTCAAGAGATAGAGGACTGAATGCCAGCGTAGACCCCGAGGCATTCATTTTCAGCAATTACTAACTGCAGCATATTCGGCGCTTCCTTCAAAGCGAGCAGGGATCCATTCATCACCTGGCTTTACAGTACCATCTGGACACTGGGCTGTTTGTCTTTTAAATTGATCCCATTACTGGATGGACGGGCTGTAATATGGATCTAAATTAATCATCTAACCTAATGAATTGGCTATCGAATCATATAATATGCTTTCAATTACATATGGGGATTAAAAAAATCTGATAACTGTTGTTCAAAAGTAGGAAGATGTTGTTCAAAAATGGTCTAATCGGAACAAAATCTACAGGCTTTGCATGCGTTAAAAAGCATACATTGGTCAGGAAGTGAGGTCGTGGCTCATTCCAGTCAAGCTTACAGTCAGGGGCCTGTTACAAGCAGAGAATATCAAATGACAACCGGAGAAAGAGGAAGATGTTTTATGCATTCCATCAGAGAGAGCCAGAGCATTCAGACGTAACATGCAGGAAATGTTCAAAATGCATGAATTTCCTTAGAATGGGGTAATGAGAGGAAGACAAGGACAGATCTGCATCTTTAATAATTAGAATCTCATTGTGCGGCAGCAAGTTTTGAGATCTTAGCTTTAAAAATTCACTTCAAAGTCAAGTGAATTGTTTGGGACTCACAGCAAATGTTTGGGACTGACAACCATATTTACTTGTGATTTTGAGGTGAAACATGACCCACTATTCTTCCTAGAACTATTCTTTGCTTACAATAAGCAGCTCATTAAGCCAACAACTTTCATTTTGAATGAAACACGCAAACAAATGTGCCACTCAAGGGAACTTTCCAAACAAACAAGAATTACTCGTCTGAACAGAAAACTCACCTTCCCGTGGTTTACAAAGCCATGCTTTCTAGCGATCCGGTGAGCTTCCTGCTCTCCCCCGGTGATGTGGACGGCCCATGTGTTGGTGTAAACCTTCTGTCCAATGGATGGCCGTGGCCCAGAGGTCACGAGAATCAGTAGTGTCCCGAGTGTCAATGAGGCAAGCCTGAGATCCATCAGACACAATGGAAGGAACCAAGGCAGGAGCTCCTGATGTCACCAAGTCCGTCAACACAGCGGCCCTCTGCTATAGCAGTGCTGCCCTGGGCACATGTAGAGACGGAGCTGAGGAAGAGAAATGGACTTGGAACGGTTCAGGAATCACCTGCGGAGGGAAGTAGATGGAACATTGCAGAATGAGTCATCTGAGCTGCTGGTATAATTGAGGATATGAATCACAGATGAGCTTTAATACCATGGAATTGACTAACTGGTTAAAAATTAGAAGCACACCCAAACAAACAAAGTTTCATTTGTGAGAAAACAAAACAAAGTTTCACTGGTGAGAGCTAAATGCAGGGATTCGATTCCAATCAGTTACAGGATCTCAGTCAGATTTTATTTGATGCAAATGTAAGAGAGGCTGTGAGGTGGTGTAAATTTCATTCAACATCTACCTGCAGATCATAGAAAATATATCTTGAAAAGAAATTAACTAAAAAATAAAAATCCAGAATGTATGAGCTGTGAATAATAAAGAGCGTTCACCTTGACAAAGATTTGCATTGATCAGAATGCATTTGTTTTCAAATACAATTTGAGGTGACTTGAGCAACAGCAAATTTACGCAACTGTGCAGCATCATGACACGCTCACATGATTTGCCGCCAGATACAGCTGGAAACTGTGAGTGTGAATGCAATAGTTCATATATTCTGCAACCTCCAGCAATTTAATTACGATCAATGTAAATGCTTCTTTAGATGCAAAAAGACATTAATACTGTACAACCATCTACTAAAAATCATACAGAAATACTACCAGCATATTCACAGAAAAAAAAAAAAAAGCTTTCTGACTTCCGTAAGTGATTTGCCAAGTCATCATCTTTGCTGGTAAGCCACCAGTAAACTGAAGATGGGAGGGGAAGACAGCTGACTTATTCTTCTAGAGAAACATTCATCAACTTCCATGTGAACAGTGTCAGACTCACTGACATTTCTTTGCAAAACCATCCCATTGTTTCTCCTCTCTTATGACTAAGCAAACGCTGTTGCAAGATTCTTGTTGACTTGAGGCTCAACTTAATAAACTTAAGCTGGTGATTATGGAATAAAGCAGCGTATTCAATTTACCCTCAGTTTCATACATTCATTTGTCTAAAGGTAGAGAAAAATAAATAAATGACTAAATTCCGGAAACCACTTTTATTGACTGCGGGGATGTGTTGGCTTGCAATCTATTTGATCTTATGGAAAGAAGAAAAACTTTAAAGAGGCAAAAACCCTTGCTTGTCCTTAGGGCTGGGCGATATATCGCATGTGATTGTCATGCGCATTTCGTCAGTAAAGCCGGTTCCCTGATTACCACTAAATCACCATCACCTGCTTTCAAATGGAGTGGCATTTAATATACAGAGCCGTTGATCAATGACAAGCTACGCAATATTGCGTTCCTTATCACAGATGAATCGCCTTTGATAATGAACGCAATCACATGCGATATATCGCCCATCCCTACTTGTCCTGAATAAGTCTGGATCGATTCAGCAGAATTATCTCATGATTCAGTGCATGTACTAGGTTGAACGATTCATGTCCAGTTGACCAGTTGACCCAACCACACCCTTAATGGCCTATTTCATAATCACATAAATGCTTGCTACACAGTCTCATTGGACAGAATGGGTTCTTTTTTCTGAAATGCTGTCTCACAATCTGATAAGACGACCCATCTTCTGTTAAACATTTGCATTTGCAAAGGCTCAAAAGTGGGTGTACTCAGTGTTATTATTGCCTTTATGTTAAAAGAATGCTGTCCGATCTGTTAAACTGAGTCAGATGCACTTCCTGTTCTACCACTAATTCACCATCAGGAAAGAAAATAAACTGTATATTCTGAAACTTAAACAGGATTTCACACAAACACCTTCATTTTTAAACTCAATATGCTGTATAAGTATGTATATGTATGCACCTAAAAAAGTCAACTTTTTACAAACATAATTTTTGAAGTTTTCATTGAAATTAAACATGGAAATCAACATGCATTTTAAAATTCAGATTTGAAAGCACAACAGTGAAAAACTAAAACAAATAACAATTCAGGATACATAAAGCTTGTATTTGTATTACAAGTTTAGTACTCTGATTCAGCTTTACCGAAAAGTAAACGAAGTAAAACCATGAATTAGTAAACATTGTTTATGAGAACACAAAAATATTGATACAAAGATTTGACAAATAAAATTACCTAATAAGATCAAAAGTACTACACATGCATACACAAATTTAGACTACATATTTAAGACCATCATTTAAAGTATTTCACAAGCATTAAAACACTTCCACAACTCCAAACGTTTTGCAAAAACAAATAAAATGATAATAATATTAAATAACTTTGTAAGAATTTTTTAAGACAAACTTCACAGGAAGCATGAAACTAAAATACTGTTTACATCCAGGTTCTTACAGCAGTTTATTTATAAGTATATTCTAACTTAGTAATAGACTTAAGCTCACTTAACCCTCTACACAATGTTTTTATCAGGTCAAGAGAAGAAAATAAAGAATGCTACTCACTTGAGCACTGAACATGCGTCTAACCCAGATTAAGCAGGCTAAGTGCGTAACTTTCCTGACAGCAATTTAAAGCTGTGCCAGCCCTGATTTTAAAGCACACCCACTCATGACATCACAACATGCTTAACACTTCACAGGGAGAGGAAACAGGCATTGAGATGTTTGACGGTAATTGTCGACCACTTGGAAAAAAACTCAAGACAGGATGCAAAATGTGGGACTTTTAGATAAGTCTACTTTATCCGAAAATGTTGAAGGGAACCCTAAATTTGATCAGTCTGCTTTATACATTCAATCCATTCTTGATTTCAAAACACAAGCATATGCTTGTTCCAAAGAAGAGACAAACTTTGTTTCCTGGCAAGCATTACACGTGGATTGGTAATGGCTGAAACATTAGTCTCATGAGGAAAAAAGAATGAAAACATAATCAATTTAACTACTTCGAGGGCAAGTAAACACCAGAAAAAGGAAATAAACTTTCAGATGGGGATCCATGCATTTCATGCATAAAGTTAATAACAATAATTTACTTAGATAATTAATTTATAGAATATTAAATGCTGAATACACCACTTCAAACCAACAGGACAAAACAGCCAGCATATATTGATAATAGAAGAGTTCAAAAGTGCCTTTGAAATTTTCTTCAAATTGAGCATTTTTATCAGGCTCGTGTGCGCAGGTTCAGTTTCTTCACTTTAATGGCAATGAATAGTTTATTTTCTTTCCCGTTACACTCTCAGAAATAAAAGGTACAACAGCTGTCACTGAGGTGGTACCTTTTCAAATGGTACACTTTTGTACCTATTAGGTTCTGATATGTACACTTTACCTACCAATATGTACCTTTAAGGTACCAAAATGGACCCTTTAGGTACATATATGTTCCTTTTGAAAAGGTACCGCCCCAGTGACAGCTGTTGTACCTTTAAGAGTGTAAAGTAAAATAACTGAACATAAACACAGGAGCCTGAGAAAATAACCATTTCAGAAGAAAATTTTAGATGGCTCTTTTGGACACTTTACTCACACTTAAATTTATTAGACCACAAAAAAAAAATAAAAACTAGTGGCATTCGCAAATAAGCTATGCTTTTCACAGAACTACCTTTTCTGAGGCATTTTAGTGATTACTCTTTATCAGCTAGTCTTGTCAAAATCAGAAGTCTTGTTTCTCAAATGTGCAAGAATACAAGATCCATACTTGAAAATATGACACACAATCGTACAATTAAATAACACAGCTAGATAAATAAAATAAGTTAAAATGCACACACACACATACATATATATATATACACACACACACATATATACATATATATATACATATATATACATATATATATACATATATATATATATATATACATATATATATATATATATATATACATATACATATATATATATATATATACATATATACATATATACATATATACATATACATATACATATATACATATATATATATACATATATATATATATATACATATATATATCACAACATATATATATATAATATATATATATATATATATATATATATATATATATATGTGTGTGTGTGTTTGTGTGTTTGGGAAAAGAGCAGTGAAAAAATATAACAAGACATCAAACTGTATGTGCAATTTTAGGACTAATAAAAGAGCATAAAGCAATATGAAGTAGTACGCACAAATTGTGTTCACACTAGCAGAGTAATTACAGATGGGACGAAGGTTAACAACCAGAATATTAACTTAAAAGTGTCCAATTTCTATTGATGCTACTTAAAAACTAAAAAACTAAAAGAAATGGGGGGGGGGGGGGCTTTGCTTGGAAAATGTGTTTGTGTCGTTTTAAAAATGAATAACATAATATGAAACTAATTAATATCCAGTGGAATTAAAGTAGGGTTTAATTGTCCGAATGCTTTTAGGGGAACACACACTACATGTTTTGTTTCTGAATGTATTGTGCTGTAACAGCTGTACGCCGAGGTGTCTTTTTAAATAAGTCTAATACAATAGTACGTTATTCAAAAAGGAAAAGTTAGTCACAAAACATTCTGTGGCTCTCATAAGTTTATAGACTCTACTTTTAGCACGAAATAAGTCATGTGCCATTTCAGTACATGCCAAAACAATCCTCGCGGTACTTCGGAAGTACGTTACTTAATGAACTTCTTACCTCAACAGCATCAGCTTCTAATCTTCCGTTTCCTTGGACACCACGAAAATCCACGAAACGACTGAGCCCCAAACAATGCTACACTCGAGACGTCGACAAAGTAAGTTAGTGTTGTCAAGAGGACAGACTCGAGTGTCCTGACGAGCTGGACTGTCCTAAAGTCCACGCGCACTCATCTACTGTACAATAGCGAAACTTTGCGATAGGTTTGCTCGCTCTGTCGCACGTAACGCGACGCTAAGGCATCACTGAGACCCGGTTCGTCTGAGCCAGCTTTGGACCGATACGCCAACATAGTTACGGACGCATGCTAGAACGTCTCAGACCGGCAGAATCGAGTAAACAGACAAAATATTTTTAAAAAATACACCTCTATCCAGGGACTGGACTGGAGAGGTAGTCCACGGACAGCTTCTCAGGAAATACGTCACAGATATACGCAATGAGATGCGACGTGACGCGTCCGCTTGAGCGCGTCACGCGGTGTGCGATTGGTTTGCGCCATCTGCTGGATAGACGCGCGCAGGTCACGTCACAAACACAAGTTTTTCCGTGTAATTACAGATATGTGCTCATAATGGGTGACATTTCATTACTGCACCCCATGTTCACTTCATTGTGCTATTCTGACCCAACTAAAAAAAGCAACTAATATGATTTCTGGCTTTAAAATTGTGGTTTTGATATTTTGTCTAATGAATTAATACATGCAGGTTGTCATTATAGGAATGACGCATACAGTACATAATATGTTCTTCAGTTTGACAGGGCATGAAACAAACTAGTGTCATCCGAATTAAAGCTCATTATTAAGAATTTCTCTTTAAGTATTAGCATGATTAAGATTCGTTTATTTGTTTTTCTATTTTTAAAATAGAATCATATGCATTTTTCCCAATTCATATTTTCCTTTTAGAGCTTCTCCAACCTTACAGACTTTAAAAATATATATATAAATAAATAAATAAATAAATAATCGAAATATCTTGCAATTACTACAATGACGTTCAGGATAAACCTTGTTTTGTTTTGTTTGCATGTATGTACGCAACAATGCAATGTTGCTGTATTCTGTATTATGCTTCCTTTTTTTTTTTTGTTTTGTTTTTTTTTTGCTTCTATATTTGTGGAATTATAAAAATAGTAATAGTCGCGCATGCGCAGTTCACTATCAAACTCAAAAAATGTGTTGTATTTTATGCTCGCATAATAGACTGCACTGAATTTGACCACTGGTATATGATCATTCTTTTTTATTTTATCATAAACGTGATCGTGAGACTCTCTGAGTATTTTAGAAAATTTAAATTAGTTAGTTTTAATTTTAAGCACGAGTGTAGTCTTCCAACTCCTCGAGTAGTACGAGGAAGCAAAGCAGCACTTCAAGTTGGAATGCAAATTAGGCGGCTGAGTGCGTCCTCTCTCGCCCATCAATTAGATTGGGAGCATCTATCCACAGCTGACTTAATGATGCAGCTAATGAAGCTCCTAAAGCCCAAACTCATTATGGTCACGTCAAGCGGGATCAGGTTTCAAAGTGTGTATTTCATATTTCACTGCGTGCTTGTCATCATGGTAATATTCAACCATCGTTGGTTTGATGACAAAAGGTCAAGTTATGTTTTATTTGTCAGTAGTCTTTGTGAAAGGCGATGTAATGGACTGACAACTCATTATGTAGAACAGGTAGTTGGACAGTTTGTTCGCTAACTGTATGAATGCATAAGAAAACCTTTTAAGGGGAGACACTGCAGGCAAAAACAGTGTTTTCACCTGTCAATTTTTAGATTTTGGGCTTTTGGCTTTTCATAAAATATTTTTTCAGACTTATGGAAAGAAAACATCCAAAAGACACTGTTAAGTGTTTCTTTTATAGCACTTTATCTATTTGTGTCAATAGATTTCAATTACAATACATATTTTTAAAGGCCATTTTATCAAAATGGCCTTTAAAAATAGGTGTTGTAATTTAAATGTCTATATTCGTAAGGTTTTTACAGAGGGATTTGTTCATATATAATTTTCTTGATTATATACAACATTTTATTCCCCCCCAAAATTGTGAAAATATATTGTTTTCTAGCTGTTCAAAGTATTTTCTGAATTATGGAGTGACAAAAAAATTATACCCAGAATTCCCTCTCTAAAAACATTTGACTCTAGGATGTCAAAAAAATTAAACAAGAATTTTGAAACTGACTTCATCCAGTGTTCAGATTTTTGTACTAGACATTTATGCAAATTAGCGCATATTTCATTAAATAATGACTCATTTGCATATTTAAACATAACATTTTAGAAAACTTGTAATACAAAAAATGTTTGCAATTATCAATGTAATCAATCAACTTGGTAAGTAAGGTGATAACTATTAGTTTTTTTTTTTTACCCTATTCACCTGCAGTGTCTCGCCTTAAAAAAGCTTGTTTGCATCTTAACCCAAAAGCTACAGTTGTGTCTGCAATTATGGAAGGATCCATTCTTATTTGATTTGTTTGCAAAAGTCTTGGACATAAACACAAAATTGATGCATTATCATATGGTCCACAGAATAATTTAAAATCTGGTGCATTACTGAGTCTCATTAATCTGTGTGTACAGAAGAATGCAAGATATGGTGGACACTTTAACATCTGTTGCAGGGTGGATAGAGTACATATTAATATGCATTAGAACTGCAGTACTCATTGACCCAGGTTCAAATGTACCTCTATGTACCTTTTTGTGTGCCCTCACTGTTTTTTCATTTGAAGGCAACAAGCCCAAAATCTTTGACATGCAGTATCTAAAGGTCAGTACATGTAATGGCATTATGTAACTGAATTACAAAATAAATGTAACTGTAATCCATTACAGTTACTGAGAAAAAAAGTCTTAAGTAAATTACAGTTACTTATGAAGATTTTAATGATTACAAAGGGGGTTATATCTGAATATTTTCATGCACACGCACACATATATACAGATTCAGTTGATTTTTTTACCCTGACTGCTCTAAAATATGAGACATCGATGTTTCAGGAGTTTAGGACACAGAATAGGACACATGCTTATTCAATAACTGTTTATTTTTTTATTTGGGTTTATGTATATGCATTATTTATCAACTGTTTTTTTTTCCAAGTCATTGTGTTTCCTGTCATAGCTATGCAAAGATTTGATCTCAAAAACAGTATCATAGCTATTAAACTATATCTTGTTATGATTTTAAATCTGTATTTAACCTCAGAACGATCTCAAGGTAAAAAGAGGTGCTAAAGTCTGTGCTTTAATGTTAAATTATTATAATCTTAATCGTGTGAAGAAGGATTTTAAAAGTCTGACAGTAATCAGTGTTGTGTACCACTGCAAATGTAATCAGTTGCATTACTTTAATAAAGTTATTGAAATAGTTATACTACTTATTACGTTTTAAAAAGGGAAACTTGTAATCTGTAACCTGTTACACTTCCAAAGTAACCTTCCTAACACTGCTAAAGTTAATTGCCTAAACAATGCTGTCCAAACACTGCTTGATATCTGTTTTAATGGGGAAATTTATTTAGTTTACTTAAAGGAATAGTCCACCTAAAACTGAAAATTTACTTATGAGTTATTTTTCTTCATTGGAACAGATTTGGAGAAATTTAGCATTACATCATTTGCTTACCAGTGGATTCTCTGCAATGAATGGGTGCCGTCAAAATGAGAGTCCAAACAGCTGATAAAAACATTACATTAATTCACAAGTAAACCACACGACTCCAGTCCATCAATTAATGTCTTAATCGAAAAGTATTTGCAGTTTTAACATTATAGCTGCATTATGGCACTTTAACTTTAAACCATGACTCCTGGCAAAAATGTGACTCCATAATCCATAATAACGCCTCCTCCCTGTTGTCTTCTCACTTCAAAATCCACCAACATATTTGTTTAGAACTGTTTTGGACTGTCTCATTTGTAAACGGTGCTCGATCTGTGCATATTTCTCTTCTGATAATAATGGAGAAAGCAATATTATTGATAGAAGACTCATATTTTAGTCGGAAGCAATGGTTTAAAGTTAAAAACATCTTAATCACTTTTCCCGTCACAAGATGTTTATTCATGGACTGGAGTGGTGTGGATTACTGTACTGTTTTATCAGCTGTTTGCATTCTGACGGCACCCATGTTGACTTTAAATAATGCTTAAAGTGTTTATTTGTAAATATGTAAAACGTTAGTTTGTGTTTGAGTTGGCATTTAATTATAAATGTAAGAATTCAATAAAGAGGAACAAATAAAAAGCCTTAGGTTATAATCTTTATAATAGTATCCACAATGTACAGACATAAAGTAATAAATATTTTCTGAAGCTGTCAGCAAACCATGGAGCCAACGATGGAGCCTGGTTCCTGCCTGCAGAGACAAATATATTTTATAGTAAAATGACAGATCAACAATTACTATATGCAATTGTCTTATTTAGTTAAGAGTCCAAATAACGTCATTGTTTGAGCTAGAGTGGCACTGCTTACCTCTGTGCTCAAGCATGAGTTCACCTTCATACTGGGCCATGCCAAGTGCTTGTCTTTGTTCGCTGTCTAATTCTGCCCACTGCTCCTCTGTCACGGCACAGGCTTGTTCAGAGCTCAGCCAAGACAGCTGCGTGGCACTGAATACCACCTGAAATAATGAGAAACACGATGAACCAATGTTGGGAACAATTTGGGGTCTTCCTTGTGTTGAGTTTTGGTTGGAAGCTCTCAGTTTAAGGTACTGTAAGTCATTTACAGAAACACAAATAGCACATTCAAAGCCACTACAAATTATTATTACTATATACATAAAAGATTATCAAAACTATTTTTTTTTATTATTGCTTTAACAACCCATCAATCAGGTAATTGACCTAAACTGTGGATGACCTGCACATTAATGCTTGTTTAAGGTTCACATGGTCCTGCCTGGATGCTTTTCTTAGGACATATTTACATAAGGAGTGTTATTGCATTCATAAATAACCAGATGTAAGGCATCTTAATGTGGAACCATGACCAAAATGTTTGCCTGAATGTATAGTATATGGGCTCTAACAGGGGTGCTGTAGAGGGGAAGAATTGGAAGATGCAAGTTTTCTGAACGGTTTTAACATATAAACTGTCTAAAGGTTTAGTCATGTTTATTGTTTTTCTGCAAATTTCATGGGCTAAATCCAGCCATTTTAATAGGAAAGATTGAGAATTTCACTTGAAGGCTAAAGATTTGTCTGTGCAGATTTTGCAGCTGGTTCAATCACACAAATTTGGTGCGTTGACCAATAAAAAGCTGCTCTGTTTGAAAGCCACTTCTCTGTGAGCTATGCTTCATACAGTGCAACACAATAGACAATGGACCTTTTTTGTGTTCACCTTTACAGTTTTTTGGGGGGAATCCATGCGATTGAAAATTCTGCATGGAGGTGTAAAATTTCCCCATGCAGATTTTGCAACACATTCATATTTGTCACACAGATTAGACACATTTCCCAACAGAAATCTGACTGGTTTGAAGTGACTTCTGTGTGAGCTGTGCTTCAAAAATGCTACACTATTGACAATGATGGACAATCAATTTTGTCAATAGCATAGAGATGTATAAAGCACTTCTTAAACAGAAGTCGCTTTAAAATCAAGCAGCCTATTTTTGGTCAGTGCATCCAATTGCAAAAGTGCATGACCAAAATGAATATAGGTGTAATCTGCGTGGTAAAAAATTTTTCCCCCTCACAAAACTCTCAATTGCATCGATTCTTAATGGAATGACCAGATTTCGTAGAGCAGCGGTACATGTGACTGCACCTTTAGACATCTAACAGAAGGATACAAAGTGAAAAAAATGGATGAAAACAGATATCCATCACTCACAGCTAATTTTCTTGGAGGTATTAGGGTTATTGCTGCTGGAGTAAGTCCTTCCACTTGCTCTTTTATTAGTGCAGACAACACCATATCCTCCAGCCCAGCTGAAGACACAGAATCAGTTTGTCTTATTCTTTTTATAAGCCTGCCCAATTTGGCATGTGTATATTGTCCATTGAAATGATTGACATCGAATCCACCATCAGTACCTGCCAAAGTCCCAATCTCAGTGAAGACCTCAGAGCCCCAGCTGCTGACTGGACCAAAGCCCAGAGGATTGGATAGGCGTGATGTCAAGGCCTCGGTCTGCTGCTCAGAACACGGCAGAACCATCTCCCCCAGAAACAAAGCGGCCACACTAATGGACACAAACACAATGCTTTCAAAGGGTTTGAGGTGAATCGTTTTGTATTTGAATTGCGTGAACTGATTTTCCCCCAACCTTAGGTTGAACGGGTCTAGACGGGACATTTCAGAGGAACTGAAGCCACAAAGCAGATGTCCAAAGGAAACAAGCTCCACCACACCAAGTTCTTCAGGCTTTTGTTTAAGTCGCTTCATTATACCAAGGACAACTGCTCTCATCTGTTAAAAAAAAAAACTAGAAGTAATGTATCTTTCCTGTTTAGGACTTCAGGCTAATCCGAACCACTTAAAACGTACTTTCTTTGCGTTCCACCCATTGAGGTCCCCAAGATGGGCCACCACAGCCAGACTGGACAAGTTGGCAGCCTGTAAGTCTCTTTCACCCATCTCAGTCACTATACAACCCAGTTCCAACACCTGCTCTGGTTTAAGCTGCCTCACTGGCTTATACACCTAAAATAATGGTTGTTATATGACATAAAGCATTTGATAATCAACAAACAAAAGCATTTGGACAAGCATAAGCGGCTTAACCGGTCTGAGTTCCATCCAAAGTGCTTCACGTTGCTCGGCGTCAAGTGTGTCATCTTGACCGATGAACTCAACACACATCTTCAGCTCCCTCTTCTTCATTCGATTCAGCTGATAGGATCTCCAGGCTGATGGAAACGTCCCTTTAATGTCTGCACAGCTTGGAATGGGTCCTAGCAAACAGCAATATATAATTTACCTTTCAGAAGAAGTCATAAATAATATCTAATGGATTCTGTAAATGAATACAGCACACAACTCACCCCTTCTCATCCACCATCGACCTTTAACAATCCTGTGGGTGAGACCATTCATCTTTTCTCGTAATCCTTTCAGGTCTGAACAAGCCTTTCCCAATTCGCTGTTTTTCCAAAGCCACTGGCTCATCAGAACCTGCTCAATTGTGTCTTTACCTAAATCACCTTGAAGGAAAAATTTAGAGGTTTGACGTGATGATATCCTGCACAATATTGAGCTTTAGTTGAATGGAAAGGCCTGTGTTTCACTTACCAGTGGTAGGGATCTTATCTGCTGAGTTGAAAGGGTGAACAGCAGTCTACCCACATGCTCAACATTCCCAACTGTCCATGTTTTCGGATCTCTATAGCAAACAATAGAGACTGTCAAATTCCCAGTAAAGATACAATCTGTATTTTGCTTGCAGTGAGGAAATACATTTTCCAACTGCAGTCATTACAATGAGGTTGTCAACAATATAAAAATGGAATGATTTTGTCTCACCCCAGCATGCTTCTCTCTGTAAGCAAAGCTGCTATTTGTCTGAATGTGTCAGAAGGCAGGCAATATTGTTTCAGTTCCTCCATTCGCAGTTTCAGAGCCTCTCGGTCCATGTGAACTAACACATCCCTGTCCATAAAAGGCAGAAAAGGACCAAGCGTGTCCATGGAGGCCCCGGTGAGGCCATTTTCAGAGATGCCCTATCAATGGAGACAAAAGGATGGAAAAGAAGGACTTTTGAATTTTCATAACAATGTGTATTAAGTCTGCACAATCTGATTATATGGCATATTTGACTTGTACTTGATTTGGCATACTCTACAATTCAGAAGTTTTAAATTAGATTTCACGTAACGTTTTTTTTTTCTCTCTCTCTAAAAAAAAAAAAAAAAAAAAAAACGGAAAATGAAAATGAAAACAAAAATTTGGTGCCAATACCAACTACCGGATGAGGGCATAGGTTGTCTGGGTCACTGTGAAACTTTTATGAAATGTTCCACTGCACTGAATTCAATCTTGAAATGTTGAAAATCTGCTATGATTTTGTGCTTACGAGTGCATCGATAGCTTTCTCTACTAGAGCCGTTTGCTTGTGTCGTGGCAGCTGGAGAAAGTCAATGAAGTGTTGTCGAACATGGTCCAGTACACTTATGAGTGAGGAGTTAGACAGGTGCTCCATCATGGTCAGCCTGAGAGACAAAATGCAACAGTAGGACCATGAAAGTAAAAGAACAACCAATGAGAATCTGTGTAGTCAACCACTGATCTTACGGTAACCCTGCAGCAAATGAGGGGTCCAAGTCATTTAGATCAATATCAGGCCGTTTCCGTAGCTCCACCACAATGCATTTCCTCTGTTGAAACATAACATCAGTGTTGTTCATTTCCCACAGACACACTTAAAACGTCTCTATCATACTCCGTTATGTCATATACGTTTATTAATGAAATACATTATTGGTGGGGAGCATGATTAAAAGTGCCATTAGCTATTTTAAAACATCTTACTTAAAGGGATGGTTCACCCAAAAATGAAAATTCTGTCATTAATTACTCACCCCCATGTCGTTCCAAACCCATTAGACATTCTTTCACCTTCGGAACACAAATTATTATTTTTTGATGAAATCCGAGAGCTTTCTGCCCCTGCATAGACAGCAAGGGAACTGCCACGTTCAGGTCCAGAAATGTAGTAAGGACAACGTTAAAATAGTCCATGTGACATCAGTGGTTCAACCGTAATTTTATGATGCTATGAGAATACATTTTGTGCTCAAAGAAAACAAAAATAATGACTTTATCCAACAATTTCTTCTCTTACATGTCAGTCTCTGCCACCATTCATTCTGCCTATGGAGGGAAGCGGATTTCATCAAAATATCTTAATTTGTGTTCCAGAGATGAAGGAACGGCATACGTGTTTGGAATGACATGAGGGTGAGTAATTAATGACAGAATTTTCCATCTTGGGTAAACTATCCCTTTAATCAAAATATTATAATCTCTGCATTTGGACAGCAAAGGCTTTTGATGGTAAGGTGTATATTGAAAAGATTTCTTACCAAACCAGGTCTAAGTCCTCCTGGCAACTTAGTGATGAACTGCAACAATTCAGAGAAGCCTGAGTCATTTACCCAAAGCTTCAGCCAATCACAGCTCATGCCACCAGCAATACGACCTAAATCTTCAGTGAGAACGAAACATTTTTGTATGAATGTTATTAAATTTTAAAACAATACAAATATTAAAACAATGCATATTTGTGCTAGAGACCCAGACTATGGTGCAACTAAGACCAGCATGAATTTCCAAAGCAAAATATACTGTAGCTGATGAGGCTAGTCGACCAGTCAACAATAATAAAGTATAGTAATGCTAGATATCACTTACAGTAATGATACTCTTGTGATGTTTATGGTCCGCTGAGTCATTTTGAACAGCATTTGAGCCTGTTGTGTCAAATACAACAAGTGAGTCTGAGAAACTGGATCGCCCTCAAGGTTGTATCTGATACACTTTTGGCTGAGACAAGGTCTCTTTAATGTGGGTGATTATTAATTCATATTCCCTTGTGGAGGCTATTGTACCACATTAAGATAAATTTTCTTGATGGCAGTTGAGGGACAAACAATCAGTTGAGGATTATTATTTTAATGAAAGGCTCTTTTGAAGCATGAAAAATAATCCACAAGAGAATTTGAGATTAGCTTTGTCTGGCAAGAGCAGTACAGGGCACTGAATGTAATGTACAGAGTGCTAGAGCTGAACATTTAGTGCTTCTATAGTTGCTTGAAAATTTCAATTTCTGAGTGAAAATATACATGTAATATAAAACAGGCCTGATGTTCTTGGACAGTGTTAGCTGAAGACTTGTATGCTTTGTGCATTATACGCAACGCTAAGAAAAAACAAGTTTCCAAAAACCAAAGGTATGAAATTAGGGTTGTACCTGTTGGTGAGACCATGGCATATGCTTATACAGAGATATGTGATGAAGGACTGTCTCTCCATCCAGATCTGACATTAATTTCTTCAAGGAAACGAATGGTAGAAGACATTGCAACTGCTGTGTTATATTTGCAGATGTGCGTTCCAGAGCCTTCAAACAATCAGCATGTTATTATACACCAACAGACCAAACCAAATCTAATGCATAAACACAAATGGAAAATGGGGAAATGGTGATTGTTTTATACGTAGCGCAAGCACTAGAAGTTCAAACCTGTTGGAGTGCAAAATGGACCATCGCTCGATGAGCAGGTTGCAGGTCAGCCAGCATTAAACTCCAACACCGACAATCAGGCGCAGACTCAGGAACAACCAGCTTTCTCAAAAAAGAAGGCCCCAGACCCGGAAACAATGGCTTTAATCTGCAGAGCGTGTTGGCACTGAACTAAACAGGATTGAGACTGTGAACACAAGACTCACTAAAGGTAAGCATCGTAATTGGACTGGTATACAGCTTACATTTGTTTCTTCTGCTATTTTGTTCAGTATCTGGAATGCCTGCATTAAAAAAAAAAATAAAAAAGTAGAAAATTCAGAATTAAGAATTTGGCTTTTGTCCAGTTCATAGTTTGGAATTTGAATTGAATTGTTCACACCCCACAGAAAGTTTAATTGGATTGACAGGAAGAGGATCTATCATAATCTATCTCTCCACACTCCTAAAAATAAAGGTTCTTTATTGGCATCTGTGGTTTCATGAAGAACCTTTAACATCCATGGAGCTCTTCCATTCCACAAACAGTTCTTCACTCTTAAAAATAAAGGTTTCTAAAGGGGGTTTTCGCAGCAATACCTTAGAAGAACCATTTAAAAGTGAAAGTCTTGACATTTGCCAAGTATGGTAACCCATACTCAGAATTGGTGCTCTGCATTTAACCCATCCAAGTGCACACACACAGCAGTGAGAAGTGAACACACCGTGAACACACACCCGGAGCAGTGGGCAGCTATATCCAGCGCCTGGGGAGCAACCGGGGGGTTCAGTGCCTTGCTCAAGGGCACTTCAGCCATGGGTATTGAGGGTGGAAGAGAGCACTGTTCATTCACTCCCCCCACCTACAACTCCTGCCAGCACCGAGACTCAAACCTGTGACTTTCGGGTTACAAGTCCAACTCTCTAACCATTAGGCCACAGCTGCCTAAAAATGAAAACGATCCATGGATGGTTCTTCAGTGGACCACAGATGCCTATAAAGAACCTTTATTTTTAAGAGTGTTCATAGTACAAAAAAGTTTCTTTAGATTGTTAAAAGGTAATTCACATGAACTTTTTCATGAAAGGTTCTTTGGGGAACCAAAAACGCTACTTTATTAGCACGACTATGAAAAAGAAGAAAAAAAAAAAACATTTGGAAGTTTTATTTGTAAGAGTCAATTAATCAATCATTCATTCAAGCTTTTATTCCACTGTGCATACCTGTGCAGGTGGGAAAGTTGGCACACCCGGCAGAGTTACCAAATGCAACAACTCGTTTAAGGACAGCGGCTCCAAAAATGAGGCGCCCATTTGTGGCAGCATACCATGTAACGAGGCCATTGCCGAAGCTGATAAGATACTGGCATTTAAGGATTTAAGGGCCATCCCAAGCCAATGCGACAGCTGCAGATAAAAGAACTCTTCATAAATAACACTTGAAATATTATTATATGATGCACAGTATCCAGAAAATCAAGGCTCACTCTGCCACTTCCACTGACGTGTCCCTCTGATACACATTGTGCCAGCTGCTGCCACAGGACTGGTGAGAGATTTGATGAAGACAATAACTGTTGTAAGTCCTCTGAGTTCAGGTAACATATGAGAACTCCTAACCTGTTGTGAGAAACACAGTGTATTGTATTTTTTTTATATATATATAAAAATGTATAAATGTTAAATGATATTGAACTTGAACTGGTACCTCATTATGTTGTTACTCGTCAGGTTCTTCCCCCTACCAAATACAGTACGAAGTACATGGCACCCCCTTGTGGCATCCAGACTGCTGTTCCCTAGCACCTCCATTAAGGGTGTGAGCTGTAGGTCAAATTAGACGTTATTTTTGATATGTGAAAAAGTTAAAAAGCAGGATCCCCTGATGGAGACATACTCACTTGTTGAGATGTGAGCTGCTGAAAGTGACTGACTGGGAGATGTGGAAGTAGAGGCAGAATGGAGCTGAGGAAGTATGGAGGCCATGAAGGCACATCTCCAGCTATGCTGGACTGCAACAGGCGTTTTACGAAGGCTTGTTTTTGTGGAGACTTCATCTCAGAGCTGTGATCACTTATGGCCATCAGTCTGAAGTGAGTCAACATAATAATTGAATTAGAAGGACACTGGGCTAAATCATAAAATAATATAGTTTCGATATGATCCACTTACACACTTTCATTGACCATGAGAGAGGCAGGGAAGGTCATAATGTCTGAGACAGACATGTACGGTAAAAACTGGGAGAGGTCGATGAAAAGCTCTGGTGTGACACGTGGAAACTTGTGAATGAAAGCAGCTGTCATGGTTTCCATGGCCTCTTGTTCCTTTGGAGAGACCTGTGAATGACACCAGTTATACGTAGGGATGTATTATATATCAGTACTGTATTGATTATTGGATGACATTAAACAGTTTTTCATTTATCGGTATCAGTCAGCATTGGATATTCGATATACAAGCATTGTTTTTTTATTTACCTGTATAGTTTCCACTTGAAGTTGATCCCAACTCTGATGAACATGGGAAAGGAATCTTTTCACGGCATCTTTTTCCGCTGACAAAACTACACTGCGAAAACTCTCTCTAGGCATCTGTAGGTATTCTGGAGTGTATAAATGTCAGAATTAGACATTGATAAATGTGTACTGACAAAATAGTGAGTTTTGCAAGGAACGCCTGTGAGTGAAAGGGCTTAACTCATCAACTTTTTGCCTACTAACTTCAAGAAACTACAGTATGGAAAGTGATGCGATCAATATTTTATATGTTGGGATTCTGGGTTTAACTCAAAGGTTTTCAAACTCAGTTTTGCAAGATGGTGCTAAAGTAAAATAATGGCAAAAAAAAGTATATAATCATAATAATAAAGATAATAATAATTGTAATAACTATATATATATATAGTTTCAATATCATATTTCAATAATTGCATATGATTTTAGCACAATGATAATTTTACAAACATGTCAGCTTTTTTTACACTCTTAAAAATAAAGATTCCAAAAGAGAATTTTCGCAGCATATGCCACAGAACAACAATTTTGGCTTCCATAAAGAGTCTTTCAGTGAACACTTCTTAAAAGAACCATTTTTTCTTAGTTTCTAATATTTTAATCATCTTAAGAACCTTAATCCACTACAAATAATGTTTTGTGCATGGAAAGGTTCCATATAAGTTAAAGGGTCTTTATGGAACCAGGAATCCTTTCTTTTTAACAGAGTATTTTAAGAAAGTATCCCATGCAAAGGGATATTTAGGGCTCCTTGGCATGAAAAAGTTTGAAAACCCCTGGGATTAACTGACTAGATGATTTGCCATCAGTGAGAACAAGTTATACCTGCATTAAAAATCTTAAAGCAGAGGAGTTGCCCTCTCTCTGAATGAGATCCCACAGGACAGGCTGCTGATGAGAAAATCATTTGAAACTGAATGCATGGTAACATAACAATAATATACATGAATTAGCATGAAAAACTATGCAACTTTTAAATGCATGACATACACTGAAACAGCTTAAAAGATCCTCTTTTAAAGTTGAGTTTTGCTCTCTTTTCAGGAAGACGCCAACAGTGTGAAGGACACTTATTGATGCATCGGGCCGTAGAGTAGCCCAGAAGGAAGCATTGTCCTGGAGGCTGGACAGAAGAATGGCCTGACCCAGGCTCTGACGCACCTCTCGTTCTCCCTCCTCCATACCCGCTGAGAGCCCCACCACAAAGTCCAACACTCGAAGCACATAGCTCACCGTAGCTAACCAACCTGTGCGTTCATCCACTGTTCCTTCACATAGAGTGATCTTATGAATGGCGTCTTGTAGAATGGGCAAGGGGTTCACACAAAGTTGAGAGGTGTCAAAGTCATATGGCGCTGGCAGCATGTCAAACAGCTTCTGGAGGATGCACTTAGCACCCTGCTGCTCTTCAGAGTTCAAACAGTAGTCTAAAAGTGAAGGTTGCTTTTGAACCAATGTGAGGTACAGTGTGGCGTTTTTGCAAATATAGTTCTTCAAACCTGCTTTACTGCTGCAAATCTCTAGAGCCGTGATGTTCATAAAATGTTCTGCCTTCCAGTTCAAGTAATCACAGTTCTCTTTGGGGACCCCATGAGAGTGATTAGGGATGACTTTTGAGCAGTACTCCGCCGCCCAGCTCCCATCTTGGGGTATCTGAGATGACTCATTTCCACACAAAGAGGCTGTAAGGGCTGTGTTATTGGGCAGAAAACACCTTCTAAAGTCCTGGGCATTTAGAGTTTTGCTGCTTAGCAGTGCTAAGCAATCCTCAGTAGCGTCTGGAGGAGATCCCCCAGAAACATCGTTGGAGAGTTGAAGACAGAGGTCATCAATACTTGACTGGTTGAGGTACTGGTAATCCTTCGTAGCTTCTGCCTGAGAAGATTTTGCAGCAAGGTGATTGTTAATACAGAAAACATTAAAGCAATAGTTCACTCAAAAATGAAAATTCTGTCATCCAAACCACAAGACTTTAGTTAACAAAAATTAGGAAATTTTTATGAAACCTAAGAGTTTTGAGTCCTCAAGTCCTGGTAACTAAGACTTAGAAGTTCCAAAAAGATCATAAAGGAGTTCATTAACAAATCCATATGATTGAGCACCATGAGTGGTTAATCTTGTGAAGAGATACAATCATTTTATATTCACAGATTTAAAATTTTATATTAACAGATTTAATTTAGCTTTAATTCACATATAAACACACATACATAGAGCGCATCTCATATGTGACCCTGGAACACAAAAACTGTCTTGTCGCTGGGGTATATCTGTAGCAATAGCCAAAAAAACATTGTATGGGTCACAATAATTGTGTTCCATGTTTCATGAAGACATTTTGTAAATTTCCTACCATAAATATATAAAAACTTATTTTTTGATTAGTAATATGCATTCCTAAGAATTTCATTTGGACAACTTTAAATGTGATTTTCTCAATATTTAGATTTTTTTGCACCCTCAGATTCCAGATTTTTAATCTCAGCCAAATATTATCCTATCCTAACAAACTATACATCAGTGGAAAGCTTATTTATTCAGCTTTCAGATGATGTACAAATCTCAGTTTTGAAAAATTGACACTTATGACTTATGGTTTTGTGGTCCAGGGTCACATATGGTAAACATGGAAGGTTGTGCGTGCACCATGCATTAGAAACCAAAATAAAAATTCTGATTCTGAAAAAATTGGTTATCATGCATGCATTGTGCAAATATATTTGAGCTTCCATGTTTACCATACATAATGTGCTCTATGTGTGTGTGTGTCTATGTATAAATAAATGCCTATTAAATCTTTTCATCTTGAATTACACAATTTTTTATGGATACATTTTCAAAATGCCTTAATGAAGTTTTTGGATCTTTTAAGTTTTGGTTACCTGGACTTTCAAAGGAGGGATAGAAACCTCTCAGGTTTCATTAAAAAATATCTCAATTTGCATTTTGAAGATTAACCAAAGTCTTGGGTTTGGTGAGTGAATATACATTTTTGGTTGAACTAACCCTTTATTCATAGAAACTTAACTAAAACTAAAAGTAACTGTGTACCTGATGTGCATGCTGCAGCCAGAATGTAGAGTTGGCACACACTGTTTTGTTACTCGTGAGCAAAGAATTCACTGCAAACATGAACCCAAAGAAAATCTTCCTCTGCTGCTGAGAGGTACCAAGCAGCATCGGAGCAAGTCACATGCAGGTCTATCCCAAAATGGTTGACTTCTGGGTCCTGTGAGCCATTCTCTCCATCGAAAAGATTACAGTAGAGGAAGACAGTAAAATTCGAGACACCAGTGAGACCAGTAATAGAGGCATTACAGGCAGCTTCCAGAATCTCTGCTGAGGGTAAGGGGTCTGAATCACTCTCGTCGTGTACTTTTGCTGGGGACTGGTGAAGTTTAGGTCTTTTGGATGAGTGCTGAGGTTCCAAAGTCCTTGTCTCCTCTTTTGGAGAGGGGCAGGTCATCAAAGACGGCCTGCTGGGTAAACCATCTGACCTGAAACCCATCGCTTGAGCGTTCCATGTCAAGTTATGTCTAATTCCCCTGTACAAAGAGGACAACAAAACAGTTCATTTACAATAATCTTTACTATGCACTTATAGTTGAATAATTCAAAGTCTGGCTAATTCTCATGACACTTACCACAATATTAACTGCCTGAGGTCACCTTTACAAAGAAACAAAAGTGAATGGAAAAGCTCTAGGTGATTAGTTATATACAAATCACAGATGATAGCAAAGCACTGTTGATTAATTGAGGAAAATGGAGAGCCGGCCACTGTATTACACAATTAGCCTTGATGTAACAGCATAGCTGTGCACATAATACCAGTGGTATATGGTTACCGACATAAAAGAAACAGGAGATTATCTAGGCTATAGGATTTAGAGTAACAAAGATCTGGTTAATGACCAGCAATGCCATTGTGATTTCAGTCAGGGTTATGCACCATTCAGAATTGAATTGAAGATGCCTTTTAAAATCACATATAATTTCTTCATTTGAACTGAAGTTGAAAATAGGATGCAGAACAGCAATTCAAATGGGAATGAAGTACAACTGAAGTAGATAGATAGGACAACAGATGGATGGATGGATGGAACGACAGAATGACAGACAGATAGAATGGTAGAACAGTAGATAGAACAATAGAACAATAGATGCAATTCAGTACGTTTGTTTTCCTGACTTTTCAATTTAAATGAATGTTCCAAGTAAACCATTCTATCCGTTATGGAGGTTTGAGTGTGTTTAAAGTAGCAGTACTATACTTGCCTACAGAACATCTTCCATGGTGACTGTACTGTGGTTCGCCCACCATGCTGCTTACATCATCTAGCAGTGCCTTGGTCATATGTGACACTTTTCTTCTCAGATTACCATACACACTGCGGCCGACATTGTGCAGAAATCCATGTCTGAGGTTATCCAAGCCCTGCAGGAGGGCAGGATTACGCTCCGCGAACTTTACTGCCCTTTCTCCTGCACTTGACCTCGACAAAGCCTGAAGAAGTAGAGCCTTCATAGAAGCAAGGCTCTCTGAATCAGTGCCTGATTGGTTCAACAAGAGCTGCTCCTCACGAAGCACCTCAGGTGGCACGAGGAAGGGTTTAAAACGTCCTGTAGAGAGTGTGCCATCTCTTTGATTGCTTTCTACACTCACAGGGTGTAGACTGACCACGGGTTTCCAGTTCCTGGTCTCCATGAACCTAATGAGCTGCTCAAGCCAGCTCAGGTTGAAGGCACAATCATTTTGTCCTTTCAGGACACAGATGAATCCCTGGAGACCTGCAACGGCCTGGCCGTACGTCCCACTGACCAGAGCTTGAAGAACAGTTTCGAGCAAAGCGCTGATAGTCTTCCAGTTCTGAGAAATGAACGTCAAGTTGGGTTTTTGGGGCTGGCGTTCAGTGAGGGTCAAAATGCTTTGCACTAAACCCAGAAGTCCATCCCAATGTGGGCTGCCCCTGAGTGACAGAAACAAATCCTGAATCCTGAAAGTGGGTCGCGGAGGAATCTTCCCATCCCACAATCCGAGCGACGTTTCCCTTCCCGTCTGAAGAAGAGAGTAGAGCAGGTTCTCCCAAAACTGGTCTTCACTAAAAGGTTGCTGCCGATCATCTAACTCTGCGCTCATCTCTTGCAGGTACATGGAGATGTTATACAGGAATCCTGAGAGCCTGTTTCTATCGAAGGCTTTGTTTAAAGATGGGAGACTCTTGCTTTTCCTAGGCAGGACACCTAGAGACTTGAGGCCTCCCATGATGCTCCTCACTATGGAATGAATTTGTTGATCTTTCTGTCTTTCTGCTGGTGGTTGTGCTCTGTGTGGGTTCCATCTTCCACCATTCCTCCATATCTCAACAAGCTCCTTGAAAACCGCCTCCTTCTGGTCCTCTTTTTTGCTGGCTAACATGAGAGAAACACTGATAGAAGTTAGAGTGTGAAACAAATTGTGTCATTGTACAAACAAACAACAGGAACAGCCAGTATTGTCTTACCTCCAGCAATGGCTGATACTTGATCCAGTATGAGCAAAATCACTACAATTCCCAACTTGCCCATCCTAAGTTCCACTGCCTCAAGGTAGAATGGATGAAGTCATTTTAATGTCTTTGTAAGAGTGCATTTGTGTTCCTTTAGGAGCTGACGGAGACATTCAGGGAGTAAAGTGTCACACTGTGGAGTGCACATGAAATCTTAATGACTATCCACTGTCACTTGGCTAAACTTTCACAAAGAAAAGTTTGCCACTTTCTAAACTAAACAATAGAGGTTATGAAAATACTACATGAATAGGAAAAAATTACAGGTTTTTCTTTAAAAAAAAAAAATACAAACTAAATTTGGATATTTCATGCATTCATAAAAAAAAAACTATTGCTATAAACATTTTTTTTGTGCAAAATTTACATATATGCATCTTTTCTTAAAAAAACAAAACATAAAATCCAGACATTTGTAAAATACTATTAGAAATTAAAGGATTTTTTTAGTACTTACAAGCAGTTGTATCCATTTAATCCTGTCAGTATCTGTGAAAATAGGATTATGCGTAAATGTGAGCAAATTATTTCTCCGTCCTACTCTCTACATCCTCCTCTCTCAGCATTTGTCACTTTTTGATCTACTCCCCCTCCCAGTCTTTCAGATTCAACTGCATCCTCAAAAGCCAGAGCTTCATGTTTCAGCGACATCGTCCTGTCATGTGCCAGCTGACTGTGTGCTGGAGTGAGAGGCCAGAGGCTCAGGGATGTAATATGAGAAAAGAGAAAGGCCACGGAACTTTAAGAAGGTATACTCTTGTATCACAAGGCAATTTCATAGTAATTAAGATTAAAGGAGTTACAAAGGTAGGTCATTACTTTCGACTGACGATGAAGAAAAGGACACAGCTGATACACGATAGATAATGCACTTGTGCATAATGCTGCATAATAAACAATCCAAAAATTTATATAACCCAATCTTTATGGTGATAATGACAATTACTTAGTGTTTTTTAAGAATTATTTGCATACCGCTGTCTATGAAGATATATAATATCATATTATTTATTAATATTTTGAATCTTTCATTTTTATTTTATACATTTTCATTTTAGCTCAAATCTTAGTCATTGTTATGTGCTTTTGTCATTTCTATTTGTTATTTTGTATTTCTATTTAGCTTTAATTTATTATTATTTCAGTTTAAGTTTTAGCAATTTTAGTAAGACTTATTTTACTTCAATTAGTTACCATGGCAACATGTCTAATTTTCAGTTATTTTAAGCATTTTTCAATCAAATATTTCAGATTTATAATAACTCTTGTGACACCAGTGTTATTTAAGTATTTTTTATATACCATTACAGTATTTATTCATGTTTTGTATTAGCTTTTTTTTAATTATTAATTTTCATTTTATTTTAACTTTTAATTATTTTGTTATCTGCTTTTATCTTTTTTATTAGTTTTTTTTTTTATATTTTTACTTAGCTTCTTAATTTATTTCAATTGTAATTTAAGTATTTTAACTTAAACTTATTTTAAGCTTTCTATTCAATATTTTTTTATTCATTTCATATTTTTATTTAACAAAACAATATTATTTATATGCTATTGTAGTACTTCTTTTCAACTACTAGTATTGAATTAGCTTTCATTTTTAAATTATCCATTTTTATTTTAATTTTAGTTCAAGTTTTCGTAAATTTCTTATGTGCTTTTGTCATTTTTATTACATATCTGTTTTAAATTTCTACTTTTTATTTCAGTTTAGGTAATTTTAGTAGTGCCAAAGCAACAACTTTTTCATCTAATTTTTGTATTTTATTTCAATTAAACAAAAAAAGTCTACATTTTTTTCCCTCAAAAGCTTACATAAAGCACTTAATCAGAATTTAATCACGATGAGCCCTATTTTATTCTTCAATCTGATATCTTCACCTGTGCCAACACTGACATAAAACGGTACCCTTGTCCTGGCGGGTATTGTTTTACTTATGTGGCAGCCAGCAGGTCGCCTGCTGTCATAAAACAAAAGTCTCCCTAATCCACCGTCAGCACACAATCAGGCCCTTCACTGATGTTCAAAATCATCTCGCTCTTGTCTGAGGCCTGTCTACAGCAGCTGAAACCTGAGTGGATTGAGTGAAAGGCTCAGCACAGCCTCCGATTCTGTGTTGCTGTCGCCTGCAGAGGAACAATAACTTCCTTCTGTATTATTGATGCCTGAGGGAGCGCCGTTCACTCAGCAGCATGGAGCTCAGTTGGCTGCAGGAATATTAAATGAGAAACTTTACTCCTCACGCCTCTGACTAACTCCACTCAAATCACACAGCAGTGAGCTTGTTTGTTTGCTCTGATGTGCATATGATTAAACGATGCACGGAAATATATAGTCTGACTGGATGACTGTGCATTATATATGAAAAAAGTCAAAGGAGCTCATAGATCCAAACTTCAGACATGAGTCTTAGCTTAAAGGGATACTCCACCCCAAAATGAAAGTTTTGTCATTAATCACTTACCCTCATGTCATACCAAACCCGTAAAAGCTCTGTTTGTCTTCAGAACACAATTTAAGATATTTTGGATGAAAACCGGGAGGCCTGTGACTGTCCCATAGACTGCCAAGTAAATAAGGTCAAGGTCCATAAAAGGTATGAAAGTCGTCGTCAGAATACTCCATCTGCCATCAGACGTGCAATCTGGGTTATATGAAGTGACGGGAACACTTTTTGTAAGCGAAGAAAACAAAAATAACGACTTTATTCTCTCCATATCACTGTATGCTGTGTATGCTCTTCTGTATCATCCACGCCACAAGGATGCGCTGTTTCTACGTGTATTTAGCTTTGCTTTTAAGAAGAAAAAAAACAGCGCATCCTTGTGGCGCGGAGGACACAGAAGAGCATATGCAGCATACGGGGATATGGAGAGACACAGAGGAGACTGTTGACAAACAAATTGTTGAATAAAGTCATTATTTTTGTTTTCTTGGCTTACAAAAAGTGTTCCCGTCACTTCATATAACCCAGATTTCACGTCTGATGGCAGATGGAGTATTCTGACGACGACTTTCATACCTTTTCTGGACCTTGACACTGTTATTTACTTGGCAGTCTATGGGACAGTCACAGGCCTCCCGGTTTTCATCCAAAATATCTTAAATTGTGTTTCAAAGACAAACTGAGCTTTTACGGCTTTGGAACGATGGGGGTAAGTGATTAATGACAAAATTTTCATTTTGGGGTGGAGTATCCCTTTAAGTCTGTCTAATTAAGACATGTTAGACCAACTAGAGCACTAAAGCATCTGGTCCAGTGTATCAAGTAACCTACAAAACATACATGATAGACTCTTTAGCAACTTCTAAGATTCTTATTCCCCTCAAATGAATGTGTTGTCAGGCATGCATACTAAAAAGTGTAGTATTTACTCACCAAATATTTTTAGGCCCTTATTTTCACACCTCTTAATCATTTTTCTCCATCTGGTTGGGACAGTTAATTCCTGTGTAAAATAATGCTATGGAAAAGCCTGTTCTTAGAACGATTTGTTCCAGTGGGAAAAAGGCTAGCGATCCATATGTATACAGCAGCCTATATATAGTACTCAAGTTCCATATGTTTTGTTTGTAAGGTTTCAAGCACTTGAGAGGTCAAATTTTTACTTTCAGACAGCGATCAAGAAAAACAGTTCAAGAAAATACATAAATAATATAAGACAATATGACAGAAGCAAGATTGTATTGGGCCTCAATAGTGCCCTTGTCTTTATTCTTGAGATTTTATATCACAAATAACTTTTTTAACTAACCTCTTATCTTGACTAACATGTATTAAATCCACAAAGGTAGGATGTTTGATTAATTTATTGGGTCGTTGCAATTATTAAGCAGGGCAACATAACACTGGATATTTAATACTACAAATATTTAGCAAGTAAATTCTATTTTGACATCTAATGTAATTAAACTAAAACATCTCACTCACTTTACATTCAAAAACGATCGGTGTTTGCAACTTAAGATGACAATACAAAGCAATCGAATGAGCTAAACAGTTTACAATCAGACCAAACCCTGTTAATTAATACCTAAGAAATATTAGAATTAAAGAGAATTAAAGAAGTACAGTACAAAGAGATGAAAGGAGAGGCAGCACAATTGTCTGATATTGCTTTTATACAACAGCTACATAAGTTAATGTCAAGCAACTTACATTTAGACACAATTTTGCCAGTTATTTTATCTGGTTACACTGAAAATGTACTTCCAAGCAAAGCCACAGAAATCCATTGTAACTTACAGAAGTGTTATTTTGTTTCTGAATGATTCAGTGTCAAAAACAAGCAGCTACCATTCTACATTTAACATGAATGAAAAATGACTTTTTTTCAGTCGCATGGCAGTCATGTGCTGTTTGGTCAAACCGAGAAACCGCAGCTCTATACCAAGCACTGAAATGAATGAAGTACTGTAGAACCAACAAAACACTCTGCCATTGAAGTAACACATTAATCCCACATTGGGCGCTCGCTGGCTGCAAAAAAATACAAAATACACTCTTTCAATACGTTCAGATATTATATTCTACACATTCGTCTAATAATAATCACGCTTTGACTCAAAATTAATAAATATAGCTACGGAAATGTTAACATTTATATAGCGTTAGATGCAACGTTTCAGCGGCGAGCGAGTTAAAATCAAGCCGGAAGTAGACGTCATAGAAAGGGGCGGAGCGAACGACTGACAAACATACATTAGCGAGTCTTCAGAAGTTAAACATGATCAGAATGAATCGCTAAAGTGACATGAACTACGTGATTATGGGGTTCATCGTTCACAGACAGTACTCTACATCGAAGCATTTATATATATAACGTTATATTATTGATTAGTGTTTGACAGAGGCGCCTGTCCTCTCTCTCTCTCTCCTGTTTGTTTACGTTTACATCAGTTTCATGTTTGTATGAATTTATGGCCGCGATGGATTATCTGCTGCAGGTGAAAGTGGGAGCTCTGGTGGGGCTGCTGGTCCTAACTCTGATTTTTGGTTTCATCCCAGCGCGGATGAGATGGTTTCAAGCCTCTAGTGGAACAGGTAAATTATCATTTAAGTTTTTATGATGGTGGTGGTGTCTTTGTCGTCATCATTTTTACTGTACTATAGCATAAATCTGGTCTTTTCTTTAAATTGTCGCCTCCTCCCAGCAGAAGCAAGTCCTGTGTAACGTTATGCATTGTGTCATGTCGTGCATCTGCTTGGTATTTATGTGTTTATGAATGGATGTTCATGTATGTATGTGCTTATGTGTATGTGTACCACACATAAGGAATTGTCACGAGTATTAGTTTCATAAAAGTACAAACACATGAGAGTCACCTGATAACTTCACCTAGACTTGTTTTTCTAAAACATGCATTTCACTCACATATCACGGTTACATATGAGGGTGGAAGTGAAACTGCTGTCTGAACATGCAAAAAAATCTGCTAAACGTGTATAATGTATGCTTTTGATTGCAGTCTTTACCATAGACACAGATGTCTGAAATGATTGCTTGTGAAACCTGAATAGGTTAGGTTAGTTTTCAGTTCAGTTAAATGCCTTAGCACTTCAGTTAGTTAAGATTTTGAGATGTAGGGCTCTGCATATTCAAGTGGCTTAATTAAAATTACAGTTATGTGTAATACTTTAGGTTGTGAGCAACTCAAATTCTCATGCATTGCTCACTTATGATGTGTTTTTAATTCATTCTGTGCATCTGATTATAATCCCCTCTGGCGAAACTTTTTACTTTGGCTGATAAGCTAAAAGGAGTGATTAGAGAGAGACTGTATGATTGTATCATCAATCAGCGGCACCATTAATCACTTTGATTTGTTTTTCTTTGTCTCCAGAAACCCACAGGGCCGTGCTGAGTTTTGTGAGCTGCTTCGCGGGTGGCGTCTTCCTGTCCGCCTGTTTGTTAGACATCATCCCAGACTACCTCTCCGACATCCACGGAGAGCTAGAAAAACGAGGCCTTGATGTGAGCTCATCGAATTATTTCTAGGAAAGCAATATTGAAAGCGCTCTGTTAAATTCGAAATGTAATTTCGGTGTTGCTGAAACCAGTTCTCCTCTTCCAGGACGGCTTCCCGCTAGCAGAGTTCATCATGGCGTGTGGCTTCTTCACAGTCTTGATCTTAGAAAAAACAGTCCTGAGCTGCTCAGAGGGCCACAGAAACGAGGAGACGGCTCCTCTTTTAGCTCCCGCGGGTCAGGGACAGAATTCGCTGGGCGATCTGGAGGGGAGTGCTCACCACGTCCACGTGGATCTTAACGCGCACTCGTCCTTCCGCTCCTTCATGCTCTTTCTGTCTCTTTCTCTCCACTCTGTGTTTGAGGGTTTGGCCATTGGCTTGCAGACCACGGACACTAAGGTGATTTATTGAGCTTTGTTTTGCTTGACAGCTCTCTGTTGAGTCACTTTGCTGATCGTGTTAGAAAACTGATAAAGATTTGGGTTCAAAGGTTCAGAGTTCAGTTTAGCATCGTGACTTCAAATCATGCTGTTCGTGTAGGGCTTTATCCTGTGATTCACTAAACACTTTAACAATGTCAGGGATAGTTCATCCAAAAATGAACATTTTTATTATTTACTCACTCTCATGTAGTTCCAAACCTGTGTGACTTTCTTTCTTCTGTGGAACACAAAAGGAGATATAAACGCAAAGTAAATTTTAATAACTGAAGATAAAGCGGCACAATTTGCAATATTTTCTTTTTATTGTGATTTTTAAAACACAATTTTTAAAAGTGCTATGCTTGTTTATAGACAAAAACAAATAAAATTTTAAAAAAAAAAAAAAAAAAAAAAATACAAAAAAATTTCACAAAAAAAATATGAAATGCTACTATTGTAATTTCACTGTAAAATAAAAATGTTGAGTGGTAAAAATAATATAATGGTATTATTTTCTTTATTATTATTAAACAATTTTAAACAAAATAAGAAATGTTACTGTTCGTTCAATTTACTGTAAAATAAAAAATCAAGTATTTAAGAATAATATAAGTAATTAATATTATTATAACTACTCAAAAAATATATCACTGAAAAAATCAAGTATTTAAGAGAAATAATAAAATAATAAGATTTAATACTCTACAACTGTAAAATTTCAGTACTAAGGGATGCAGAGTTTTTGTGGAGCGTTGTTTACTGCTTGCTTTTGGCTCATGTTTTGTTCCTCAGTTTCATTTTGTTCATTTCCTCAGATCTAATTATAAACTTGTCACAATGGGTTTTTTGCCTCTACACAAAGAATTTGAAAATAATTTTGTTTTATCAACGTTGCTACAGAATAGTTTCTTTTAAACAGGAAGTGTGTTAAAATATAGTTTATCTCAATGTAATGTGCCAAAATGGCTTTTAGTAAGCCATGGTTAGAGTAAGTAAATGACAATTTAAATTTTTAAATCTATTTGGATATATTAGAATCATTTCTTTCTTTTTTTTTACATTTACATGAAAGATTATGAAGGCCGTTTTTCTTCTATTGGTATAATGTACAATTGTAATAGATGTAATAGGAATTGGATTAATGTAATGATGAATACAACCTAAAGATACAATGAGTCTGACTCCCTCCGCTCCTCTTTCTGGTCAGGTGCTGGAGATCTGCATCGCTATCCTGGTCCACAAGAGCATCATCGTCTTCAGTCTGTCTGTGAAGCTGGTTCAGAGCGAGGTCAGGCCCCTGTGGGTGGCTCTCTACGTGGCCTTCTTCGCTGTGATGTCTCCTCTCGGCATTGGCATCGGGATCATAGTGATCGAGTCTCAGCTGGAGGCTGGCACTTTCATCCAGGCGGTGCTGGAGGGGCTGGCGGCCGGGACGTTTGTCTACATCACCTTCCTAGAGATCCTTCCCCATGAGCTGAACTCCCCTGAGCGGCCTCTGCTCAAAGTTCTCTTCCTCCTGTTCGGTTTCTCTGTAATGGCTGGTCTGAGTTTCCTGGGCTGAAAAATACTTTTAATTTTTCTTTGTGCCCTGTGGGCAGAAAACTGGAGCCTCGAGGAAATCACGCTCTGTGAGACTTCACAAACTGCATGTGATTTCAAGAAGACAAAAGGCTCAGTTAGCTTGTTTTTTTTTTTAAGAAGCTTATGTTTTTAAAAACTTACCAGATAATTTATCAGTTTTGAATTACTTTCATAGAGAGAGAAAAGAAAACATTTTGCTGACCACACTTAGCATTGAGGAACATAGCGTCTGACATGCAAGTGGAGACTTTTACAAATATTTTTTACTTGAACTTGTTTTACCTTTTTTTAAACTAGTCACATTTTATCAGCAAATTTGTTTCCATGCCACTTTATTGTTTCCTCTTTGACTTGCATAACACTATCCATAAACCACCAGCTGACAGATTAAAAATTTTAATAGATTTTTAAATCAATTTTTATTAATTTTCATACATTATGAACATTGACTGCAATATTTATGTACGTTACATACAGTCATTTAGTACTGGTTGTCCCCCTTTACATGCCACATTTCCTGTAAATTTAAGAAAATTCAATGGGCAGCCAAATGTTTTGACTGAACAGTTTGGACTCGTAATCATATAAAACATCTGATGAGATTCCAGAGTAAACATAGAAGAAAAACCAATGGGGTAACTAGCACTGTGTTTATGTTCCCTATGTATATGTTCCATAATCATATTAATATGTACTAACAAATGGCATGTTCCTGTTTCAAGAGCTTAAAGGCCTTTACTAAACACTAGCACTAAATCCTCTGAAAGTTAATGTTTAAGTATATTAAGTGGGTCACTGCCTTCCGTTTAGTTTGCTTTCTGTTTTAACATGCTCTGTCTGGGGAAGTAAAAAGATCTGAAACATGGTTCAAACTTAGCTTGAACTTGCAATACCACATTTAGCCTCTAGATGTCAGCTTTCGACACAAAATGTCAGTAAATTATTGACTGTTTGAAATTGCATACTACGTTACTGTTTTGCAGTATATAGTATCCTGCAGTATGTGAATTCTCAGTATGCATAGAATTCCTAGATGAGTTGATAATTTTGTCAAACTGTGCAGCATACAATCAGAGCACACTGCTTGAGAAACTGTATCCCACAGTGCCTTGTGCTCAGTAATGCACCTATAATATTACTATCTCTCTAGGCTCACTATTTAATCAAACTGCCCAAAATTCAAGCATTTATACACAAAACTGGAATAGAAATGCAATTTTATATTCCAGATGATAACTGGACACCACTTATTGAATTATACATGCAATATTATGAGGACATCTCACTACTGTTTGCACCATAATAGAAATGAGTATGGTTGCATAATGCATACTGGGAATAGAGAATGGGAATGAGAATAACTGACAGTATTGTTCTACAGGAGATTTTTGCTGATCTTTATTTTGTATATTATTTGCAAATTTGGTCTATTATCTGAAAATAGTACTAGTACTTGACAGAAGCAGCATTATTATTGTTAACCAAAACTAAAAACATTAAAAACATCTGACAGATGATATACATTTTAACTGAAATAAAATAAAATGTTTACTTAAAACTAATGAAACTTTTATTAAAAAATAAAAAAAATAGATTTTAGCTGGTTGCCAAGGCATCATTTATTATTATTATTATTATTATTTTTTTTTTACTTTGAAGTACTAAAATAACTAAAACTAAACAATTAATCATTATTAAATTATTAATAATTACTAAAACTTTAAAACTAAACTAATTTGAACTAAAATTAAAATGGAAAATATTACTAAAAATTAATAATATATCCATGATACTAACATAACTCTGGGTGGCTGAAAAACTGCATTTATTATACAATAAATAGTTTCTAAAATGTGAATGAAAGAAAATAAGTTGTTGTTTTTTTGTTTGTTTGTTTGTTTGCAGAGAATAAAGAAATTCTAAACAAAAAAAAAATGACTGCTGATTTTTCATGACCTTTTATAAACAGCAGAAAAAATGAAAAGCAAATAGCTGCATGTCGGTCCGGCCCCTGTGCAGTGGTCCTAAAAAGTATCTGGACACTTACATTTTTTGAATAAACTGCATTAAGTGTGGTGTACGTGTCCAAATACTTTTGGGGGCCACTGAATCTTTGAAAAGAATTACAGAATAAAATGGTAACAAAGTCCACCACTAATGAGTGAATGCTGTGTAGTGAGGAGCTGTTCTGCAGACAATGTCGTGGGCTGCTGGGAGGGTCGCTCGTTTGTGTGTGTGCAGCAGAGCAGCAGGGTTTTGTGACAGACTCGTACAAGGACTGTTCCTCTTCTGCTCATTATCGGGTTTGTGCTCACATGGCTGAATGGATAGCATCTCTGTAGACCTGTCGCCTGTCCTAAATTCACCCCGCCGCCATTGAAGAAAATACCTTTTACACTGAAGCCTGAACTGAATCGTTAGCATGAATTGTAATTATGAACTAGATGAGTAAAGTTTGAGAACAAACTTTGAAGTTGGCTTGATAAAGCCTAGCCTGAAAGTTTGAAGCAGTTGTAAAAGCTTGAAGATTAAACATTTAGATAGATAGATAGATTAGAGAGATGTTGCTAGCATAATTTTAGCATGTTGTTAGCATGTTTTAACACAATGTGCATGTTGTTATCATGTTGCTAGCATGTTTTTAGAATTATTAGCATGTCTTTAACATGTTTACCATGTTGATAGCATATTTATAACATGATTAGCATGTTGTTAACTATTAACACAATTAGCATGTTTTGATGCAATTAACATTGTGTTAACATGTTTCTAGCATGATTAGAATGTTTTAACATGATTGGCTAGCACGTTTTAGCATGATCAACATGTTAACGTTTCTTACATGATTAGCATGTTTTTAACACGATTAATATGTTAGCATGTTACTAGCATGTTTCTAACATTGCTTCTAACATGATAAGCATGTTGCTAGCATGTTGTTAACACAGTGTTAGCATGTTTTTAACATGATTATCAAGTTGATAGTATGATTAACATGTTGCTAGCATATTTTAAACATTATAAGCATGTTGCTAGCATGTTCTTGGCATGATTAACATGTTTTAGCATGATTAACATAGCATGATTAACTTCTTACATGATAAGCATGTTGCTAACATGTTGTTAACACAGTGTTAGCATGTTTTTAACATGATTAGCAAGTTGATAGTATGATTCTAACATGTTGCTAGCATATTTTAAACATTATAAGCATGTTGCTAGAATGTTCTTGGCATGATTAACATGTTTTAGCATGATTAACATTTGATTCTAGCATGATTAGTATGTTGTTTAATGTTGTTAACATGAATGGAAAAAAAATCCAGCTAAAACCAAGTAAAACCAACTGATTTAGTTTTAAAAAAACTGCTTAAAAACCATCTTATTTAGCAACAAAAAAAAAACAGCTAAAATCAGCTGATATAACAAACAAGAAACAGCTTAAACCAGTTAATTTAATGTAAAAAAAAAAAATTATTAATTAATAATAATAATAATAAAACGCCAAAATCAGGTAAAATTAGCCTAGGCTGGTCTTTGCTTGTTTAAGCTTGGTTGGTTTTTTAGCAGGTCTCCCAGCTTGACCATCTAAGACCAACCTGACCAGCTAAAAAGGAGACCAGCCAAAGCGGTCAATCAGCTTAGGCTGGTTTTAGCTGGGTTTTTTTTTTCTTCAGTAGGGAGTTGTATGCTATAGCAATAGACACCATAAATCTCATTGTACAAAAGTTTTCACCCCCTCAATTAAAGTCTATGGGCTTTTTGGTGGTAATGATAGTCTGGTTTTCAAACCATTCTGGAGGTCTGACCCGAGTTTGGTGGTTGTAGCTTTAAAGCTCTAGAAGGAGTTAGTGTTCAAATTTTGGCTCAGAAGAAGAAGCAGCAGCTTAAATAGTAGACCAGTAACTTGTTTTTCTCAAGCCAACTTAATGAAATGGGGGCGAGTAGGACCACGATTTCCCAAATGGCAATTTACTGTTTACTTTTTTATAATATATTTTTAGTTGCAAGACCAAAACCTTAATTACAAAAAGTGCTTGCTGTATAACAGAGGGGTTTAAAGAGGGAATAAACATCAAGGATTGCTCAGTAAGGATTATAAAGTGTAAAACCCAATGCAGTACAAAATGCGTCTAATAATGTTATTGTGAATCTCAGTTAACGGCCGCAGGATTAGAGCCTTTCAGATCACAATCCGTCTGTGTGACTGATTTAGGCTACCAGTGTTTTGAGGCAATCAACAATGAACTGTTATTTTGTTATAAAAAGAACTCATGTTGTATTTACAGCTTGTATCTGTTTCTCTAGTCTAGTCTGTGACTACATCAAAGCACCGATTTGAGGCTTTTTAATCCAGATTACCAGAATAAAAAGTCTTTATGTAAGTGTGCGCAGGGACATTTACAACTTGAATATGCAAGGCTTCTGGTGTGATTCACTTCCAGTTATTTTCACAAAAATGGTTTGTTATATTGCTTGATATTGCACACTGGTATTTATTAACATAAAATTGTAATTTATTCTAAAAATTCTATTCCTTTATTTCTCAAAAGCACTAATGGCCTATGAACTCTGAACTCAGAAATGATGACATCCATGCATCCATTCATTCTCCAAACTGTCATATGAAATTATCAAAAGATCAAAAACAAAAAAAAAAGTTTTCTACTCAGTATTTTTGTCTTGTTTTAGATTACAAACATCTACACATTCACAAGATACATTTACTTTAAAAGGAAAATGACAATGTATTACATTTTGTCTTCAAAAAAATATAAGAACAATATATATATAGAAAAATAATCTTGTTTTCCCTTCGAATTAAGTTTATTTTTCTTGCTCCACTGATATTTTTTCTTGTTTTAAGTGCACACTCACTAAATTTTTCAGTAAACAAGACTTAACATCTTAATTCATTATGCTTCTCAAGTACGTTGATTTACAAATGTTTAGAGATTTATACTAGAATAAAAAATACTGATTAAGAAAAACGTTTTGCAGTGAACACCCTTGCATCTGACACTCAGCTTTGTATAGAAATATAAAAAATCTAATTACATTATATACTGCTTAGCAATTCATTAGTAAATATGCATTCAAATAGCTAGAAATTAAACCTGAATTCACATTTTTTGAATCATCATACATTTTTAAACACAACTGAGATACTGTTCTGTTGTGCATTGTATAATGTTTATTTATTAAAGGGATACTCCACCCCAAAATGAAAATTTTGTAATTGATCACTTACCTCCATGTCGTTCCAAACCCGTAAAATCTTTGTTCGTCTTCGGAACACAATTTAAGATATTTTTGATGAAAACTGGGAGGCCTGTGACTTTCCCATAGAATGCCAAATAAATAACAGTGTCAAGGTCCATAAAAGTATGAAAGACATCGTCAGAATACCGTAACACAATGAAGCAACAAAAATTGTTTTTGTACACGAAGAAAACAAAAATAACGACTTTATTCAATAATTCCTTTGTCAACGGTCTCCTCTGTGTCTCTCCATATCACAGTATGCTCTTCTGTATCATCCACACCACAAGGATGCACTGTTTTCTTTCAAATCAAAGGTAAATACACGTAGAAACAGCACATCCTTGTGGCGCGGATGACACAGAAGAGCATACGCTTCATAACGTTACGGTTGAATCACAGATGGCAGATGGAGTATTCTGACGATGTCTTTCATACTTTTCTGGACCTTGACACTGTTATTTACTTGGCAGTCAATGGGACAGTCACAAGCCTCCTGGTTTTCATCCAAAATATCTTAAATTGTGTTCCAAAGATGAACAAAGCTTTTACGGGTTTGGAACAACATGGGGGTAAGTGATTAATGACAAAATTGTTATTTTGGGGTGGAGTATCCCTTTAAAAAAGAAATTATTATACAAGCACTGGCATACTATTTTTCTGACCTCAACACAATAATAAACTCACAATTTCATACTAAAAGCAAAAAAAATTCTTAAAACTAAGTTCAGTGCACACTGTTTTTTTGTCCACCTGCTGATGGTTTGCAGTTGGTCCGGTTCAGTCCCTCCCCTCCTGAATAATGTTTATTATGTAGATGAGATGAATGTGTTGTGAGTTATGGGGTGTGACAGGTTAATCTCTCAGTAAGCCGCACCCCTCATCTCCTCTCTGAGTCTCCATCCAGACCTGCACTTCTCAATCTCTCTCGGCTGAGGTAAGTCACAGCCTCTGAGGCTTATTAAAGTGGCATGCTTGCTCTGTGTTTAAGCTGACAGACTAAGAGGATGCTGGGACTGGACTCAGGATAACCTGACTGATACTTAAAACAAGCTTTTAGTTGTATCATTTATTTATTAATTGACTGAATGCAGATCTTTAACTTTATTGAATAGTATTTCAGTTGTTTATTGTAATTGTCTCAGAGTAAAATTATTTTTTCATACTGATGCTCTCTCATCAGGCAAAATGCTTGATGACATTAATAGTATCTGTCTATCTTTCTGTAAGGCAAATAAATATTCAAGCTTAAAGGCTATTTTAACTTTATCAAACAAAATATTGTCAAGAATATGTTCACTTGAGAAAAATGCTGTTTTAATAATGACTAATTTACATTTGTGGGTTAATCTTTTTGAAATAATGACTTACAATAATTAATTATATGATGCAACAGTGAATTCCCTTAATGTTCTGTTTTTATGTTTACATTGAGTTTAACAGATTTAAGATCAGTTTTTTTAAAAGTAACTAAATTATGCATGTTGAACAATGTCATCTTAACAAATAAAGTGAAGATTGTTGCAGCAAAGATTAGAAAAGTCTTGAGAAACAGGATTCATTTTAGAGAATGACCATTCCTACATTAATATTTTGTTTTATTTTTACAAGGAAAAGAATCTACATGCAAAATTTGTAAACTTATTGTCTTTATTTAACTCTCAAATATAACATTTAAACCAATGTTATTATTAAATCTAGAGATGTACAGTGAAATATGATTTGTTATTTATTTATTTTTCAGTTTCCGTTCAGCCACTGGAGGATCTCAGCATCATGGCTGCTGTAAGTACTACTCTTTCAGCCTCCATAATATCCTCTATTGTTAAATGCAGTCGGTGGGATGAACTAATCTCTTGTTTCTCAAGGTGTTTCAGTAGGTCATGTGATGGGGATTATTAAATAGTCACTGGTTTACTGAGAGTTGGACACAGGATTAGCTTTCTTTAAACCCTCTTGTCTGTGATTCTGTCAAGCATGGCACATAATATAAGCCTTTCTTTTCATTTTCATCCCATTAGACTGGAACATTTCGTATGGTGTCTGAGGAGGAGCAGGCGTTACGCACTAAACTCGAACATCTGAGCGTTAAAGACCACGGGCCGGTTTACGGACCCTGCAAGAAACTACCGGATCACACAAAACAGAAGGTATCTCAATATTATACCCTGCTATAAAGCCTATAACATATATTTTAGTCACACATGCATTCATCTTCCCATCTCAAAGGCTAAAGATGAACTGAATGAAACGGAGGAGAGGAAAGTGTCTTCCATAAAGGAATTGAGGGCCATGATAAAAGAAAAGGCAAGCGAAGGGGACGATCTTGCCAAAGCTGTGCAAGAAAAATTTGAGAACGAACCAGATTCTCTTCTTCTGAGATTCATACGTGCCCGAAAGTTTGACGTGACAAGAGCACATGAGCTTATGAAAGGTAAAGTGTTTTATTAAATGCATTTAAAAGTTTGCGAAATGACGCAGCCTCATTGTTTTGTGTCCCTGTGGCCACCTAAACATGCTTTTGTCTTCATCTATGCATCCTCAGGCTCTGGGACAGACTCTGCTTTAATTGGGCTTTTCTCAAAACTTTCAAAGAGAGCCTTTGTGCAGAAATAGGGCAGGTTCACTTTCTGTGAGAACAGGCAGACAGGCTGAGCTTTGATGTTCTGTGTATTTCACACAAACTGACATTTCCAATACACATGCACAGCCCACAGAAAACACACTCACACACATGACTGAACCTTTCAATGCATGAGAACCAGGACAAAATACTGCAAAAAGGCAAAACACATGAAGATAGAATGCCAAGAAAATGCCCTGATATTATTCCCATATAAAATGGCGACAAATAAAGATTGCTCTTTCATAGCTCCTGAAATGTATTATATAAAATAGACATAAATTAACCATATAAAGCCTGCTTTATCATGTTTGATAAACACATTTCTAAGGCCTCTAAATTTACTTTGCTGAAAAACCTGTAGTACACAATCTACTACATGTCTGCTGTCGTCTGATTGATAGTTTCTAGCAAGTACAGGGGCTTTTTGCGTCACTTTAAAAAAAATCATGGTTCATGTGTCTTTTGCTGTGAAATCTTTACTGATTTGTATAAAGTAAACTTAAGAATGACTTTATTTTGTTAGTAATATTTTAAGATGAACACTTACCTGACTGAAGCAACTTAGATGTACTTCATTATACAGATTTCTTTTTTTTTTTTTTAGAACAATTCATATTAAAATATGAGTGTCAAATATGATACATCATGCAGGCTTTTGAGGAGCATTTATTTGTTCATCTCTCAATCATAATTTTGATTCTAACTTTGATCAGAAACCTAAGCATGATATATTTTGGGGAGATATAGAGTGACATCTGATATTTATATGCATTTTATATGCATTTTGGGTAAGTAGTCTGCTATACTGTTATAAAAATCTCATTGAGTTACATCACACAGCTATTAGAATTTTCAAATAATTTTTGGTCATATAAAAATGCACCAAATTGTATATTTTTGCTCAGTTTCTCATTATATCACACTATAAAAGCCTGATTTACCAAGTATGATACTCAAAAGGATTTTAGGACACATAAGGATTTTTTTTATTATTACTATTTTTAGATTTTCTTTCACATTTTGTCTAAAGTTTCAATAAACGGTTCAATTTAAAAAATGTATATTATTTTTTTTTTCCTATTATTATTTCTGAATATTATGCCAGGCTTTACAAGGTTAAAGTAAACACTACATATGAATCAACAATTATTGTCATAAGAGTATTAAAGCTGTAAAATGAACAACAGATGGTCTGGTCTTTGAAGAATATGATGACTGTAGATTGCAGACTTTGATATCTTGGTAAATGTGAGAAAAGTTTGAGACATTGTTGGGTTGTCTTCTGAACCTTCACCCTCACAATGTCATAAATGAGCACACTTTCAATGACATTGTACAAATCGTGAATTGATTTTCTCCCTCTCTGACAGGTTATGTGCGTTTTAGGCGAGACTATCCGGAGTTGTTTGAGAATTTAACCGCAGAGGCTGTGCGCAGTACCATTGAAGCCGGATACCCACGAATCCTCTCCACCAGAGACAAGTACGGCCGAGTGGTGCTGCTCTTCAACATCAACAACTGGGATCTGGAGGAGGTCACTTTTGATGAAGTATGTGTGCTATTTATTATAGCCGACTTCCATCCACTGTCCAAAAATACAGGTGTTTATACGGTTGCTGACAAAATTCTTTTGATATTGATATTATGATAATAATGATATTGAATGATCTATCTATCTATCTATCTATCTATCTATGCTCCTATTATGGTTAATGAAAGGTTCATATTTTGGTTTTGGGAGTCTCCAAGAACAAGTTGAAATGCATGCATATTAAAAAAAGACTTTCATTGTCTTATAATATGCATTTAATTTTTACCTTATGTGCTCAACGACTCCCAAACGATTTGTTTAACGATTCATTTTTCCAAACCCCTCCTTTGCGTGACGCTAATCTGCGGTGATTGGTCCAATTGGTCTCATTTTCATTACATCATGCAGCGTTTGTGAGCTCAGTGCTGCTTTGTTTACAGCCATTACTTGGGAAACCACTATTTTTACAGCTCCAAAAGCGGCACCTAGTGGCATAGAATGAATTTACATTTTGCTTGAGATTCGTTTTAAAAATGACTCGTTTCAATGATTCAGAGTCGACTCTTTCTTTTGAGAGACAATAACTTTATACACGTTGCACTTTCAGATGTAGGTGAGTTACACTCTGCATTAAAGGTAATTTTCAAAAATCCATAATAGGGGCACTTTAAAGAACATGGTTAAATAATAGCTAAAACATTTTTGTAATTTTACTAAACATATTTTAATCATGGACTTTCTAACATTTCACTCGTCTATAAAATCAAATTTTCATATTATGAAAAAATACATAGAGTGAATCCAGTTCATTTGGGCCACTTTGAGCAAGTGAGGTGCATGGCAAAAAGTGGCACAGTTTACGTGAATTCACCCTGCAAAAGAATTTTTGCCATGTACAAAATATTAATATTTTGAATGAGTTTTTATGTATATGTTTTATCTGTTTTCATTTTAATTTTGGTTAAAGTTTTAGTGATTTTGTTGCATGTGTTCATCATTTTTATTACGTTGGGCTTTTCTTTCTTTTTTTTTTCTTTTTTTAAATACAGGTCCTTCTCAAAAAATTAGCATATTGTGAAAAAGTTCATTATTTTCCATAATGTAATGATAAAAATTTAACTTTTAATAAATTTTAGATTCATTGCACACCAACTGAAATATTTCAGGTCTTTTATTGTTTTAATACTGATGATTTTGGCATACAGCTCATGAAAACCCAAAATTCCTATCTCAAAAAATTAGCATACCATGAAAAGGTTCTGTAAACGAGCTATTAACCTAATCATCTGAATCAACTAATTAACTCTAAACACCTGCAAAAGATTCCTGAGGCTTTTAAAAAACTCCCAGCCTGGTTCATTACTCAAAACCGCAATCATGGGTAAGACTGCCGACCTGACTGCTGTCCAGAAGGCCATCATTGACACCCTCAAGCGAGAGGGTAAGACACAGAAAGAAATTTCTGAACGAATAGGCTGTTCCCAGAGTGCTGTAGCAAGGCACCTCAGTGGGAAGTCTGTGGGAAGGAAAAAGTGTGGCAAAAAATGCCGCACAACGAGAAGAGGTGACCGGACCCTGAGGAAGATTGTGGAGAAGGACCGATTCCAGACCTTGGGGGACCTGCGGAAGCAGTGGACTGAGTCTGGAGTAGAAACATCCAGAGCCACTGTGCACAGGCGTGTGCTTTTGAACCAGAAACAGCGGCAGAAGCGCCTGACCTGGGCTACAGAGAAGCAGCACTGGACTGTTGCTCAGTGGTCCAAAGTACTTTTTTCGGATGAAAGCAAATTTTGCATGTCATTCGGAAATCAAGGTGCCAGAGTCTGGAGGAAGACTGGGGAGAAGGAAATGCCAAAATGCCTGAAGTCCAGTGTCAAGTACCCACAGTCAGTGATGGTCTGGGGTGCCATGTCAGCTGCTGGTGTTGGTCCACTGTGTTTTATCAAGGGCAGGGTCAATGCAGCTAGCTATCAGGAGATTTTGGAGCACTTCATGCTTCCATCTGCTGAAAAGCTTTATGGAGATGAAGATTTCATTTTTCAGCACGACCTGGCACCTGCTCACAGTGCCAAAACCACTGGTAAATGGTTTACTGACCATGGTATTACTGTGCTCAATTGGCCTGCCAACTCTCCTGACCTGAACCCCATAGAGAATCTGTGGGATATTTTGAAGAGAAAAAGTTGAGAGACACAAGACCCAACACTCTGGATGAGCTTAAGGCCGCTATCGAAGCATCCTGGTCCTCCATAACACCTCAGCAGTGCCACAGGCTGATTGCCTCCATGCCACGCCGCATTGAAGCAGTCATTTCCGCAAAAGGATTCCCGACCAAGTATTGAGTGCATAACTGAACATAATTATTTGAAGGTTGAATTTTTTTGTATTAAAAACACTTTTCTTTTATTGGTCGGATGAAATATGCTAATTTTTTGAGATAGGAATTTTGGGTTTTCATGAGCTGTATGCCAAAATCATCAGTATTAAAACAATAAAAGACCTGAAATATTTCAGTTGGTGTGCAATGAATCTAAAATATATGAAAGTTTAATTTTTATCATTACATTATGGAAAATAATGAACTTTTTCACAATATGCTATTTTTTTGAGAAGGACCTGTATGTCTTGTAAAGCTCTTATAATTTTTTTTTATTATTATTATTTCAGCTTTAATTATTTTAGTATTTCAAGTAAAAAAAAAATGCCTTCGCAACATGCAGGCTAAAAATAAAAAGATACAATAATATATTTTATTTCAGTTATGCATTTTAATTCAAGTAACTGAAATGTTTTTATATGTAACTTTTTTAATGGTTTTAGATTTAGTTAACAATAACAACCCTGTCTCAAACAGACTCTGTGTGCCTACTGAGAAACTTCTAGAAAACGAAGAGACCCAAATCAATGGCTTTGTCCTCATTGAGAACTTCAAGGGCTTCACGATGCAGCACGCGTCTGGAATCAAACACACCGAGCTGAAGAAGATGGTGGACATGCTACAGGTAAACTCCTTATTTTTTCTTCAGATCACAACCTCATATATCATATAGCGCTGACTGACATAAATGCTGTCTGTATGATACAGGACTCTTTCCCGGCCCGATTCAAGGCGGTGCATGTGATCCACCAGCCTTGGTACTTCACAACAACCTACAACGTGGTGAAGCCCTTCATGAAGAGCAAACTGCTGGAGAGGGTGAGTGGAATTTAAGTGGATGTGGGGAAAAAAGGGTTGAACAAGATGACGACTGTTCTGACAAATGAGTTCAAAATGAGAACAGAAACAAAAGATGCATGAAGTAATTAGTTCCACTTCAGAAACTTAAAACCTAAAGAAATGCACACTCGCGAAACCATTTAAGAATCACTCCATATTGAGATCACATGATGTGCACTTATGAATGTGCTTTATGATGCGTTTAAATGAGAAATCCGAACCTGTTTATCGACTAGGTTTTCGTTCATGGTGACGAGCTGGAGGGCTACTTCAGGGAATTTGGTGCTGAGATCCTTCCTCCGGATTTCGATGGGACGGGTCCCGACTGTGACGGCAAAGAGACGGCGATCAAGCTGTTTGGATCTGAAGATACAGCCCTTTAAACGACTCAGAACAAATAGCACAACATTGTGACCTTTTGTTGGTTTAATATATGATTTACATGTTTTATAGGAACTATGAAGGAAATTTTTACAATTGTAGAGTTTAAACCACTCACTGTATTATAATAAAAGAGTAAAAAGCAGGTCCTGTTAACAGATGCACTTCTGGGATGAACTATTATCACACTGGCTGATCCCTGAAATGTCTCGACTTACTTGACATTTGTTTTAAACAGAGAAACTTTGCTGAAGTGTTTTTAACTCTTTGCCTTGAAAACGGTGGCCTGAAATTGATCAAAACAAAGTTTCGTATTAGTTGTGTGTTGAAAATAAGTGTAATAATTAGAATCAAATGCATAAACATGATTACAAGCCTTGACCAAGAAATAATATGGTTCTTACTTTGCTGTTTTAGACAGAATGGCTTGTATTAAGTAGATGTTAATGTTAGTGTTGTTGGTTCTTCTAGACCTAGAGCTTTAGCCTGTGTCAAGTCTAACTGACATTTTCAATAAAGTGGGCAAAAATGTTGAGTGTTTTGTTGAGTGTTTGAGTGTTTTGTACATGAACAAATAAACATGCAAACTACTAGTAATACTGACAATATACACCACTGTTCCCAGTAATATATAAATTCACAAAACAATATTCAAAATTGATAATAAATGTTTATTGAGCAGCAAATCAGCACATTAGAATGATTTCTGAAGGATCACGTGACACTGAAGACTGGAGTAAAGTTGCTGAAAATTCAGCTTTGCGTCACTTTAATAAATTACATTTGAAATTATATTCAAAAAAATAGAATTTGTTTTTAAATTGTAATAATATTTCACAATATTACTGATTTTACTGTAATTTTTGATCAAATAGATGCAGCCTTGGTTTGCATAAGAGACTTATTTTTAATTTAAAAAAAATGATGGTATTATATATATCATTTATCCTGTTAATAACAGATTTATGTTGTTTGTATGAAAGCTGAAAATTCAACAACTGACAAAAACAATAAAAACCCCTAATAAAGATCCATATCCACTGGAGAAGAATCACGTAGGAGCAACTTGTTTTTTAAACAAGAAAATAATTTATTTCTGGAACACAATAACCATTCTTGTAATAATAAATTATGCAATCACACACCATTGGTTTTTCAAATCAAAAACACACCAGTGATTGAGATATTATGCTGCATGGGGTTCTGAGGTCATGAAAAATGACACATTCAAAAACCAGCCATCAAACACAATAAACCGTGATGAGAATGTGGGTCAGAATAGGAGGAACAGTGACAATCTCAAAGCTTTGTGAATATTCTACTCTATATTCTGCAAATAGACTTCTCTTTTTGATATATATATGGCCTTTCACTTTCCTTTTATAATTACTATTTGACTGCAGCAAGAAAACATTTTCTCTAAACTCCATTTGACACAATATTTTCTTTGAGCAATTCATCTCAGTTTGGCGTGGAGAAAAAGAGAGAGAAAAAAAATCCAAAGCGTTATTGCTGATCGTCAAACAAATTAAAGTTCCCTGGTTTCCATAACCCATCAATATATTGTATTTTTATCTTCCAATGCAAGTTTCTTGGTAGTTTTCACAAGCAGACGTGGTGATATGATGCAAACATTCACATACACACATTTACAATGTACATAAGAGAATAAAAACACTGAAAGTGACATTGAAAGTAATGTAAAATATAACAACAAACAAAAATTTGTTAACGTTTGTAGAGGATACACAACATAAGCCCGTGTTTTCTGTGCAAAAAGTAAGTGGGAGACATTCTGAAAGGCAAACTGGGTCGACATCAGAGATTGAATTTGTGCTGGTGCAAAAGGCCAAATATTTCCGATCACCGGAAACAGCCGAACACTGACACCCAACCGGGAGCTTTCAGACGCAAGTTTACAACATACCTTCACTGACTACAGAGACTAATCGACAGAAAAGACTAAACAAAACCTAACAGAGGGGAGCTGAACTCTCTCTCAACCAACGAATACTACATATCTAGATGGGATTTTATAAACTGTATCAGTTGAGAGTTGTTGGGTGTGAAAGTTAACATTCACCTCAGTGCTTTTACACCTGATAACCCACAGGGGGCGTCTTTCAGCTGTTAATTGGTAAGAAGTCTTTTGACACGTACAACACAAAGTGCTGCAGACTCTTTCTCCTTTAAGAAGATGCATCACTTCTGAGGCTAAACACTAACATTGAAGGCAATTAAGTATGTTATAAACGCACATATTTTACCACATATAACTGATGGTTTTCGCCAATCAGTGACAATCTTCACTCAACTGTCATGAATACTAAACATTACACAGGTTATTAGATTATTATTTTTTTTTGGTCATCAAGCGCCTTTTTTTTAGTTTTTTCCTTTCTAAACGCAGATAATAAATTTTCTTTCACAGCTGCAGCATGATGATAAACCAGTAAAGATTATAAAATCACACAAAACATGTCCAGAAATGGCAAAGTAATAATTCATCCCCACCCAAAAAACAACAAAAAGAAAACATTGTTTTTATGAAAATAATTAAAAAAAAAAAAAAAAAAAAAAAATTATATATATAATAATGTCATAATAATATAATAATGAAAATAATGTCAAAATGTAAAAAAAAAAAAAAAAAAAAGTAAAAAAAAAAAAATTTTTTTTTGTTTATTGTGCAGTGAAATATTACCTGGCCATTTTGTGGCTGATGGCTTATGACGGCTTCCCTGAAACAAGTCAAATCTAACCGCACTAAACTGCTGTGTTAAAGGTTTTCAGAGGCCTTTGGAAATAACACTTTGGATGTTCCCTTCAAATGTAAACTTATATCTAATATATTTTCCCCTCTGCATTGAATTATTCTAATGAGTAACAAGAAGAAGACCAGTTCCATTTCAGACAGTCTTGATTCCAAATATAAAGCAACACATAAATTCATCAAGTAATTGCACAAAACAGCGAAACGAAAATGAACAAGATTAAGAAAAAACCCTAAAACGATACAACAGCACAAAGTAACCAGTTTTCACAGACGTGCACCAGGAAATGCACTGGTGTCTCCCACTGGGTCCCAAATCAACACGTTACACAATCATCTAGATCTACCACCTTCAGTGGTTCTGCACAAACACGAGTCAATACTGCAGCAACAGCGTGTGCTGCTCTCCACAGGAGCAGAACTTCAACGGAACGGGATTTGCCATCTACAACTGGGTCGTAGTGATTGTGGGACGGCCCACAACACGTTTTAATAAACACAAGGGATCATCGAGTTCAAACGTCATATAAAAGTGCTAAACAAAAGCTGATTGATTAGGAATGTGACTTGGATTCAACCGACAAGGCTTCATGATTAATAAAGTTTCTCCTGTCACACTATGGTACACTTGAAAAGGTCTAGTTAGGTTTAAAATAAGTGTGGCATGAATTCTACCCTGTGTTTAAATGGTTACCAGACCAAGAACTAAATAATAATATGCACTCAAACAGCATGCCGGTCATATCTATAAGCACACAGTGCCTGCATAACAGTCACTTCCCATAAACTTGTGTGTTATGTACAGTAAAGTTTGCGTGCCGGTTTAATAAGCCGGCTGGGTGAATCTCACAAAACTGGTCAAGAACATGTCTAGATTATATTTCAATCCAAAAACCAATGAACGGAGTTCTTTTAGATGCATCTTATTTTAAGGACCATTACATTTTTTGCATTGTGACATGCAATTCTCATTATCTTAAAATAAATCAATTTCATTCCCTTTAATGTAATGTAAAAAAAAAATAGTATTATTGAAATATAAACAGTATTATTTGTTTCAATGCCTTTCATTAACAGTGATTTAGATTATTGTATTACAAATAATTATTTTGTTTGTGCAACACCGTAAAAGCATGAGATGCACCACTGAAAAAAAGATAAATCACCCCCACAAACTGAAATTTACCAAAAAAAGGGGGAAAAATGTGCTTACATTAATGCTGAATATTTTAATTGTCTCAAAAATAGACTTCTTTTTATTTAGGCAAAATATTATCTTTTAATATTTTTTCCAAAAATAAAATTTTTTTCCACCCTCTTTGATTTTTGTGAGATTCACCCAGCTCTGCTAGATCTTGTTTAGCAGTGATACACTTTCAGTGTCCTAATTAGAAAGCAAGTGATACTGGTTTTATCTAAACTACAAACTACAGTAAATCTAAAACGCCGCCCTCGCTACACAGGTTCTGTGATTGTTTTTTGGTCATCGAGTGGCATTGTTTTCTCCCTTGGAAAGTCGTTACGATTCATGTTGGTAATAAACCGTGATAAAAAAGAGAAACAAATTTTCCCACTGACAGTGAATGCTTGAAGATGGTGGTCCGACCCTTCGTGCGCGTGGTGAAAACGTCACGGTTGAGGTGAAACGGAGTCGGGCTCGGTTAGGATTTACTGTCTTGGCATTTGGTTTCAATGGAATGGGCGCCTTGACTTTGGCACGGCGGTTTCTGTTTCTCCCACTGGCAGATGGTATTGGAGTAGCCCACGATGACCTTGTCCATCCAGGTGAGGGGCTGAGGGAACAGCACAGCGCCCTCGAAGAAACCCAGGTGTCCACCGTGCAGCGTCAGAGCGAAGATCACGTTTTCTTTCTTTTCTGGAAGGTGAAAAAATGAACCAATCGATCTCAGAATTGTAACACAAGTGACTAAATGCAAAACTCAAATACACCTGTTATAGAAGTGCGTTTCCGCCACTGAATTAAAAAAATATATAACTTTTTCCTCTTACAATTCTGACTTTTTTTCTATGAATACGAACTCGCAATTCTGACTTCTTTTCTCGGGATTGTGAGATATTAATTTTCTCAGAATTTTCTCAAAATTGCAAGTTTATATTTTAAAATTCTGATTTTATAACTCACAATTGCGAATGCAGTCAGCTAGTGTTTGTTATTAAAACTAAAACTATTCATTATTTTGGTTATCTGAAATAAAGCTGGATACATTTTGCCTAAATTTAAGTTAAAAGTTAAAAAAGTTAAGTTAAAGCAACTAAAATTCTAAAATACAAAAACTAATAAGATCTCAAAGCACAATAAAAAAAAAAAAAAAAAAAAAAAAAAAAACTACATCAGTATATAAAGAACACTAAAATAACACTGCATTCAGCCAGTAACTATCAGGGCTGAAGGGGAAATTAATTACTTGTTTACTGTTTATCTGCTCACTGATAGCGGTGCAAGTATATCTTGAGAGCTACAGCAAAATCTACCATTTTTACTATTGCAAAATATATATTGTCATACTGCCAAGCCTTGGTCTATTGCATCAGATTGCTACACTTCCTTTAAAGAAGCCTTGCTTGTAAATCTTTACAACAATACTGAGCCCCGTCACACTAACATAAAAAAATCCTGACTTCCTGACACACTGTGTTTTAATACTCCCCCAGTGTTGACCATTAGAGTCAAACAGTCAAGAGTTTGTCATTATGACTCGACACATTATGATTTTATATATATATATAGATAGGAGTATGTTTATACAAACAGAGATCTCATGAATGTCACATGCATGTCTATTTGGGTCTCTGGAGGAATTATGGGTGTTTTTGGCACATGAGGTCATTGTCTAATTAAAGATCAGTGTAGAAATAGGCTGTAGGCGTGCTGAAGTGGTATGAGAAGCCGTCAGAAAAGACTACAAGAAAAATACAGCCAAAACAAATGGAAAAAAGTACTATTAGGTGGTGTGTTTAAACCAAGCAACACTTTCACTATTGCTCATACTTAAGGTTAGAAATCTGAACAGACTCCAGCCATGCAGCTCCATGCAATCACATACCAGTTTATGCATTCAAGTATTTTACTTAATTAATTAAAAACAGTAATTTATTTATTTATTTCAATCCATTACTTTAATAAGCAATCAAACTTATTATTTTTTTCATGTATAATAGATGGTGTCACGGTCAAGCACCGTTTAGTTGAGGATAAAATTAAAAATAATACACTCCCCGTATCTGTTAGATTCCTTTTGAAACCCAGTGCTGTACCTGCGAGTGTGCGAGGGATGGTGAGCAGTGAGTTGTGCACGAGCGGATCGTCACCAGAGTTCACCAGCAGAAGAGGCACATTTATCTGCAACACAGAGAGAGGAACTAGAGTCACAAACAGG